>NC_140987.1:462618590-463063860 GCF_052327205.1 Somniosus microcephalus
GAGAAAAGGTGAATGTTAAGTCGCTGCGGGTCTTTATAGATTGTAATTACTGGGTATATAGTGCAGCGGGTGAGAAAAGGTGAATGTTAAGTCGCTGCGGGTGTTTATAGATTGTAATTACGGGGTATATAGTGCAGCGGGTGAGAAAAGGTGAATGTTAAGTCGCTGCGGGTGTTTATAGGTTGTAATTACGGGGTATATAGTGCAGCGGGTGAGAAAAGGTGAATGTTAAGTCGCTGCGGGTGTTTATAGGTTGTAATTACGGGGTATATAGTGCAGCGGGTGAGAAAAGGTGAATGTTAAGTCGCTGCGGGTGTTTATAGATTGTAATTACGGGGTATATAGTGCAGCGGGTGAGAAAAGGTGAATGTTAAGTCGCTGCGGGTGTTTATAGATTGTAATTACGGGGTATATAGTGCAGCGGGTGAGAAAAGGTGAATGTTAAGTCGCTGCGGGTGTTTATAGATTGTAATTACAGGGTATATAGTGCAGCGGGTGAGAAAAGGTGAATGTTAAGTCGCTGCGGGTGTTTATAGATTGTAATTACAGGGTATATAGTGCAGCGGGTGAGAAAAGGTGAATGTTAAGTCGCTGCGGGAGAGAAAAGGTGAATGTTAAGTCGCTGCGTGTGTTTATAGATTGTAATTGCGGGGTATATAGTGCAGCGGGTGAGAAAAGGTGAATGTTAAGTCGCTGCGGGTGTTTATAGATTGCAATTACAGGGTATACAGTGCAGCGGGTGAGAAAGCGTGAATGTTAAGTTGCTGCGGGTGTTTATAGATTGTAATTACGGGGTATATAGTGCAGCAGGTGAGAAAAGGTGAATGTTAAGTCGCTGCGGGTGTTTATAGATTGTAATTACAGGGTATATAGTGCAGCGGGTGAGAAAAGGTGAATGTTAAGTCGCTGCGGGTGTTTATAGATTGTAATTACGGGGTATATAGTGCAGAGGGTGACAAAAGGTGAATGTTAAGTCGCTGCGGGTGTTTATAGATTGTAATTACAGGGTACATGGTGCAGCGGGTGAGAAAAGGTGAATGTTAAGTCGCTGCGGGCGTTTATAGATTGTAATTACGGGGTATATAGTGCAGCGGGTGAGAAAAGGTGAATGTTAAGTCGCTGCGGGTGTTTATAGATTGTAATTACAGGGTATATAGTGCAGCGGGTGAGAAAAGGTGAATGTTAAGTCGCTGCGGGTGTTTATAGATTGTAATTACGGGGTATATAGTGCAGCGGGCGAGAAAAGGTGAATGTTAAGTCGCTGCGGGTGTTTATTGATTGTAATTACGGGGTATATAGTGCAGCGGGTGACAAAAGGTGAATGTTAAGTCGCTGCGGGTGTTTATAGATTGTAATTACGGGGTATATAGTGCAGCGGGTGAGAAAAGGTGAATGTTAAGTCGCTGCGCGTGTTTATAGATTGTAATTACGGGGTATATAGTGCAGCGGGTGACAAAAGGTGAATGTTAAGTCGCTGCGGGTGTTTATAGATTGTAATTACGGGGTATATAGTGCAGCGGGTGAGAAAAGGTGAATGTTAAGTCGCTGCGGGTGTTTATAGATTGTAATTACGGGGTATATAGTGCAGCGGGTGAGAAAAGGTGAATGTTAAGTCGCTGCGGGTGTTTATAGATTGTAATTACGGGGTATATAGTGCAGCGGGTGAGAAAAGGTGAATGTTAAGTCGCTGCGTGTGTTTATAGATTGTAATTACCGGGTATATAGTGCAGCGGGTGAGAAAAGGTGAATGTTAAGTCGCTGCGGGTGTTTATAGATTGTAATTACGGGGTATATAGTGCAGCGGGTGAGAAAAGGTGAATGTTAAGTCGCTGCGTGTGTTTATAGATTGTAATTACGGGGTATATAGTGCAGCGGGTGAGAAAAGGTGAATGTTAAGTCGCTGCGGGTGTTTATAGATTGTAATTACAGGGTATATAGTGCAGCGGGTGAGAAAAGGTGAATGTTAAGTCGCTGCGGGTGTTTATAGATTGTAATTACTGGGTATACAGTGCAGCGGGTGAGAAAAGGTGAATGTTAAGTCGCTGCGGGTGTTTATAGATTGTAATTACAGGGTATATAGTGCAGCGGGTGAGAAAAGGTGAATGTTAAGTCGCTGCGGGTGTTTATAGATTGTAATTACAGGGTATATAGTGCAGCGGGTGAGAAAAGGTGAATGTTAAGTGGCTGCGGGTGTTTATAGGTTGTAATTACAGGGTATATAGTGCAGCGGGTGAGAAAAGGTGAATGTTAAGTCGCTGCGGGTGTTTATAGGTTGTAATTACGGGGTATATATTGCAGCGGGTGAGAAAAGGTGAATGTTAAGTCGCTGCGGGTGTTTATAGATTGTAATTACGGGGTATATAGTGCAGCGGGTGAGAAAAGGTGAATGTTAAGTCGCTGCGGGTGTTTATAGATTGTAATTACGGGGTATATAGTGCAGCGGGTGAGAAAAGGTGAATGTTAAGTCGCTGCGGGAGAGAAAAGGTGAATGTTAAGTCGCTGCGGGTGTTTATAGATTGTAATTACATGGTATATAGTGCAGCGGGTGAGAAAAGGTGAATGTTAAGTCGCTGCGGGTGTTTATACATTGTAATTACAGGGTATATAGTGCAGCGGGTGAGAAAAGGTGAATGTTAAGTCGCTGCGGGTGTTTATAGATTGTAATTACGGGGTATACAGTGCAGCAGGTGAGAAAAGGTGAATGTTAAGTCGCTGCGAGTGTTTATAGATTGTAATTACAGGGTATATAGTGCAGCGGGTGAGAAAAGGTGAATGTTAAGTCGCTGCGGGTGTTTATAGATTGTAATTACGGGGTATATAGTGCAGCGGGCGAGAAAAGGTGAATGTTAAGTCGCTGCGGGAGAGAAAAGGTGAATGTTAAGTCGCTGCGGGTGTTTATAGATTGTAATTACGGGGTATATAGTGCAGAGGGTGAGAAAAGGTGAATGTTAAGTCGCTGCGGGTGTTTATAGATTGTAATTACGGGGTATATAGTGCAGCGGGCGAGAAAAGGTGAATGTTAAGCCGCTGCTGGTGTTTATAGATTGTAATTACAGGGTATATAGTGAAGCGGGTGAGAAAAGGTGAATGTATAGTCGTTGCGTGTGTTTATAGATTGTAATTACGGGGTATATAGTGCAGCGGGTGAGAAAAGGTGAATGTTAAGTCGCTGCGGGTGTTTATAGATTGCAATTACAGGGTATATAGTGCAGCGGGTGAGAAAAGGTGAATGTTAAGTCGCTGCGTGTGTTTATAGATTGTAATTACAGGGTATACAGTGCAGCGGGTGAGAAAAGGTGAATGTTAAGTCGCTGCGGGTGTTTATAGATTGTAATTACAGGGTATATAGTGCAGCGGGTGAGAAAAGGTGAATGTTAAGTCGCTGCGGGTGTTTATAGATTGTAATTACGGGGTATATAGTGCAGCAGGTGAGAAAAGGTGAATGTTAAGTCGCTGCGGGTGTTTATAGATTGTAATTACAGGGTATATAGTGCAGCGGGTGAGAAAAGGTGAATGTTAAGTCGCTGCGGGTGTTTATAGATTGTAATTACGGGGTATATAGTGCAGAGGGTGACAAAAGGTGAATGTTAAGTCGCTGCGGGTGTTTATAGATTGTAATTACAGGGTACATGTTGCAGCGGGTGAGAAAAGGTGAATGTTAAGTCGCTGCGGGCGTTTATAGATTGTAATTACGGGGTATATAGTGCAGCGGGTGAGAAAAGGTGAATGTTAAGTCGCTGCGGGTGTTTATAGATTGTAATTACAGGGTATATAGTGCAGCGGGTGAGAAAAGGTGAATGTTAAGTCGCTGCAGGTGTTTATAGATTGTAATTACGGGGTATATAGTGCAGCGGGCGAGAAAAGGTGAATGTTAAGTCGCTGCGGGTGTTTATAGATTGTAATTACGGGGTATATAGTGCAGCGGGTGAGAAAAGGTGAATGTTAAGTCGCTGCGCGTGTTTATAGATTGTAATTACAGGGTATATAGTGCAGCGGGTGACAAAAGGTGAATGTTAAGTCGCTGCGGGTGTTTATAGATTGTAATTACGGGGTATATAGTGCAGCGGGTGAGAAAAGGTGAATGTTAAGTCGCTGCGGGTGTTTATAGATTGTAATTACGGGGTATATAGTGCAGCGGGTGAGAAAAGGTGAATGTTAAGTCGCTGCGGGTGTTTATAGATTGTAATTACGGGGTTTTAGTGCAGCGGGTGAGAAAAGGTGAATGTTAAGTCGCTGCGTGTGTTTATAGATTGTAATTACCGGGTATATAGTGCAGCGGGTGAGAAAAGGTGAATGTTAAGTCGCTGCGGGTGTTTATAGATTGTAATTACAGGGTATATAGTGCAGCGGGTGAGAAAAGGTGAATGTTAAGTCGCTGCGGGTGTTTATAGATTGTAATTACTGGGTATACAGTGCAGCGGGTGAGAAAAGGTGAATGTTAAGTCGCTGCGGGTGTTTATAGATTGTAATTACAGGGTATATAGTGCAGCGGGTGAGAAAAGGTGAATGTTAAGTCGCTGCGGGTGTTTATAGATTGTAATTACAGGGTATATAGTGCAGCGGGTGAGAAAAGGTGAATGTTAAGTGGCTGCGGGTGTTTATAGGTTGTAATTACTGGGTATACAGTGCAGCGGGTGAGAAAAGGTGAATGTTAAGTCGCTGCGGGTGTTTATAGGTTGTAATTACAGGGTATATAGTGCAGCGGGTGAGAAAAGGTGAATGTTAAGTGGCTGCGGGTGTTTATAGGTTGTAATTACGGGGTATATAGTGCAGCGGGTGAGAAAAGGTGAATGTTAAGTCGCTGCGGGTGTTTATAGATTGTAATTACAGGGTATATAGTGCAGCGGGTGAGAAAAGGTGAATGTTAAGTCGCTGCGGGTGTTTATAGATTGTAATTACAGGGTATATAGTGCAGCGGGTGAGAAAAGGTGAATGTTAAGTCGCTGCAGGTGTTTATAGATTGTAATTACGGGGTATATAGTGCAGCGGGCGAGAAAAGGTGAATGTTAAGTCGCTGCGGGTGTTTATAGATTGTAATTACGGGGTATATAGTGCAGCGGGTGAGAAAAGGTGAATGTTAAGTCGCTGCGCGTGTTTATAGATTGTAATTACGGGGTATATAGTGCAGCGGGTGACAAAAGGTGAATGTTAAGTCGCTGCGGGTGTTTATAGATTGTAATTACGGGGTATATAGTGCAGCGGGTGAGAAAAGGTGAATGTTAAGTCGCTGCGGGTGTTTATAGATTGTAATTACGGGGTATATAGTGCAGCGGGTGAGAAAAGGTGAATGTTAAGTCGCTGCGGGTGTTTATAGATTGTAATTACGGGGTTTTAGTGCAGCGGGTGAGAAAAGGTGAATGTTAAGTCGCTGCGTGTGTTTATAGATTGTAATTACCGGGTATATAGTGCAGCGGGTGAGAAAAGGTGAATGTTAAGTCGCTGCGGGTGTTTATAGATTGTAATTATGGGGTATATAGTGCAGCGGGTGAGAAAAGGTGAATGTTAAGTCGCTGCGTGTGTTTATAGATTGTAATTACGGGGTATATAGTGCAGCGGGTGAGAAAAGGTGAATGTTAAGTCGCTGCGGGTGTTTATAGATTGTAATTACAGGGTATATAGTGCAGCGGGTGAGAAAAGGTGAATGTTAAGTCGCTGCGGGTGTTTATAGATTGTAATTACTGGGTATACAGTGCAGCGGGTGAGAAAAGGTGAATGTTAAGTCGCTGCGGGTGTTTATAGATTGTAATTACAGGGTATATAGTGCAGCGGGTGAGAAAAGGTGAATGTTAAGTCGCTGCGGGTGTTTATAGATTGTAATTACAGGGTATATAGTGCAGCGGGTGAGAAAAGGTGAATGTTAAGTGGCTGCGGGTGTTTATAGGTTGTAATTACTGGGTATACAGTGCAGCGGGTGAGAAAAGGTGAATGTTAAGTCGCTGCGGGTGTTTATAGGTTGTAATTACAGGGTATATAGTGCAGCGGGTGAGAAAAGGTGAATGTTAAGTGGCTGCGGGTGTTTATAGGTTGTAATTACGGGGTATATAGTGCAGCGGGTGAGAAAAGGTGAATGTTAAGTCGCTGCGGGTGTTTATAGATTGTAATTACAGGGTATATAGTGCAGCGGGTGAGAAAAGGTGAATGTTAAGTCGCTGCGGGTGTTTATAGATTGTAATTACAGGGTATATAGTGCAGCGGGTGAGAAAAGGTGAATGTTAAGTCGCTGCGGGTGTTTATAGATTGTAATTACAGGGTATATAGTGCAGCGGGTGAGAAAAGGTGAATGTTAAGTCGCTGCGGGTGTTTATAGATTGTAATTACAGGGTATATAGTGCAGCGGGTGAGAAAAGGTGAATGTTAAGTGGCTGCGGGTGTTTATAGGTTGTAATTACGGGGTATATAGTGCAGCGGGTGAGAAAAGGTGAATGTTAAGTCGCTGCGGGTGTTTATAGATTGTAATTACAGGGTATATAGTGCAGCGGGTGAGAAAAGGTGAATGTTAAGTCGCTGCGGGTGTTTATAGATTGTAATTACAGGGTATATAGTGCAGCGGGTGAGAAAAGGTGAATGTTAAGTCGCTGCGGGTGTTTATAGATTGTAATTACAGGGTATATAGTGCAGCGGGTGAGAAAAGGTGAATGTTAAGTCGCTGCGGGTGTTTATAGATTGTAATTACAGGGTATATAGTGCAGCGGGTGAGAAAAGGTGAATGTTAAGTCGCTGCGGGTGTTTATAGATTGTAATTACAGGGTATATAGTGCAGCGGGTGAGAAAAGGTGAATGTTAAGTCGCTGCGCGTGTTTATAGATTGTAATTACAGGGTATATAGTGCAGCGGGTGAGAAAAGGTGAATGTTAAGTCGCTGCGGGTGTTTATAGATTGTAATTACGGGGTATATAGTGCAGCGGGTGAGAAAAGGTGAATGTTAAGTCGCTGCGGGTGTTTATAGATTGTAATTACGGGGTATATAGTGCAGCGGGTGAGAAAAGGTGAATGTTAAGTCGCTGCGGGTGTTTATAGATTGTAATTACAGGGTATATAGTGCAGCGGGTGAGAAAGAAACATGGCTACCAACAGAAAAGCAAAATACTGCAGATGCTGGAAATCTGAAATAAAAACAGAAAATGTTGGACACTCAGCAGGTCAGGCAGCAGCTGTGGAGAGAGAAAGTGTGTTAATGTTTCAGCTCAATGTGATTTCATCAGAACAGACGAAAGATCATCGACCTGAAACGTTAACTCTGTTTCTCTCTCCACAGACACTGCCTGACCTTTTGAGTATTTCCAGCATTTTCTGTTTTCATTATGGTTACCAATAGATTTGGATAGTTTTTAGAGGAAGGTGCTCAGACACTGAGGTAACTGCCAGTGTCAGTGAAGTAAGCGTCAGTGTTCGGTTCCTTTCTGGAAAAGCTGAGTCAATCAGAACAGCGTGACCAATTTATGATGTATGCTCCAGGCAAATGTAATGTGTGATGTGCATTACAAGGAAGATTGAGTTCATACTGTGGCTCTCTCGTGGTGTTTCTCACAATGAGTAGGAGACTTTGTAGTTTTATTACAGCAGGAGTGTTTTAACATGCAACACACCATGTAGAATAGTTCATCTCTCATGGTATTGCTTACGGTTAAAACCAAACTCTCTCCCTTCCTGTGACCGTCTCCCTGCTTCGTTCATACTCTCATTTTTTGGATTTCTCCCTCCGTCTTTCTCTCTCTCTCTAACACATTTTTCACATTGTGGTGTCTGTATCACTGTTTCTCATTGCTTCTATCTCACACTTTCTGCAAGTTTCTTCACTTTGTCTCCTCTTCTGTCGGTATCTCTACAGTGTCTCTGTGGCTCTCACACATTTCTTTACTGATATACTCAATATCTACGCTGCGGTAAAATACTTGGCACCATATCCCGGGAAGGAGGGAATGTGTTGCAACACGGACAGTTGAGAGGGGGGAAGCTGGGCTGGGGGACTGCATCCAAAAGGAAGCAAGGGGCTGACACTGGAGCACCAGGGAATGGGATAGAAGCCAAGAAGCTGGTGTGGACAGGGGTCGGGGAATACTGGGTGGATTGCAGGGGGCCAGCGGGACTCTGGCTGCACTCATTCTGGGAGAGGGGCAGCGATCTGGGACTACACCAGGAGGAGGGAGTGGAGCACTGGAAAGGGGAATGTGGAAGGGCTCAGAGGGTTGGGGTCTAATAGAGGAGGATTCTGTGGCCATCAACGAGCGATTTTGAGGCACTGATGAGGGACATTTTGGGAATAGATGCACGGGAAGGAGATTAGGTTGTGGGAGCATTGACAGGAAAGGTGGAGATTGGAAGCACGGGGTGGGGGCACGTTAAGATGGGTGTTGGGAAGTGTTGGGGCTGGGAAGAGTCCAGAACACAAGCCCAGGCTGAAAGGGTTGCACCAGAGCACAGCAGAGATAAGAAGCAGATCAGGCAAGAGGGGAGAATGAATGTGATTAAACTGTGGCCATGGTATTTCTGGGGAGGGGCCAGACGTGGCCACATCCAAATCCATTGGAGCAGAACTTATATTTTTGAGCTCAATTGTTTGGGTTCGCTCATGTATGTCTATCCTCGATAAAAACAATGAAAATCTATCAATTCAGTAGTTCTTTGAGCTAAACTAGACCAAAAATTCTCAGCCTCATGCCCCTCAGCTAAGGATACTGCTGGTAAGTTTGTAAAAAGCCATGCATCTCCTTTGTCAGCTGTTTCCCTTTCTCTCCTCCGCTCTGCCTCCTCCCTACGCCCCTCCCCTGCATGCCGCACTCTCTCACCTTCCTTTTTCAGGTTTCTGTTGCGTCCACATTCCTCGCTGATAGTTATCAACGGAATCAAACAGCTTTTTATTCATTCACCTTTAATCAGATAACTTATTGCTAACTTCAGAGCTAACCCGATTGGTAACCTGACCTTTTAGAGGGGTTGAACGATTTGTGTGTCACAACTAGCGAGTTGGCTACACGCAATTAAAATCACGTCTGAGTGCAGAGGACTCTCAATCGATGTTGTACCCCTTGGCCCAGGCCATTTCTCTTCCCATTTCTGACTCTCTCTCTTTTCTATGTTTACTCTTCCTTCTTTTCACTTCCCCTTTGTTACTGTTCTTCAATCGCTCTCTCCCAGGAAAAGACAGCAGCATAGGTGTACAGAAAGGATTAATCAATTGTACTGAAGTCTGCTAATGTTGCATTGCTATTCATTTTTCTTCATATTGTAGCAATAGCAACCTTTAGCTTTTAGAATCATAGAATGATACAGCACAGGAGGTGGCCATTCGGCCCATCGTGCCTGTGCCAGCTCTTAAAGCAACGGCCAGTTTAGACAATAAACTGAATTTTAAAAACATTACAGTGCATACTGCGGAGAAAGTTCATCAGCTGGCAACAAGTTAGTTCTGCAGAAGGAAAGATCTGTGAATACATGATCCTTTTTAGAATCAGGGGATGGGTATGGAATGGTACAGACTTCTAATTAGAAGTTTCACTTGGTAGAACAGAAGAGTAGATAAGATAACAAAGTTGGGAAGTTGTGCTGAAATGTCTGGATTGTCATGTAGAAGAGGTAAGAAAAATGTATAAAAACTGTTGGAGCAGATACTGAGGATTCACAGGTCTGCAGCCTGTCGCCCGAGCTCAGAACTGGAACGCGTTGGGAATCCTCCAACTAAACTCAAGCTTTTTGGTAAAGTACTGCTGTTAAGTCTATATTTAATTATTGTATACTGAAATAAATCTGTGACATCTGACATTTAATGTTGCAAACTCTATTGATTTGAAGAGTAAATTATAAGTAAGATCACACACATTTACCCCATTTCCTACAATTCTGCTCACCCCTTCACTCAGTGCGCACCGTACAAATCCATGACAGTGCACGTCATTAGCTAGCAATCTGTACACAGACTAACTGATCTGTTCGTCTGCCCCCTCTCCCACCCAGAGTGCAGCCCACCCCCAGCTATGCATAATATGCACCAGACAGCCTGCACTTGTAGCTGATCGTTCTGGCAGATTCCTCATTAATCTCTCTGCCTGATTCTCTGTCTCCCCTCCTGACCGATCCTTCTTCACCCCTCGCTCTCTCTCTCTCTCTCTGACAGATCCTTGTTCACCCCTCGCTCTCACTCTCTCTCTCCGACAGATCCTTCTTCACCCCTCTCTCTCTCTCTCTCTCTCCGACAGATCCTTGTTCACCCCTCGCTCTCTCTCTCCGACAGATCCTTCTTCACCCCTCGCTCTCTCTCTCTCTCTCCGACAGTTCCTTGTTCACCCCTCGCTCTCTCTCTCTCTCTCTCTCTCTCCGACAGTTCCTTGTTCACCCCTCGCTCTCTCTCTCTCTCCGACAGATCCTTGTTCACCCCTCGCTCTCTCTCTCTCTCTCCGACAGTTCCTTGTTCACCCCTCGCTCTCTCTCTCTCCGACAGTTCCTTGTTCACCCCTCGCTCTCTCTCTCTCCCCGACAGATCCTTGTTCACCCCTCGCTCTCTCTCTCTCTCTGACAGATCCTTGTTCACCCCTCGCTCTCTCTCTCTCTCCGACAGATCCTTGTTCACCCCTCGCTCTCTCTCCCCCCGACAGATCCTTGTTCACCCCTCGCTCGCTCTCTGAAAGATCCTTGTTCACCTCTCGCTCTCTCTCTCTCCAACAGATCCTTTTCACCCCTCGCTCTCTCTCTCCCTGACAGGTCCTTGTTCACCCCTCGCTCTCTCTCCGTCCGACAGATCCTTGTTCACCCCTCGCTCTCTCTCTGACAGATCCTTGTTCACCCCTCGCTCTCTCTCTCCCTGACAGATCCTTGTTCACCCCTCGCTCTCTCTCTCTCCCTGACAGACCCTTGTTCACCCCTCGCTCTCTCCCTCTGACAGATCCTTGTTCACCCCTCGCTCTCTCTCCCCGACAGATCCTTGTTCACCCCTCGCTCTCTCTCTCCTTCTGACAGATCCTTGTTCACCTCTCGCTCTGTCTCTCCTTCTGACAGATCCTTGTTCACCTCTCGCTCTCTCTCTCTGACAGATCCTTGTTCACCCCTCGCTCTCTCTCTCTCTCTCTGACAGATCCTTGTTCACCCCTCGCTCTCTCTCTCTCCCTCTGACAGATCCTTGTTCACCCCTCGCTCTCTCTCTCTCCCTCTGACAGATCCTTGTTCACCCCTCGCTCTCTCTCTCTCCCCCTGACAGATCCTTGTTCACCCCTCGCTCTCTCTCTCTCTCCCTCTGACAGATCCTTGTTCACCCCTCGCTCTCTCTCTCTCCGACAGATCCTTGTTCACCCCTCGCTCTCTCTCTCCCCGACAGATCCTTGTTCACCCCTCGCTCTCTCTCTCCCCGACAGATTCTTGTTCACCCCTCGCTCTCTCTCTCTCTCCCCGACAGATCCTTGTTCACCCCTCGCTCTCTCCCCCTCTGACAGATCCTTGTTCACCCCTCGCTCTCTCTCTCCCCGACAGATCCTTGTTCACCCCTCGCTCTCTCTCTCTCCGACAGATCCTTGTTCACCCCTCGCTCTCTCTCTCCCCGACAGATCGTTGTTCACCCCTCGCTCTCTCTCTCCCCGACAGATCCTTGTTCACCCCTCGCTCTCTCTCTCTCCCCCTGTCAGATCCTTGTTCACCCCTCACTCTCTCTCTCTCCCCGACAGGTCTTTGTTCACCCCTCGCTCTCTCTCTCTCTCTCTCCGACAGATCCTTGTTCACCCCTCGCTCTCTCTCTCCCTGACAGATCCTTGTTCACCCCTCGCTCTCTCTCTCCCCGACAGATCTTTGTTCACCCCTCGCTCTCTCTCTCTCTCCCTCTGACAGATCCTTGTTCACCCCTCGCTCTCTCTCTCTCCCTATGACAGATCCTTGTTCACCCCTCGCTCTCTCTCTCCGACAGATCCTTGTTCACCCCTCGCTCTCTCTCTCCCTCTGACAGATCCTTGTTCACCCCTCGCTCTCTCTCCCCCTCTGACAGATCCTTGTTCACCCCTCGCTCTCTCTCCCTGACAGATCCTTGTTCACCCCTCGCTCTCTCTCTCTCCCCGACAGATCCTTGTTCACCCCTTGCTCTCTCTCTCTCCCTCTGACAGATCCTTGTTCACCCCTCGCTCTCTCTCTCCGACAGATCCTTGTTCACCCCTCGCTCTCTCCCGCTCCCTGACAGATCCTTGTTCACCCCTCGCTCTCTCTCCCCCTCTGACAGATCCTTGTTCACACCTCGCTCTCTCTCCCCCTCTGACAGATCCTTGTTCACCCCTCGCTCTCTCTCTCCCCGACAGATCCTTGTTCACCCCTCGCTCTATCTCTCTCCGACAGATCCTTGTTCACCCCTCGCTCTCTCTCCCTCTGACAGATCCTTGTTCACCCCTCGCTCTCTCTCTCCGACAGATCCTTGTTCACCCCTCGCTCTCTCTCTCTCCCTCCGACAGATCCTTGTTCACCCCTCGCTCTCTCTCTCCCTCTGACAGATCCTTGTTCACCCCTCGCTCTCTCTCTCCCGACAGATCCTTGTTCACCCCTCGCTCTCTCGCTCTCCGACAGATCCTTGTTCACCCCTCGCTCTCTCTCTCCCCGACAGATCCTTGTTCACCCCTCACTCTCTCTCTCTCTCCCCGACAGATCCTTGTTCACCCCTCGCTCTCTCTCTCCCCCCGACAGATCCTTGTTCACCCCTCGCTCTCTCGCTCTCCGACAGATCCTTGTTCACCCCTCGCTCTCTCTCTCCCCGACAGATCCTTGTTCACCCCTCGCTCTCTCTCTCGCTCTCCGACAGATCCTTGTTCACCCCTCGCTCTCTCTCTCCCCGACAGATCCTTGTTCACCCCTCGCTCTCTCTCCCTGACAGATCCTAGTTCACCCCTCGCTCTCTCGCTCTCCGACAGATCCTTGTTCACCCCTCGCTCTCTCTCTCTCCGACAGATCCTTGTTCACCCCTCGCTCTCTCTCTCTCCGACAGATCCTTGTTCACCCCTCGCTCTCTCTCTCCCCGACAGATCCTTGTTCACCCCTCGCTCTCTCTCTCTCCATCTGACAGATCCTTGTTCACCCCTCGCTCTCTCTCTCTCCATCTGACAGATCCTTGTTCACCCCTCGCTCTCTCTCCCTCTGACAGATCCTTGTTCACCCCTCGCTCTCTCTCTCCCCGACAGATCCTTGTTCACCCCTCGCTCTCTCTCCGACAGATCCTTGTTCACCCCTCGCTCTCTCTTTCTCTCTCCGACAGTTCCTTGTTCACCCCTCGCTCTCTCTCTCCCCCGACAGATCCTTGTTCACCCCTCGCTCTCTCTCTCTCTCCGACAGATCCTTGTTCACCCCTCGCTCTCTCTCTCTCCGACAGATCCTTGTTCACCCCTCGCTCTCTCTCCCCGACAGATCCTTGTTCACCCCTCGCTCTCTCTCTCTCCATCTGACAGATCCTTCTTCACCCCTCGCTCTCTCACTCCCTCTGACAGATCCTTGTTCACCCCTCGCTCTCTCTCCGACAGATCCTTGAACACCCCTCGCTCTCTCTCTCTCTCCGACAGATCCTTGTTCACCCCTCGCTCTCTCTCTCTCCGACAGTTCCTTGTTCACCCCTCGCTCTCTCTCTCTCTCCGACAGTTCCTTGTTCACCCCTCGCTCTCTCTCTCTCTCCGACAGATCCTTGAACACCCCTCGCTCTCTCTCTCCGACAGATCCTTGTTCACCCCTCGCTCTCTCTCTCTCTCCGACAGATCCTTGTTCACCCCTCGCTCTCTCTCCCCCCGACAGATCCTTGTTCACCCCTCGCTCGCTCTCTGAAAGATCCTTGTTCACCCCTCGCTCTCTCTCTCTCCAACAGATCCTTTTCACCCCTCGCTCTCTCTCTCCGACAGGTCCTTGTTCACCCCTCGCTCTCTCTCCGTCCGACAGATCCTTGTTCACCCCTCGCTCTCTCTCTGACAGATCCTTGTTCACCCCTCGCTCTCTCTCTCCCTGACAGATCCTTGTTCACCCCTCGCTCTCTCTCTCTCCCTGACAGACCCTTGTTCACCCCTCGCTCTCTCCCTGACAGATCCTTGTTCACCCCTCGCTCTCTCTCTCCCCGACAGATCCTTGTTCACCCCTCGCTCTCTCTCTCCTTCTGACAGATCCTTGTTCACCTCTCGCTCTGTCTCTCTCTCTGACAGATCCTTGTTCACCCCTCGCTCTCTCTCTCTATCTCTGACAGATCCTTGTTCACCCCTCGCTCTCTCTCTCTCCCTCTGACAGATCCTTGTTCACCCCTCGCTCTCTCTCTCTCCCCCTGACAGATCCTTGTTCACCCCTCGCTCTCTCTCTCTCTCCGACAGATCCTTGTTCACCCCTCGCTCTCTCTCTCTCCGACAGATCCTTGTTCACCCCTCGCTCTCTCTCCCCGACAGATCCTTGTTCACCCCTCGCTCTCTCTCTCCCCGACAGATCCTTGTTCACCCCTCGCTCTCTCTCTCTCTCTCTGACAGTTCCTTGTTCACCCCTCGCTCTCTCTCTCTCTCTCCGACAGTTCCTTGTTCACCCCTCGCTCTCTCTCTCTCTCCGACAGTTCCTTGTTCACCCCTCGCTCTCTCTCTCCCCGACAGATCCTTGTTCACCCCTCGCTCTCTCTCTCTCCGACAGATCCTTGTTCACCCCTCGCTCGCTCTCTAAAAGATCCTTGTTCACCCCTCGCTCTCTCTCTCTCCGACAGATCCTTGTTCACCCCTCGCTCTCTCTCTCTCTCCCCGACAGATCCTTGTTCACCCCTCGCTCTCTCTCTCCGACAGATCCTTGTTCACCCCTCGCTCTCTCTCTCCCTCTGACAGATCCTTGTTCACCCCTCGCTCGCTCTCTAAAAGATCCTTGTTCACCCCTCGCTCTCTCTCTCTCCGACAGATCCTTGTTCACCCCTCGCTCTCTCTCTCTCTCCCCGACAGATCCTTGTTCACCCCTCGCTCTCTCTCTCCGACAGATCCTTGTTCACCCCTCGCTCTCTCTCTCCCTCTGACAGATCCTTGTTCACCCCTCGCTCTCTCTCTCTCTGACAGATCCTTGTTCACCCCTCGCTCTCTCTCTCCGACAGATCCTTGTTCACCCCTCGCTCTCTCTCCCCCTGACAGATCCTTGTTCACCCCTCGCTCTCTCTCTCCGACAGATCCTTGTTCACCCCTCGCTCTCTCTCTCCCTGACAGATCCTTGTTCACCCCTCGCTCTCTCTCACTCTCCGACAGATCCTTGTTCACCCCTCGCTCTCTCTCTCCCTCTGACAGACCCTTGTTCACCCCTCGCTCTCTCTCTCTCTGACAGATCCTTGTTCACCCCTCGCTCTCTCTCTCCCCGACAGATCCTTGTTCACCCCTCGCTCTCTCTCTCCCCGACATATCCTTGTTCACCCCTCGCTCTCTCTCTCTCTCTCTGACAGTTCCTTGTTCACCCCTCGCTCTCTCTCGCTCCCTCTGACAGTTCCTTCTTCACCCCTCGCTCTCTCTCTCTCTCTCCGACAGATCCTTGTTCACCGCTCGCTCTCTCTCTCTCCGACAGATCCTTGTTCACCCCTCGCTCTCTCTCTCTCTCTCTGACAGATCCTTGTTCACCCCTCGCTCTCTCTCTCCCTGACAGATCCTTGTTCACCCCTCGCTCTCTCTCTCTCCCTGACAGACCCTTGTTCACCCCTCGCTCTCTCTCCCTCTGACAGATCCTTGTTCACCCCTCGCTCTCTCTCTCCCCGACAGATCCTTGTTCACCCCTCGCTCTCTCTCTCCCCGACAGATCCTTGTTCACCCCTCGCTCTCTCTCTCCTTCTGACAGATCCTTGTTCACCTCTCGCTCTCTCTCTCCTTCTGACAGATCCTTGTTCACCTCTCGCTCTCTCTCTCTCTCTGACAGATCCTTGTTCACCCCTCGCTCTCTCTCTCTCTGACAGATCCTTGTTCACCCCTCGCTCTCTCTCTCCCTCTGACAGATCCTTGTTCACCCCTCGCTCTCTCTCTCTCTCCCTCTGACAGATCCTTGTTCACCCCTCGCTCTCTCTCTCTCTCCGACAGATCCTTGTTCACCCCTCGCTCTCTCTCTCTCTCTCTCCCCGACAGATCCTTGTTCACCCCTCGCTCTCTCTCTCCCCGACAGATCCTTGTTCACCCCTCGCTCTCTCTCTCTCTCCCCGACAGATCCTTGTTCACCCCTCGCTCTCTCTCTCCCCGACAGATCCTTGTTCACCCCTCGCTCTCTCTCTCCCCGACAGATCGTTGTTCACCCCTCGCTCTCTCTCTCTCCCCCGACAGATCCTTGTTCACCCCTCACTCTCTCTCTCTCCCCGACAGGTCTTTGTTCACCCCTCGCTCTCTCTCTCTGACAGATCCTTGTTCACCCCTCGCTCTCTCTCTCCCCGACAGATCGTTGTTCACCCCTCGCTCTCTCTCCCCCCTCTCACAGATCCTTGTTCACCCCTCGCTCTCTCTCTCTCCCCGACAGGTCTTTGTTCACCCCTCGCTCTCTCTCTCTCCGACAGATCCTTGTTCACCCCTCGCTCTCTCTCTCCGACAGATCCTTGTTCAACCCTCGCTCTCTCTCTCCCCGACAGATCGTTGTTCACCCCTCGCTCTCTCTCCCCCTCTGACAGATCCTTGTTCACCCCTCGCTCTCTCTCCCCGACAGATCCTTGTTCACCCCTCGCTCTCTCTCTCTCTCCCCGACAGATCCTTGTTCACCCCTCGCTCTCTCTCTCTGACAGATCCTTGTTCACCCCTCGCTCTCTCTCTCTCCCCGACAGATCCTTGTTCACCCCTCGCTCTCTCCCTCTCCCTCTGACAGACCCTTGTTCACCCCTCGCTCTCTCTCTCCCTCTGACAGATCCTTGTTCACCCCTCGCTCTCTCTCCCACTGACAGATCCTTGTTCACCCCTCGCTCTCTCACTCCCCGACAGATCCTTGTTCACCCCTCGCTCTCTCTCCCCGACAGATCCTTGTTCACCCCTCGCTCTCTCTCTCCCCCTGACAGATCCTTGTTCACCCCTCGCTCTCTCCCCCTGACAGATCCTTGTTCACCCCTCTCTCTCTCTCCCTGACAGATCCTTGTTCACCCCTCGCTCTCTCTCTCACTCCCTCTGACAGATCCTTGTTCACCCCTCGCTCTCTCTCTCCCCCTCCGACAGATCCTTGTTCACCCCTCGCTCTCTCTCTCCCTGACAGATCCTTGTTCACCCCTCGCTCTCTCTCTCTCCCTCTGACACTTCCTTGTTCACCCCTCGCTCTCTCTCTCTCCCTGACAGATCCTTGTTCACCCCTCGCTCTCTCTCCCCGACAGATCCTTGTTCACCCCTCGCTCTCTCTCTCTCCATCTGACAGATCCTTGTTCACCCCTCGCTCTCTCTCCCTCTGACAGATCCTTGTTCACCCCTCGCTCTCTCTCCCCGACAGATCCTTGTTCACCCCTCGCTCTCTCTCTGACAGATCCTTGTTCACCCCTCGCTCTCTCTCTCTCTCTCCGACAGTTCCTTGTTCACCCCTCGCTCTCTCTCCCCCCCCGACAGATCGTTGTTCACCCCTCGCTCTCTCTCCCCCTCTGAAAGATCCTTGTTCACCCCTCGCTCTCTCTCTCTCCCCGACAGGTCTTTGTTCACCCCTCGCTCTCTCTCTCTCCGACAGATCCTTGTTCACCCCTCGCTCTCTCTCTCCGACAGATCCTTGTTCAACCCTCGCTCTCTCTCTCCCCGACAGATCGTTGTTCACCCCTCGCTCTCCCTCTCTCCCTCTGACAGATCCTTGTTCACCCCTCGCTCTCTCTCCCCCTCTGACAGATCCTTGTTCACCCCTCGCTCTCTCTCTCTCCCCGACAGATCCTTGTTCACCCCTCGCTCTCTCTCTGACAGATCCTTGTTCACCCCTCGCTCTCTCTCTCTCCCCGACAGATCCTTGTTCACCCCTCGCTCTCTCCCTCTCCCTCTGACAGACCCTTGTTCACCCCTCGCTCTCTCTCCCTCTGACAGATCCTTGTTCACCCCTCGCTCTCTCTCCTCCTGACAGATCCTTGTTCACCCCTCGCTCTCTCTCACTCCCCCTGACAGATCCTTGTTCACCCCTCGCTCTCTCTCCCCGACAGATCCTTGTTCACCCCTCGCTCTCTCTCTCCCCCTGACAGATCCTTGTTCACCTCGCTCTCTCCCCCTGACAGATCCTTGTTCACCCCTCTCTCTCTCTCTCACTCCCTCTGACAGATCCTTGTTCACCCCTCGCTCTCTCTCTCCCCCTCCGACAGATCCTTGTTCACCCCTCGCTCTCTCTCTCCCTCTGACAGATCCTTGTTCACCCCTTGCTCTCTCTCTCTCCCTCTGACAGTTCCTTGTTCACCCCTCGCTCTCTCTCTCCCCGACAGATCCTTGTTCACCCCTCGCTCTCTCTCCCCGACAGATCCTTGTTCACCCCTCGCTCTCTCTCTCTCTCCCTGACAGATCCTTGTTCACCCCTCGCTCTCTCTCTCCCCCCGACAGATCCTTGTTCACCCCTCGCTCTCTCTCTCTCCCTGACAGATCCTTGTTCACCCCTCGCTCTCTCTCCCCGACAGATCCTTGTTCACCCCTCGCTCTCTCTCTCTCCATCTGACAGATCCTTGTTCACCCCTCGCTCTCTCTCCCTCTGACAGATCCTTGTTCACCCCTCGCTCTCTCTCCCCGACAGATCCTTGTTCAGCCCTCGCTCTCTCTCTCTCCCTGACAGATCCTTGTTCACCCCTCGCTCTCTCTCTCTCTCTCCGACAGTTCCTTGTTCACCCCTCGCTCTCTCTCCCCCCCCGACAGGTCGTTGTTCACCCCTCGCTCTCTCTCTCTCCCTCTGACAGATCCTTGTTCACCCCTCGCTCTCTCTCCCTCTGACAGATCCTTGTTCACCCCTCGCTCTCTCTCTCCCCGACAGATCCTTGTTCACCC
This sequence comes from Somniosus microcephalus, assembly GCF_052327205.1. Taxonomy (NCBI): domain Eukaryota; kingdom Metazoa; phylum Chordata; class Chondrichthyes; order Squaliformes; family Somniosidae; genus Somniosus; species Somniosus microcephalus. Next base: position 462,637,472 of record NC_140987.1, read on the forward strand.
CTCGCTCTCTCTCTCTCCCTGACAGATCCTTGTTCACCCCTCGCTCTCTCTCTCCCTGACAGATCCTTGTTCACCACTCGCTCTCTCTCTCTCCCTGACAGATCCTTGTTCACCCCTCGCTCTCTCTCTCCCCGACAGATCCTTGTTTACCCCTCGCTCTCTCTCTCTGACAGATCCTTGTTCACCCCTCGCTCTCTCTCTCTCCGACAGATCCTTGTTCACCCCTCGCTCTCTCTCTCCCCGACAGATCCTTGTTTACCCCTCGCTCTCTCCGACAGATCCTTGTTCACCCCTCGCTCTCTCTCTCTCTCCGACAGATCCTTGTTCACCCCTCGCTCTCTCTCTCCGTCCGACAGATCCTTGTTCACCCCTCGCTCTCTCTCTCTCTCCCTCTGACAGATCCTTGTTCACCCCTCGCTCTCTCTCTCTCTCTCCCTGACAGATCCTTGTTCACCCCTCGCTCTCTCTCTCTCCCCGACAGATCCTTGTTCACCCCTCGCTCTCTCTCTCGCACTCTGACAGATCCTTGTTCACCCCTCGCTCTCTCTCTCCCTCCGACAGATCCTTGTTCACCCCTCGCTCTCTCTCCCTCTGACAGATCCTTGTTCACCCCTCGCTCTCTCTCTCCGACAGATCCTTGTTCACCCCTCGCTCTCTCTCTCCCTGACAGATCCTTGTTCACCCCTCGCTCTCTCTCTCTCCGACAGATCCTTGTTCACCCCTCGTTCTCTCTCTCTCTCCCCGACAGATCCTTGTTCACCCCTCGCTCTCTCGCCCCGACAGATCCTTTTTCACCCCTCGCTCTCTCTCTCTCCGACAGATCCGTGTTCACCCCTCGCTCTCTCTCTCCGACAGATCCTTGTTCACCCCTCGCTCTCTCTCTCTCCCTCTGACAGATCCTTGTTCACCCCTCGCTCTCTCTCCCCCTCTGACAGATCCTTGTTCACCCCTCGCTCTCTCTCTCTCCCTCTGACAGATCCTTGTTCACCCCTCGCTCTCTCTCCCCCTCTGACAGATCCTTGTTCACCCCTCGCTCTCTCTCTCCCCGACAGATCCTTGTTCACCCCTCGCTCTCTCCCCGACAGATCCTTGTTCACCCCTCGCTCTCTCTCCCCGACAGATCCTTGTTCACCCCTCGCTCTCTCTCCCCCTCTGACAGATCCTTGTTCACCCCTCGCTCTCTCTCTCCCTCCGACAGATCCTTGTTCACCCCTCGCTCTCTCTCTCCCCGACAGATCCTTGTTCACCCCTCGCTCTCTCTCTCTCCCCCTCCGACAGATCCTTGTTCACCCCTCACTCTCTCTCTCCCCCTCCGACAGATCCTTGTTCACCCCTCGCTCTCTCTCCCCGACAGATCCTTGTTCACCACTCGCTCTCTCTCTCTCTCCGACAGATCCTTGTTCACCCCTCGCTCTCTCTCTCCGACAGATCCTTGTTCACCCCTCGCTCTCTCTCTCTCCCTCTGACAGATCCTTGTTCACCCCTCGCTCTCTCTCCCCCTCTGACAGATCCTTGTTCACCCCTCGCTCTCTCTCCCCCTCCGACAGATCCTTGTTCACCCCTCGCTCTCTCTCTCCCTCTGACAGATCTTTGTTCACCCCTCGCGCTCTCTCTCTCTGACAGATCCTTGTTCACCCCTCGCTCTCTCTCTCCCCGACAGATCCTTGTTCACCCCTCGCTCTCTCTCTCTCTCCCCGACAGATCCTTGTTCACCCCTCGCTCTCTCCCCCTCTGACAGATCCTTGTTCACCCCTCGCTCTCTCTCTCCCTTCGACAGATCCTTGTTCACCCCTCGCTCTCTCTCTCCGTCCGACAGATCCTTGTTCACCCCTCGCTCTCTCTCTCCCTCTGACAGATCCTTGTTCACCCCTCGCTCTCTCTCTCTCTCTCCCTCTGACAGATCCTTGTTCACCCCTCGCTCTCTCTCTCTCCCCGACAGATCCTTGTTCACCCCTCGCTCTCTCTCTCTCACTCTGACAGATCCTTGTTCACCCCTCGCTCTCTCTCTCCCTCCGACAGATCCTTGTTCACCCCTCGCTCTCTCTCCCTCTGACAGATCCTTGTTCACCCCTCGCTCTCTCTCTCTCTCCCCGACAGATCCTTGTTCACCCCTCGCTCTCTCGCCCCGACAGATCCTTGTTCACCCCTCGCTGTCTCTCTCTCCGACAGATCCGTGTTCACCCCTCGCTCTCTCTCTCCGACAGATCCTTGTTCACCCCTCGCTCTCTCTCTCTCCCTGACAGATCCTTGTTCACCCCTCGCTCTCTCCGACAGATCCTTGTTCACCCCTCGCTCTCTCTCTCTCCCTCTGACAGATCCTTGTTCACCCCTCGCTCTCTCTCCCCCTCTGACAGATCCTTGTTCACCCCTCGCTCTCTCTCTCTCCCTCTGACAGATCCTTGTTCACCCCTCGCTCTCTCTCCCCCTCTGACAGATCCTTGTTCACCCCTCGCTCTCTCTCTCCCCGACAGATCCTTGTTCACCCCTCGCTCTCTCCCCGACAGATCCTTGTTCACCCCTCGCTCTCTCTCTCCCCGACAGATCCTTGCTCACCCCTCGCTCTCTCTCCCCGACAGATCCTTGTTCACCCCTCGCTCTCTCTCTCCCTCCGACAGATCCTTGTTCACCCCTCGCTCTCTCTCTCCCCGACAGATCCTTGTTCACCCCTCGCTCTCTCTCTCTCCCCCTCCGACAGATCCTTGTTCACCCCTCACTCTCTCTCTCCCCCTCCGACAGATCCTTGTTCACCCCTCGCTCTCTCTCTCCCCGACAGATCCTTGTTCACCACTCGCTCTCTCTCTCTCTCCGACAGATCCTTGTTCACCCCTCGCTCTCTCTCTCCGACAGATCCTTGTTCACCCCTCGCTCTCTCTCTCTCCCTCTGACAGATCCTTGTTCACCCCTCGCTCTCTCTCCCCCTCTGACAGATCCTTGTTCACCCCTCGCTCTCTCTCCCCCTCCGACAGATCCTTGTTCACCCCTCGCTCTCTCTCTCCCTCTGACAGATCCTTGTTCACCCCTCGCGCTCTCTCTCTCTGACAGATCCTTGTTCGCCCCTCGCTCTCTCTCTCCCCGACAGATCCTTGTTCACCCCTCGCTCTCTCTCTCTCTCCCCGACAGATCCTTGTTCACCCCTCGCTCTCTCCCCCTCTGACAGATCCTTGTTCACCCCTCGCTCTCTCTCTCTCTCCGACAGATCCTTGTTCACCCCTCGCTCTCTCTCTCTCTGACAGATCCTTGTTCACCCCTCGCTCTCTCTCTCTCCGACAGATCCTTGTTCACCCCTCGCTCTCTCTCCCCGACAGATCCTTGTTCACCCCTCGCTCTCTCTCCCCCTCCGACAGATCCTTGTTCACCCCTCGCTCCCTCTGACAGATCCTTGTTCACCCCTCGCTCTCTCTCCCCCTCTGACAGATCCTTGTTCACCCCTCGCTCTCTCTCTCTCTGACAGATCCTTGTTCACCCCTCGCTCTCTCTCTCCCCCTCTGACAGATCCTTGTTCACCCCTCGCTCTCTCTCTCTCCCCCTCCGACAGATCCTTGTTCACCCCTCGCTCTTTCTCTCTCATTCCGACAATCCTTGTTCACCCCTCGCTCTCTCTCTCTCTCATTCCGACAATCCTTGTTCACCCCTCGCTCTCTCTCTCCCCCTCTGACAGATCCTCATTAATCTCTCTCTGGCTGATACACCTTGCTAATCTATATCCCGCTTAGTTTCTGCGGCTGATCCCTTATGTTAAATCTCTTGACTCCCATGGCTAATCTGCCATCATGTTTCACTTTGATCTCATTTGACATGGTGATCCCTTTCTCCCCAAAACCCATCTGATGATCTTGCGAATGTTATCTGCCACTGGTCAGCCCAGGCCTGGATGTTGTCTAGATCGTGCTGTCAGCTGGGAGGGGCTGCCATTTTAAAATTCATGGGAGTGAAGTGTGTGGCGGGGGGAGCGGGGGGAAGCAGTAGCTGTGGCAGATAATAGTCACACCACATAATTGCCATCTCAAAACAAAAGAAAGCCCAAGTCAGGAGTGTGATGGCATGTTCACCACATGTCTGGATAGGTACAACCGCTAAAACACCATCCAGGACAAGCAGTTCACTTAATCTGCGTCCTGCTATTGGACTCGGTGCCCACCCCCTCCATCAGTGGCGCATTGTGGCTGCAATATGTACGATCTACTGAATGGACCGCAACAACTCACCAAGGTTACTTCAACAGCATCCCCTCTCCCATGATCTCTACCGCCAAAGACAAAAACAGCAATATCATGGGAACACCATCATTTCCAAATCCCCCTCCAAGTAATACACCATCCCGACTTGGGACATAAATTCTCGTTCCTTCATTGTCACTGGGCCAATATCACCAGCACAAGGAGGCCCCTCACCTTCTTGGGGTAAGTAGGGATAGACAACAAATACATCCTTGCCAGTGTTGCCCATGTCCCCAAAACAAGTTTCTTTTAAAAAGTTCTATTTTTAAAATGCTGCGAGGATTTGCATTTTAATGCATAAATTAGCAAAAATAAAGTATGAATTTCTGACAGGATATCCACCCTGGCAGTGAATTCACTAAATGGAGAATGACTTGCAAAGATTTCTACCACTCACTAATCCTCCATTTCAGTATCTTAATGTTTGACATTCACAGCATCACACACCCAACTGCACCCACTAGCCACCTAGGCAGGGAAGTACTGCAACCATACAATAGGCTAGGAAATCTAAAAGAAAGTCCTTTCCCTTGGGCAGTAGAATTGTTCACTCACCTCCTGTTACTTCACACATTTGGGTTACAGCAGACTCATCTGAAGGTACGCTGCCAAGCTGCTCTGCTTCGAGAGATGAAGCACCAGGGAGGCGAAGGACCAGTGCAAACAACCTCTGATCCCACCGGAATGGTTCTTTTGTCAATTCACTGCCAGGCAGCGGGGAATTTAATGGCAGGTGAAGCTGCAACGGGAAGAGAAGGTTCATAATACACAGACATAGTTTAACATATTAGCAATGTGTCCAAAATCAACACTATGTCATACATTTGTTTTTATTCATTCCTGGGATGTGGGCGTTGCTGGCAAGGCCAGCATTTATTGCCCATCCCTAATTGCCCTTACGGTGGTGGTGAGCCGGCTTCTTGAACCGCTGCAGTCCTTGTGGTGAAAGTGCTCCCACAGTGCTAGGAGTGTACTATAGGCCCCCTAACAGTCAGGGGGAGATAGAGGAACAGATATGTAGGCAAATCTCAGAGAACTGTGCAAATAATAGGGTAATTATAGTGGGGGATTTCAACTTCCCCAATATTAACTGAGATAGTCAGAGTGTGAAAGGCTTAGAGGGTGCAGAATTCTTAAAGTGCATCCAGGAGAGCTTTTTGAGCCAGCATGTAGAAAGTCCTACAAGAGAGGGGGCGGTACTGGACCTAATTCTAGGGAATGTGGCCGGGCAAGTGGTAGAAGTGTTAGTAGGTGAGCACTTTGGTGACAGTGACCATAATTCGGTGAGATTTAAGGTAGTCATGGAAAAGGACAAGGATGGACCGGAAACAAAGGTTCTAAATTGGGGGAAGGCCGATTTTAATATGATAAGGCACGATCTGGCCAATGTGGACTGGGATCAGCTACTTGAAGGAAAATCCACATCGGAGCAATGGGAGTCTTTCAGAAAAGAAATTGAGAGAGTACAATGGCAACATGTTCCCATAAAGGTCAAGGGTGGGACCAACAAGCCCAGGGAACCTTGGATGTCAAGGGATATACGAGAATGGATTAGGGAAAAAAGGGGGGCTTTTGGCAGATACAAAGGACTAAAGACAGAGGAAGCCCTAGAGGAGTATAAAAAGTGCAGGGGGATACTTTAAAAAGAAATTAGGAGAGCGAGGAGGGACCATGAAATAACACTGGCGAGCAAAATAAAGGAAAATCCTAAGATGTTTTATAAGTATATTAAGGGCAAGAGGATAACTAGGGAAAGAGTAGGGCCCATTAGGGACCAAAGTGGCAAGCTGTGTGTAGAGCCAGATGATGTAGGTGGGGTTTTAAATGAATTTTTTGCATCTGTGTTCATTATGGAGAAGGACGATGTAGACATAGAAATCGGGCAGGGGGACTGTAATATACTTGAACATATTAGCATCGAGAGGGAGGAGGTACTAGCGGTTTTAGCGGGCTTAAAAGTGGATAAATCCCCAGGCCCAAACGAGATGTATCCCAGGCTACTATGTGAGGCAAAGGAGGAGATTGCAGGGGCTCTGACACAAATTTTCAGAACCTCTCTGGCCACAGGGGATGTGCCAGAGGACTGGAGAACAGCTAACGTAGTACTATTATTCAAGAAGGGTAGTAGGGATAAACTAGGGAATTACAGGCCACTAAGCCTAACATCAGTGGTAGGGAAATTATTGGAAAAAATTCTGAGGGACAGAATTAGTCTCCACTTGGAGAGGCAAGGATTAATTAGGGATAGCCAGCATGGCTTTGTCAAGGGAAGATCATGTCTGACCAATTTGATTGAATTTTTTGAGGGGGTGACTAGGTGTGTGGATGAGGGTAGTGCAGTGGATGTGGTTTACATGGATTTCAGTAAGGCTTTTGATAAGGTCCCGCATAGGAGACTGGTCAGGAAGGTAAGAGCCCATGGGATCCAGGGTGCCTTGGCACATTGGATCCAAAACTGGCTTAGTGGCAGAAGGCAGAGGGTGATGGTGGAAGGTTGTTTTTGTGACTGGAAGCCTATGTCCAGTGGGGTACCGCAGGGATCGGTGCTGGGTCCCTTGCTGTTTGTGGTCTACATTAATGATTTGGATGTGAATGTAAAGGGTATGATCAGTAAGTTTGCAGATGACACGAAAATTGGTGGGGTGGTAAATAGCGAGGAGGGAAGCCTCAGGCTACAGGACGATATAGATGGGTTGGTCAGATCGGCGGAACAGTGGCAAATGGAATTTAACCCTGAAAAGTGTGAGGTGATGTATTTTGGACGGACTAACAAGGCAAGGGAATACACAATGAATGGTAAGGCCCTAGGAAAGACAGAGGATCAAAGGGACCTTGGTGCGCATGTACATAGATCCCTGAAGGCAGCAAAACAGGTGGATAAGCTGGTTAAAAAGGCACATGGGATACTTGCCTTCATTAGCCGAGGCATAGAATATAAGAGCAGGGAGGTTATGATGGAGTTGTACAAAACGCTGGTAAGGCCACAGCTGGAGTACTGTGTGCAGTTCTGGTCGCCACACTATAGGAAGGATGTGATTGCTTTGGCGAGGGTGCAGAGGAGATTCGCCAGGATGTTACCTGGGCTGGAGCGCTTCAGCTATGAAGAAAGACTGGACAGGCTGGGGTTGTTTTCCTTGGAGCAGAGAAGGCTGAGGGGGGACCTGATTGAGGTATACAAAATTATGAGGGGCATAGATAGGGTGGCTAGAAAGGAACTTTTCTCCTTAGTAGAGGGGTCAATAACAAGGGGGCATAGATTCAAGGTAAGGGGCAGGAGGTTTAGAGGGGATTTGAGGAAAAACTTTTTCACCCAGAGGGTGGTTGGAATGTGGAACTCACGGCCTGAAAGGGTGGTAGAGGCAGGAACCCTCACAACATTCAAGAAGCATTTGGATGAGCACTTGAAATGCCATAGCATACAAGGCTACGGACCAAATGCTGGAAAATGGGATTAGATTAGACAGGGCTTGATGGCCGGCGTGGACGCGATGGGCCGAAGGGCCTCTTTCTGTGCTGTATAACTCTATGACTCTATGCTGTTAGGGAGGGAGTTCCAGGATTTTGACCCAGCGACGATGAAGGAACGGCGATATATTTCCAAGTCAGGATGGTGTGTGACTTGGAGGTGGCGGTGTTCCCATGCGCCTGCTGCCCTTGTCCTTCTAGGTGGAAGGGGTCGCGGGTTTGGGAGTTGCTGCAGTGCATCTTGTAGATGGTACACACTGCAGCCACGGTGGAGGGAGTGAATGTTTAAGGTGGTGGATGGGGTGCCGATCAAACTGGCTGCTTTGTCCTGGATGGTGTCGAGCTTCTTGAGTGTTGATGGAGCTGCACTCATCCAGGCAAGTGGAGAGTATTACGTCACACTCCTTACTTGTGCCTTGTAGATAGTGGAAAGGCTTTGGGGAGTCAGGAGGTGAGACACTAGCTGCAGAATACCCAGCCTCTGACCAGCTCTTGTGCCCACAGTATTTATGTGGCTGGTCCAGTTAAGTTTCTGGTCAATGGTGACCCCTCCCAGGATGTTGATGGTGGGGGATTCAGCGATGCTAATGCTGTTGAATGTCAAGGGTAGGTGGTTAGATTCTCTCTTGTTGGAGATGGTCATTGCCTGGCACTTGTGTGGCACGAATGTTAATTGCCACTTATCAGCCCAAGCCTGAATGCCGTCCAGGTCTTGCTGCATGCGGGCATGGACTGCTTCATTATTTGAGGAGTTGTGAATGGAACTGAACATTGTGCAATCATCAGCGTGCCTCGCCACTTCTGACCTTATGTTGGGGGGAAGGTCATTGATGAAGCAGCTGAAGATGGTTGGGCCAAGGACACTGCCCTGAGGAACTCCTGCAGCGATGTCCTGGGGTTGTGATGATTGACCTCCAACCACCACGACCATTTCCTTTGTGCTAGGAATGATTCTAGCCAGTGTAAAGTTTTCCCCCAGATTCCCAATGACTTTACTTTTACTAAGGCTCCTTGATGCCACACTCGGTCAAATGCTGCCTTGATGTCAAGAGCAGTCACTCTCACCTCACCTCTAGAATTCAGCTCTTTTGTCCATGTTTGGACCAAGGCTGTAATGAGGTCTGTAGCCAAGAGGTACTGACAGAACCCAAACTGGGCATCAGTGAGCGGGTTATTGGTGATTAGCAAGTGCCGCTTGATAGCACTGTCGATGACACTTTCCATCACTTTGTTGATGATTGAGAATAGACTGATGAGGGAGGTAATTGGCCGGATTGGATTTGTCCTGCTTTTTGTGGACAGGACATATTTTAGCAATTTTCCACATTGTCGGGTAGATGCCAGTGTTGTAGCTGTACTGGAACAGCTTGGCTAGAGGCGCGGCTAGTTCTGGAGCACAAGTCTTCAGCACGATAGCCGGGATGTTGTCGGGGCCCAGAGCCTTTGCTGTATCCAGTGCGCTCAGCCGTTTCTTGATATCACGTGGAGTAAATCGAATTGGCTGAAGACTGGCTTCTGTGATGGTGGGGACCTCAGGAGGAGGCCGATATGGATCATCCACTCGGCACTTTTGGCTGAACATGGTTGCAAACGCTTCAGCCTTGTCTTCTGCACTCATGTGCTGGGCTCCACCATCATTGAGGACAGGGATATTCATGGAGCCTCCTCCTCCCGTTAGTTGTTTAATGGTCCACCACCATTCACGACTGGACGTGGCAGGACTGCAGAGCTTTGATCTGATCCGTTGATTGTGGGATCATTCAGCTGTCTATAGCATGCTGCTTTCACTGTTTAGCATGCATGTAGTTCTGTGTTGCACCTTCCCCAGGTTGGCACCTCATTTTTAGGTACGCCTAGTGCTGCTCCTGGCATGCTCTTCTGCACTCCTCATTGAACCAGGGTTGGTCCCCTGGCTTGATGGTAATGATAGAGTGAATGATATGCCAGGTCATGAGGTTACAGATTGTGATGGAGTACAATTCTGATTGCCCACAGCGCCTCATGGACTCCCAGTTTTGAGCTGCTAGATCTGTTCTGAATCTGTGAGCACGGTGGCAGTGCCACACAACACGATGGAGGGTGTCCTCAGTGTGAAGACTTCGTCTCCACAAGGACTATGTGTTGGTCACTACTGCCAATGCTGTCATGGACAGATGCATCTGCGACAGGGAGATTGGTGAGGACGAGGTCAAGTAGGTTTTTCCCTCTTGTTGGTTCTCTCACCACCTGTCGCAGGCCCAGTCTGGCAGTTATGTCCTTCAGGACTCGGCCAGCTCGGTCAGTAGTGGTGCTACCGAGCCACTCTTGGTGATGGACATTGAAGTCCCCCACCCAGAGTACATTCTGTGCCCTTGCTACTCTCAGTGCTTCTTCCAAGTGGTGTTCAACATGGCGGAGTACTGATTCATCAGCTGAGGGAGGGCGGTAGGTGGTAATTAGCAGGAGGTTTCGTTGCCCATGCTTGACCTGAAGCCATGAGACTTCATGGGGTCTGGAGGCAATGTTGAGGATTCCCAAGGCCACTCGTTCCCGACTGTATACCACAGTGCCACCACCCCTGGTGGGTCTGTCCTGGCAGTGGGACGGGACATACCCAGAGATGGTGATGGAGGAAAAGGACATGGACTGAAAGGTATGATTCTGTGAGTATGACTATGTCAGGCTGCTGCTCGACTAGTCTGTGGGACAGCTCTCCCAATTTTGACACAAGTCCTCAGATGTCAGTGAGGAGGACTTTGCAGGGTCGAATGGGCTGGGCGTGTCATAATCATGTTCAAAGCCAGTGCAGAGGTCGAGGCCAGGTGGCTCGTCCGTTTTTATTCTTATTATTGTTTTCTGTAGCGGTTTGTTACAACTGAGTGACTTGCTTGGCCATTTCAGAGGGCAGTTAAGAGTCAACCACATTGCTGTGGCTCTGGAGTCACACATCGGCCAGACCGGGGAAGGGCGGCAGATTTCCTTCCCTAAAGGACATTAGTGAACCAGATGGGTTTTTAAGACAATCCGATAGTTCCATTACTGATACCAGCTTTTTATTCCAGGTTTATTTTATTTATTTAATCCCCCCAGCTGCCGTGGTGGGATTTGAACACACGTCTCTGGATCAATAGTCCAGGCCTCTGGATTACTAATCCAGTAATAGAACCACTATACCACCACTCCCAGCGACCAGTACACTGGGAGAGCGCTCTGCCTGCATTTCCACCAGTGTAGGGGAGAATGCCGTTTCAAGTCTGGATCTCCGAACATTGAAAAGTGGCCAAATAAATACACAAAAAAGAAAAGCTACATTGCTTGAGATTTGACAAAATTAGACAATGCCGGAAATGCACAGCAGGCCAGTCAGCATCTGCCTGATGAACAATACTCACAAAACACCATCACCTTTCTTTCTCTTTACACGTCTGCCTGACCTGCTGTGAATTTCCATATTTTCTGTTGAAAATTTGAAAGCTGAGGGGTTGTTTCCCCTGGCTAGAGACCCTAGAACTAGGGGACACCGGCTCTGGATAAGGGGTCGGCCATTTAAGACTGAGATGAGGAGGAATTTCTTCACTCAGAGGGTTGTGAATCTTTGGAATTCTCTACCCCAGAGGGCTGTGGATGCTCAGCCGTTGAGTATATTCAAGACAGAGATCGATAGATTTTGGGACTCTGGGGGAATCAAGGGATATGGAGATCGGGCGGGAAAGTGGAGTTGAGGTGGATGATCAGCCATGATCGTATTGAATGGCGGAGCAGGCTCGATGGGCCGTGTGGCCGACTCTTGCTCCTATTTCTTATGTTATGTGCTTACGGACAAACAAATATTTTTATCAAAAGTGCAACTTGCATTTGTATGGCACCTTGAACGTAGGGAATAAAAAACCAAGATGCTTCACAAAGGCACAAGGAAAAAATAAATTCTGAGGCAAAGGAAATATTAGGAGGGCGGCAATAAGGAAGGGACAGCTCGGCAAGACCCAGCATGGATTTCAATATTGGTCGCCAGTTTCATTCCGCAATAATCACAAATAATATTGTACAATAAAGCCATTCCTCATATAACCAGCAGAAACTGACCATTCACCTTGCTGCTGGTTCTAGGAACTTCCTACATTACATTCACTGCACTCAATCCATTGTACGCGAGGCACTTGTGGAGGTTTGAGAGATTTAGTGCTATAAAAATATTCCACTAAAATAAAAGCCATGTCACTTGAAAATTGATAGACTGATGCAATTAGTCAATGGGAAGGGCAAGATTGGCAGCTCAATATTCCGGGGTACAGAATCTTCAGGCGAGACAGAGGGGGAGGTATAAGAGGAGGGGGTGTCGCAATATTAATTAAGGAGTCAATTACTGCAGTAAGGAGGGATGATATATTAGCAGGGTCCTCTAATGAGGCCATATGGGTGGAGCTTAAAAACAAAAAGGGGGCAAGCACTTTGCTGGGAGTGTACTATAGGCCTCCAAACAGTCAGGGGGAGATAGAGGAACAGATATGTAGGCAAATCTCAGAGAAATGTGCAAATAATAGGGTAATAATAATGGGGGATTTCAACCTCCCCAATATTAACTGGGATAGTCAGAGTGTGAAAGGCTCAGAGGGTGCAGAATTCTTAAAGTGCATCCAGGAGAGCTTTTTGAGCCAGCATGTAGAAAGTCCTACAAGAGAGGGGGCGGTACTGGACCTAATTCTAGGGAATGTGGCCGGCCAAGTGGAAAAAGTGCTAGTAGGTGAGCACTTTGGTGATAGTGACCATAATATGGTAAGATTTAAGGTGGTCATGGAAAAGGACAGGGATGGGCCGGAAATAAAGGTTCTAAATTGGGGGAAGGCCGATTTTAATAGGATAAGGCAGGATCTGGCCAAAATGGACTGGGATCAGCTACTTGTAGGAAAATCCGCATCGGAGCAATGGGAGGCTTTCAGAAGGGAGATTGAGATCATACAATGGCAACATGTTCCCGTAAAGGTCAAGGGTGGTTCCAAAAACCACAGGGAACCTTGGATGTCAGGGGATATACGAGAATGGATTAGGAAAAAAAGGAGGGCTTTTGGTAGATACAAAAGGCTAAAGACGGAGGAAGCCCTAGAGGAGTACAAAAAGTGCAGGGGGATACTTAAAAAAGAAATTAGGAGATCAAGGAGGGGCCATGAAATAACACTGGCGAGCAAAATAAAGGAAAATCCGAAGATGTTTTATAAGTATATTAAGGGTAAGAGGATAACTAGGGAAAAAATAGGGCCCATTAGGGACAAAAGTGGCAATCTGTGTGTGGAGCCGGAAGATGTAGGAGGGGTTCTAAATGAATTTTTTGCATCTGTTTTCACTATGGAGAAGGACGATGTAGACATAGAAATAGGGCGGGGGGACTGTGATATGCTCGAACATATTAACATCGAGAGGGAGGAGGTATTGGCGGTTTTAGCTGGCCTAAAAATGGATAAATCCCCAGGTCCGGATGAAATGTATCCCAGGCTGCTGTGTGAGGCAAAGGAGGAGATTGCGGGGGCTCTAACACATATATTCAGGACCTCTCTGGCCACAGGGGATGTGCCAGAGGACTGGAGAACCGCTAATGTAGTACCATTATTCAAGAAGGGTAGTAGGGAAAAACCGGGGAACTACAGGCCAGTGAGCCTAACATCAGTGGTAGGAAAATTATTGGAAAAAATCCTGAGGGACAAAATTTGTCTCCACTTGGAGAGGCAAGGATTAATCAGGGATAGTCAACGTGGCTTTGTCAAGGGAAGATCATGTCTGACTAATTTGATTGAATTTTTTGAGGGGGTGACTAGGTGTGTGGATGAGGGTAACGCAGTGGATGTGGTATACATGGATTTCAGTAAGGCCTTCGATAAAGTCCCGCACAGGAGACTGGTCAAGAAGGTAAGAGCCCATGGAATCCAGGGTGCCTTGGCACATTGGATACAAAACTGGCTTAGTGGCAGAAGGCAGAGGGTGATGGTCGAAGGTTGTTTTTGTGACTGGAAGCCTGTGGCCAGTGGGGTACCACAGGGATCGGTGCTGGGTCCCTTGCTGTTTGTGGTCTACATTAATGACTTGGATATGAATGTAAAGGGTATGATCAGTAAGTTCGCGGATGATACAAAAATTGGTAGGGTGGTAAATAGCGAGGAGGGTAGCCTCAGTCTGCAGGACGATATAGATGGGTTGGTCAGATGGGAGGAACAGTGGCAAATGGAATTTAACCCGGAAAAGTGCGAGGTGATGCACTTTGGGGGGACTAACAAGGCAAAGGAATACACAATGAATGGAAAGACCCTAGGCAAGACGGAGGGTCAGAGGGATCTGGGTGTGCAAGTACACAGATCCCTGAAGGCGGCGGAACAGGTGGATAAGGTGGTAAAAAAGGCATATGGGATACTTGCCTTCATTAGCCGAGGCATTGAATATAAGAGCAAGGAGGTTATGATGGAGCTGTATAAAACACTGGTTAGGCCACAGCTGGAATACTGTGTGCAGTTCTGGTCGCCACACTACAGGAAGGATGTGATCGCGTTAGAGAGGGTGCAGAGGAGGTTCACCAGGATGTTACCAGGGCTGGAGCGCTTCAGCTATGAAGAGAGACTGGGCAGATTGGGTTTGTTTTCCTTGGAGCAGAGGAGGCTGAGGGGGGACATGATTGAGGTGTACAAAATTATGAGGGGCATAGATAGGATGGATGCTGAGGAGCTTTTTCCCTTAGTAGAGGGGTCAATAACTAGGGGGCATAGATTCAAGGTAAAGGGCGGGAGGTTTAGAGGGGATTTGAGAAAGAACTTTTTCACCCAGAGGGTGGTTGGAGTCTGGAACTCACTGCCTGAAAGGGTTGTGGAGGCAGAAACCCTCACAACATTTAAGAAGCATTTGGATGTGCACTTGAAATGCCATAGCATACAAGGCTACGGGCCAAATGCTGGAATATGGGATTAGATTAGGCAGGGCTTGATGGCCGGCGCGGACACGATGGGCCGAAGGGCCTCTATCCGTGCTGTATTACTCTATGACTCTATGACAATGAAGTCTGCTTATGTGAATCTCTAGTTCAGGAGGTTTTTGATTCCCTGAGCTGGATGAATATGTTATGAAAGATTGGGCAAAGTTTTAAAATAATGTTTCTATCTAGCGCAGGCCCTAAATCGTAACTAAATGCAGGTACACTGACACTGCCCAGCTATGTTTACACTGCTGTGTAAAGGTTTCTGTAATAGGGCAGGGTGTGCTGCAGGGACAGGTGTCAGCTGATTGGTTGTTTGAGAGCCCATGGTAAGTACTGCACATTCAGGCCAAGTGCTTCAAGAGCAGCGAGTCCTATGGGAAGTGCTTGCCGAACATTTTTCATAAGGGTTTAAACTATTAAACAGGTTTATTCACGAATAGAAGTTACAGTAGCAAGCAGTACAGACTAGATTATTGAACAGTCCAATACAACAGGGAGCCCCAGCTTCTGATCTCAGAGCCCGTTAGGTGCATATCATGCAGCCTTAGAGTCCGAAAATATAGTTGAAATCCATGTGCCCATTAATGTCCAGAGATCTCAACAGATTCTAGGGCTCTGATTTAGGCCTTGATCAAAGAGACAACAGTGCTTAAAAAAGAGCACATTTTCCAAACCTCCAGCCCCACAAGTTTCAAACAGGTCAAACAAAGAAATGCCGATTGGAAATGACAACAGGCGGGAGTTGCTGGGCTTTGATTGCCAGGCTCGGGGATGGCACAGGGCCGTAGGATGGACACCTTGTAATGCAGCACTGGGAGTGTGCAAACAGTGGACATTAAATCAAACAAATCTCTCTGAATTCAGCCCGAGGTGAAGTACTTCTTAAAGAAATAGACAACCCTGTTACTCAGCAAGAACAGAAGAGAGTCTCTGTATGAATTACATGAGCGCAAGAGTCTAATTAATCTGTTGTGTGACAGCGACACAAACTAAAAGGAGTCATTAGGGGCAGCTTTGTAATGTTTATGTCCGTGATTCTAAAAGCACTTTTATTTTAAGACACTGAAGCGTTGGCCTGGATCATCTAAACTAGTTTAGCAGCAGAAGCACAGACGTGACTGGCAACAGACGGAGGAAGGATCGGACAAAGTCAACATGGATTTACAAAAGGGAAATTGTGCTTGACTAATCGACTGGAATTTTTTGAGGATGTAACTAGTAAAATAGATAAGGGAGAACCAGTGGACGTGGTGTATTTGGACTTTCAGAAGGCTTTCGATAAGGTCCCGCATAAGAGATTAGCGTGTAAAGTTAAGGCACATGGGATTGGGGGCAAGGTATTGACTTGGATAGAGAACTGGTTGGCAGATTGTGGTAAACCACTGTTATACCTGTCTGTGTCTGTATGTGTATTCCACTAGGTACAGGTCTGGACATGCCTCGGCTGACTCCTCCCACTATTCCAGGTATATAAGTGACTACCTCCCAGTCCCTTAGTATTCTGGACGGGTCGACCACTCGAGACAAGACCTTCATTCTTTAGTTAATAAAAGCCTGATTGTTACTCGCTCAACCTCAGTCTTTTGAGTAATTGATGGCGCATCACAGATAGAAAGCAAAGAGTTGGAATAAACGGCTCTTTTTCCAAGTGGCAGGCAGTGACTAGTGGGGTACCGCAGGGATCGGTCCTTGGACCCCAGCTATTCACAATATATATTAATGATCTAGACAAGGGAACTAGATGCAATATCTCCAAATTTGCAGACGACACAAAGCTGGGTGGGCGTGTGTGCTGAGAGGAGGATGCCGAGAAACTACAGGATGATTTGGACAGGTTGGGTGATTGGGCAGAAGCATGGCAGATGCAATATAACGTGGCTAAATGTGAGGTTATCCACTTTGGTGTCAAAAACAGGAAGGCATTTTATTGTCTGCATGGCAATAGATTGGGAGATGGGGAAGTGCAACGAGACCTGGGTGGTGTTGTACACCAGTCGCTGAAGGTAAGCACGCAGGTGCAGCAGGCGGTTAAGAAGGCAAATGGTATGTTGGCCTTCGTAGTGAGAGGGTTCGAGTACAAGAACAAGGATGTCTTGCTGCAGTTGTACAGGGCCTTGGTGAGACCACATCTTGAGTATTGTGTGCAGTTTTGGTCGCCTTATCTGAGGAAGGATATTCTTGCCATGGAAGGAGTTCAAAGAAGATTCACCAGGCTGATAGCTGGGATAGCAGGAATGACATATGAGGAGAGATTGGGTCGATTGGGCTTATACTCACTGGAGTTTAAAAGAATGAGGGGGGATCTCATTGAAACTTATAAAATTCTGGCAGGACTGGACAGACTAGATGCAGGGCGGATGTTCCCGATGGTCGGGGAATCCAGAACCAGGGATCACAGTCTAAGGATAAGGGGTAGGCCATTTAGGACAGAAATGAGGAGGAATTTCTTCACCCAGAGAGTGGTGAACCTGTGGAATTCTCTACCACAGAAGGCAGTAGAAGCCAATTCATTAAATATATTCAAGAAGGAGTTGGATATATTTCTTAAGGCTAAAGGGATCAAGGGGTATGGGGAGAAGGCAGGGACAGGGTACTGAATTTGGATGATCAGCCATGATCACATTGAATGGCGGAGCAGGTTCATGGGGCCGAATGGCTTACTCCTGCTCCTATCTTCTGCGTTTCTATGAAGTGCCCGCGTTTGATGGGCAGTATCTGGCGAGAGCCGACTTCAGCATCGAAAGCTCCCACTTTGTTTCTGACCTCTGCTGGTAATGGAGGGGAAATGGTACTCCAGGTACTCGAGAGAACTAAAGCAGAGGACTGGCGTTTGCTTTCAAAGCTCCTTTCTCAATCCCCTTATTGAGATACGACAAACTTCGATCTTTTTAATCAGAGCAGTTGGTGCATTTCTCACAAGTTGGCACGAATCCCTTAAACAGTAGATTACAATTTCCCAAAAAGGAAATTACACAACAGTTTCCCTAAAACAGTAACTACACAACAAAAACACTTTTTGGGATGTCCTGAGGCTATAAAAGGCGCTCTATAAACAAGTCATATCTAGCACATAGGAAGATAGTTGTGGTTGTTGAAAATCATCTCAGCCCCAGGACATCGCTGCAGGAGTTTCTCAGGGCAGTGTCCTAGGCCCAACCATCTTCAGCTGCTTCATCAATGACCTTCCCTCCAACATAAGGTCAGAAGTGGGGATGTTCGCTGATGACTGCTCAGTGTTCAGATCCATTCGCAACTCCTCAGATAATGAAGCAGTTCGAGCCCGCAGGCAACAAGAGCTGGACGACATTGAGGCTTGGACCGATAGGTGTCAAGTAACATTCGCGCCACACAAGTGCCATGCAATGACCATCTCCAACAAGCGAGATTCTAACCAGCGCCCCTTGACATTCAACAGCATTACGATCAACATCCTGGGGATCACCATTGACCGGACCAACCCCAAATACTGTGGCAACAAGAGCACATCAGAGGCTAGGTATTCTGTGGCGAGTATTTGTAGGGAAATTGACGGGATTGAAGGCCGATAAATCCCCAGGGCCTGATAATCTACATCCTAGGGTAGCTAACGAAGGGGCCCTAGCAATAGTAGATGCATTGCTGGTCATCTTCAAAAATTCGATATAGACTCTGGAACAGTTCCCATTGATTGCAGTGTAGCTAATGTAACCCCACTATTTAAAAATGGTGGTAGAGAAAAGACAGGGAATTACAGACCGGTAAGCCTGACGTCAGTAGTAGAGAAAATGCTGGAGTCCATTATAAAAGATGTAATAGCAGAGCACTTAGAAAACAGTGACAGGATCGGACAAAGTCAACGTGGATTTACAAACGGTAAATCGTGCTTGACTAATCTACTAGAATGTTGAGGATGCAACTGGTAGAATAGATAAGGGAGAACCAGTGGATGTGGTGTATTTGGACTTGCAGAAGGCTTTCGATAAGGTCCTGCATAAGAGATTAGCGTGTAAAGTTAAGGCACATGGGCTTAGGGGCAAGGTACTGGCTTGGTTAACTGGTTGGCAGACAGGAAGCAAAGAGTTGGAAAAAACGGGTCTTTTTCCAAGGGACAGGCAGTGACTAGTGGGGTACCACAGGGATCGGTCCTTGGACCCCAGCTATTCACAATATATAATGATCTAGACGAGGGAATTAGATGTAATATCTCCAAGTTTGCAGACGACAAAAAGCTGGGTGGGCGTGTGTGCTGTGAGGAGTTTGCCGAGAAACTCCAGTATGATTTGGACAGGTTAGGTGATTGGGCAGATGCAGTATAATGTGGATAAATGCAAGGTTATCCACTTTGGTGGCAAAAACAGTAACAGACAGATTATTACCTGAACGGCAATAGATTGCAAGAAGGGGAAGTGCAACAAGACTTGGGTGTCCTTGTGCACCAGTCGCTGAAGGTAAGCATGCATGTACAGCAGGCGGTTAAGAAGGCAAATGGTATGCTGGCCTTCATAGCGAGACGGTTCGAGTACAGGAACAAGGATGTCTTGCTACAGTTGTACAAGGCCTTGGTGAGACCACACCTTGAGTATTGTGTGCAGTTTTGGTCACCTTATCTGAGGAAGGATGTTCTTGCCATGGAAGGAGTGCAGCAAAGATTCACCAGACTGATACCTGGGATGGCAGGAATGAATTATGTGGACAGATTACATCGATTGGGCTTATACTTGCTGGAGTTTAGAAGAATGAGAGGGGATCTCATTGAAACTTATAAAATTCTAACAGGACTGGGCAGACTGGATGTTCCCGATGGCCGGGGAGTCCAGAACCAGGGGTCACAGACTAAGGATAAGGGGTCAGCCATTTAGGACAGAGATGAGGAGGAATTTCTTCACCCAGAGAGTGGTGAACCTGTGGAATTCTCTACCACAGAAGGCAGTGGAGGCCAATTCATTAAATATATTCAAGAAGGAGTTGGATATATTTCTTAAGGCTAAAGGGATCAAGCGATATGGGGAGAAGGCAGGGACAGGGTACTGAATTTGGATGATCAGCCATGATCTCATTGAATGGCGGAGCAGGCTCGAGGGGCCGAATCCTGCTCCTATCTTCTATGTTTCTATGTTTCCACAGGTTCACCACTCTCTGGGTGAAGAAATTCCTCCTCATCTCTGTCCAAAATGGCTTACCCCTTATCCTTAGACTGTGACCCCTGGTTCTGGACTCCCCCGCCATCGAGAACATCCATCCTGCATCTAGTTTGTCTAGTCCAGTTAGAATTTTATAAGTTTCAAGAGATCCCCTCTCATTCTTCGAAACTCCAGCGAGTATAAGCCCAATCGACCCAATCTCTCCTCATGCGTCATTCCTGCCATCCCAGGTATCAGCCTGGTGAATCTTCGCTGCACTCCCTCCATGGCAAGAACATCCTTCCTCAGATAAGGCGACCAAAACTGCACACAATACTCAAGGTGTGGTCTCACCAAGGCCATGTACAACTGCAGCAAGACATCCTTGCTCCTGTACTCGAATCCTCTCACTATGCAGGCCAACATACCATTTGCCTTCTTAACCGCCTGCTGCACCTGCATGCTTACCTTCAGCGACTGGTGCACAAGGACACCCAGGTCTCGTTGCACTTCCCCTTCTCCCAATCTATTGCCGTTCAAGTAATAATCTGTCTGTTACTGTTTTTGCCACCAAAGTGGATAACCTTGCATTTATCCACATTATACAGCATCTGCCCAATCACCCAACCTGTCCAAATCATACTGGAGTTTCTCGGCATCCTCCTCACAGCACACACACCCACCTAGCTTTGTCTCGTCTGCAAACTTGGAGATATTACATCTAGTTCCCTGGTCTAGATCATTACTATATATTGTGAATAGCTGGGGTCCAAGGACCGATCCCTGCGGTACCCCACTAGTCACTGCCTGCCACTCGGAAAAAGACCCGTTTATTCCAACTCTGCTTCCTGTCTGCCAACCAGTTCTCTATCCAAGTCAGTACCTTACCCCCAATCCCATGTGCTTTAACTTTACACGTTAATCTCTTATGCGGGACCTTATTGAAAGCCTTCTGAACGTCCAAATGCACCACATCCACTGGTTCTCCCTTATCTATTCTACCAGTTACATCCTCAAAAAATTCCAGTAGATTAGTCAAGCACGATTTACCTTTTGTAAATCCATGTTGACTTTGTCCGATCCGGTCACTTTTTTCCAAGTGCTCTGCTATTACATCTTTTATAATGGACTCTAGCATTTTCCCCAATGCTGATGTCAGGCTTACCGGTCTATAATTCCCCGTTTTCTCTCTACCACCTTTTTTGAATAGTGGGGCCACTTCCTTAAGTACCCTAGGACGTAGATTATCAGGCCTTGGGGATTTATCGGCCTTCAGTCCAGTCAATTTCCCTACAAATACTGATTTCATTCAGTTCCTCCCTCTCATTAGACCCTTTGTTCCCCGACATCTCTGGGAGGTTATTTGTGTCCTCCTTTGTGAAGACAGAACCAAAGTGTGTATTTAATTGGTCTGCCATTTCTTTGTTCCCCATTATAAATTCCCCTGATTCTGACTGCAAGGGACCTACGCTTGACTTCACCAATCTTTTTCTCTTCACATATCTATAAAAGCTTTTACAATTAGTTTTTATGTTCCCTGAAAGCTTACTCTCATATTCTATTTCCCCCTCTTAATTAATGCCTTTGTCCTCCTTTGCTGAATCCTAAACTGCTCCCAATCCTCCGGTTTACTGCATTTTCTGGCCAATTTATATGTCCTCTCCTTGGGTCTTATGCTATCCCTAAGTTCCCTCGTTAGCCACGGTTGAGTCACCTTTTTTGTTTTATTTTTATGCCAAACAGGGATTAACAAATTCTGTCGTTCATCCATGCGATCTTTAAATGTTTGCCATTGCCTAGCCACTGTCAACCCTTTGAGCAACGTTCCCCAATCCATCCTAGCCAACTCGCGCCTCATACCATCGTAGTTTCCTTTATTTAAATTCAGGACCCTAGTCTGAGTCAAATACTTCACTCTACATCTTAATGAAGAATTCCATCATATGATCGCTCCGCCCCAAGAGGCCTTGCACTAGATTGCTAATTAATAATTTCTCATTACATAATACCCAGTCTAAGATGGCCTGATCTCTAGTTGGTTCCTCGACATATTGGTCCAGGAAACCATCCCGTATGCACTCCAGGAATTTCTCCTCCACAGTATTGTTACTAATTTGGTTAGCCCAATCTATATGTAGATTAAAGTCACCCATGATAACTGCTGTGCCCTTATTGCACGCGTCTCTAATTTCCCATTTAATGCCATCCCCAACCTTAGCATTACTGTTTGGGGGTCTGTATACAACTCCCACTAATGTTTTCTGCCCCATGGTATTTCTCACCTCGACCCACACAGATTCCACATCATCAGAGCCAATATCCTTCCTTACTACTGCACGCTTTAACCAGCGTGCAATAAGGGCACAGCAGTCATCATGGGTGACTTTAATCTACATATAGATTGAGCCAACCAAATTAGTAACAACACAGTGGAGGAGGAATTCCTGGAGTGTTTACGGGATGGTTTCCTGGACCAATATGTCGAGGAACCAACCAGAGATCAGGCCATCTTCGACTGGGTATTGGGTAACGAGAAAGGATTAATTAGCAATCTTGTTGTACGAGGCCCCTTGGGTCGGAGCGATCATAATATGATCAAATTCTTCATTAAGATGGAGAATGAAGTAGTTGACTCAGAGACAAGGGTCCTCAATTTAAACAAAGGAAACTACGATGGTCTGAGGAGCGAGTTGGGCAGGATTGATTGGGGAATGGCACTCAAAGGGTTGATGGTGGATAGGTAATGGTAAACATTCAAAGACCGAATGGATGAGTTACAGAATTTGTTCATCCCAGTTTGGCATAAAAATAAAACAAAAAAGGTGGCTCAACCGTGGCTAACAAGGGAAATTAGGGATAGCATAAGATCCAAGGAGAGGACATATAAATTGGCTACAAAAAGCAATAATCCTGAGGATTGGGAGCAGTTTAGGAGTCAACAAAGGAGGACAAAGGGATTAATTAAGAAAGGTAAAATAGAATATGAGGGTAAGCTAGCAGGGAACATAAAAACTGACATTGCTTATTGATGCGCTATCAATTACTCATAAAAGACTGAGTTAAGAGAGTAACTAAAAGCTTTTATTAACAAAAGAATGAAGGTCTGCCTCGAGTGGTCGACCGGTCCAGAAATACAAAGGGCTGGGGAGCAGTCACCTTTATACTAGGACTTGTGGGAGGAGTCAGCCGAGGCATGTCCAGGCATGTACACAGTGGAATACAAACAGTGGTTTACCACACTTTTATAAATATGTGAAGAGAAAAAGATTGGTGAAGTCAAGCGTAGGTCCCTTACAGTCAGAATCAGGGGAAATTATAATAGGAAACAAGGAAATGGCAGACCAACTAAATACATACTTTGGTTCTGTCTTCACAAAGGAGGACACAAATAACCTCCCAGAGATGCCGGGGAACATAGGGTCTGATGAAAGGGAGGAACTGAAAGAAATCAGCATTTGTGGGCGAATGGTGTTAGGAAAATTGATGGGACTGAAGGCTGATAAATCCCCAGGGCCTGATGGTCTACATCCCAGGGTACTTAAGGAAATGGCCCTAGAGATAGCACATGCATTGCTGGTCATCTTCCAGAACTCGATAGACTCTGGAATGGTACCCATGGATTGGAGGGTAGCTAATGTTACCCCACTATTCAAAAAAGGTGGTAGAGAAAAAGCGGGGAATTATAGACCGGTAAGCCTGACATCGGTAGTGGGGAAAATGCTAGAGTCTATTATAAAAGATTTAATAACAGAGCACTTGGAAAGCAGTGACAGGATCGGACAAAGTCAACATGGATTTACAAAAGGTAAATCATGCTTGACTAATCTACTGGAATTTTTTGAGGATGTAACTGGCAAAATAGATAAGGGAGAATCAGTGGATGTGGTGTATTTGGACTTTCAGAAGGCTTTCGATAAAGTCCCACATAAGAGATTAGCGTGCAAAATTAAGGCACATGGGATTGGGGGCAAGGTATTGACTTGGGTAGAGTACTGGTTGGCAGGCAGAAAGCAAAGTTAGAATAAACGGGTCGTTTTCCGAGTGGCAGGCAGTGACTAGTGGGGTACCGCAAGGATCGGTCCTAGGACCCCAGCTGTTCACAATATATATTAATGATCTGGACGAGGGAGTTGGTTGTAATATCTCCAAATTTGCAGACGACACAAAGCTGGGTGGGAGGGTAAGCTGTGAGGAGGATGTCGTGAAACTCCAGTACGATTTGGACAGGTTGGGTGATTGGGCAGAAACATGGCAAATGCACTATAATGTGGATAAATGTGAGGTTATCCACTTTGGTGGCAAAAACATGAAGGCAGATTATTTGAATGGCAATAGATTGGGAGAAGGGGAAGCGCAAGGCGATCTGGGTGTTATTGTGCACCAGTCGCTGAAGGTAAGCATGCAGGTGCAGCAGGCGGTTAAGAAGGCAAATGGTATGTTGGCCTTCGTAGCAAGAGGGTTCGAGTACAGGAACAAGGATGTCTTGCTGCGGTTGTACAGGGCCTTGGTGAGACCGCACCTTGAGGAGTGTGTGCAGTTTAGGTCACCTTACCTGAGGAAGGACGTTCTTGCCATGGAGGGAGTGCAGCGAAGATTCACCAGGCTGACACCTGGGATGGCAGGAATGACGTATGAGGAGAGATTGTGTCGATTGGGATTATACTCACTGGAGTTTAGAAGATTGAGAGGGGATCTCATCGAAACCTATAAAATTGTCAGGTCTGGACAGACTAGATGCAGGAAGGATGTTTCGGATGGCCGGGGAGTCCAGAACCAGGGGTCATAGTCTAAGGATAAGGGGTAAAAGCCATTTAGGACTGAAATGAGGAGGAATTTCTTCACCCAGAGAGTGGTGAACCTGTGGAATTCTCTGCCAGAGGGCGGTGGAGGCCAGTTCATTAAATATATTCAAGAAAGAGTTGGATATATTTCTTGAGGCTAAAGGGATCTGGGGAGAAGGCAGGGACAGGGTACTGAATTGAATGATCAGCCATGATCTCATTGAATGGCAGAGCAGGCTCGAAGGGCCGAATGGCCTACTCCTATCTTCTATGTTTCTATGTTTCAATGCTACCCCACCTCCTTTTCCTTTTTGCCTGTCTTTCCTGAATATTGAAGACAAAGCAGCCCGATTGATTGGCACCCCATCCACCACCTTAAACATTCACTCCCTCCACCACCGGCGTACTGTGGCTGCAGTGTGTACCATCCACAAGATGTACTGCAGCAACTCGCCAAGGCTTCTGCAGCACCTCCCGAACCCACGACCTCTACTACAGAAGGACAAGGGACGCAGGCGCATGGAACGCCACCACCTCCAAGTACCCCTCCAAGTCACACACCATCCTCACTTGGAAGTATATCGTCGTTCTTTCATCGTTGCGGGGTCAAAATCCTGGAACTCCCTCCCGAACGCACTGAGAGAGCACCTTTACCACACGGACTGCAGTGGCTCACCACCACCTTCGCATGGGCAATTAGGGATGGGTAATAAATGCTAGCCTTGCCAATAACGCCCACATCCCATGAACAATTTTTTTAAGTTCTTGCAGATGGGAGTTTTTCTATTTCATTGCACTGAATGATTCCACTGTTTGAAGTTTAACATTTCACACTGAAGTGAGAGAACTCACGATGTGGATTGTGAGCTCATTTACTGTGGGCGTGTTAAAAACTGTTAGTGCAGCACACCCAACAGCAAGGTGAAATCCCTAGTGCCTAACCACAATAGCAAAACTATTTTTTTTTTTTTAAAGCACAAAAGACGACGTCAGAAAATCAATGCTTACATTTAATGCATCAAAAGTGCTTCTAAATCAATGCGAATTACCTCTTCATTCATTCATTTTAGATCCTCTCAGACAAAGCTGTCATGTTTATCTAGTATCAGATCACATATCTCAGAACCATTCATATTTACAGCACAGAATGAGGCATTTCAGACCATCGTGTCTGCGCCGGCTCTTTCCTAGAGCAATCTAAAACTAATCCCACTATCCCGGTTTCTCTCCATAGCTCTGCACCTTCCTCGGTTTCAATTATTTATCCAGTTTCCCTGAAAAGATGCAATGCCTCAACCACTCCTGGTGGCAAAGCATTGCATGCTCCAACAACCCTCAATATATTTCTCCTCACTCTCAGGGAAGGTTTGAAATTGCAGAGCCCTCATCACTGGCTCGCAGACCAGCCGCGTCAGTATTTGAGCAGTTCATGCTGCTGGCAGGGGGGCCAGAGTCCGAGTCAGCCAAACTCAAAATGACCGAGTTTTGATTCAGCTCTGAATCCAAGTATTTAAATTGTAGTTGAGTAAATGTAAATTATAAAATGCAACGGTTATGAATGGCGATTTGACTCTCAGCCCGATACTTAAAACGCTAGCTGTGAACAAAGTCAAGGATTATTGATGAACTCAGTACTCGTCACTGCCATTCTGGGATTTTCAAAACAACTGTCCGGATTCTTCAACACATCCAACAGTTCTGTTCACTTACAAATTTGAAGATATTCTTTGCTCTTCCTCTCTCTCCCTCTCCCTCCCTCCCTCCCAAAGGCACTGCAGTACAGTTCTAAAGCTGGCAGTAGCCCTGCAGTACCACACACCATAGCATCATACCACTCATTTTTCTATTCGGACACCAGTCTCCTGACTCACCGGTTGGTGTATGATTCCTGCTGCCCGGCCAGTATTATTTCATCGGCTTGCATTTGGCTCCTCTCCAGAAGGCCAGTTAGCTTGGTTACCTCTACCCCTCTCTCCTCCTTTAAAATGCTCCTTAAAACCTACCTCTTTGGCCAAGCTTTTGGTCACCTGTCCTAGTATCTCACGTGGCTCAGTGTCAATTTTGTGACTGATTCACTCTCCCGTGAAGCACCTTGGAACATTTTACTATGTTAAATGCGCTATATAAAGGGGAATTGTCGCTATTGAGCCCCCCTCCCCACCCCCCGCCTTGTGCCAAATAAACCCATTGGTTCCACTAAGACCAGCTCCCACCGGCCTGCACAGCGCCGAGTAGGGTTTAGGGGTTCCTGCTCAGTTTGAGGGTCGGGGACTGAAAACACAATCACCCAAGTCCCCACTCCAGAGACTCGGCCCCCCATAATCCCAAGCAGACACTGTTGGAGTGGCAGTACTGAGGGAGCGCCGCACTGCCGGAGGGGCAGTACTGAGGGAGCGCCGCACTGCCGGAGGGGCAGTACTGAGGGAGCGCCGCACTGCCGGAGGGGCAGTACTGAGGGAGCGCCGCACTGCCGGAGGGGCAGTACTGAGGGAGCGCCGCACTGCCGGAGGGGCAGTACTGAGGGAGCGCCGCACTGCCGGAGGGGCAGTACTGAGGGAGCGCCGCACTGCCGGAGGGGCAGTACTGAGGGAGCGCCGCACTGCCGGAGGGGCAGTACTGAGGGAGCGCCGCACTGCCGGAGGGGCAGTACTGAGGGAGCAGCGCACTGTCGGAGAGGCAGTACTGAGGGAGCAGCGCACTGTCGGAGAGGCAGTACTGAGGGAGCAGCGCACTGTCGGAGAGGCAGTACTGAGGGAGCAGCGCACTGTCGGAGGGGCAGTACTGAGGGAGCGCCGCACTGCCGGAGGGGCAGTACTGAGGGAGCGCCGCACTGCCGGAGGGGCAGTACTGAGGGAGCGCCGCACTGCCGGAGGGGCAGTACTGAGGGAGCGCCGCACTGCCGGAGGGGCAGTACTGAGGGAGCGCCGCACTGCCGGAGGGGCAGTACTGAGGGAGCGCCGCACTGCCGGAGGGGCAGTACTGAGGGAGCGCCGCACTGCCGGAGGGGCAGTACTGAGGGAGCGCCGCACTGCCGGAGGGGCAGTACTGAGGGAGCGCCGCACTGCCGGAGGGGCAGTACTGAGGGAGCGCCGCACTGCCGGAGGGGCAGTACTGAGGGAGCGCCGCACTGCCGGAGGGGCAGTACTGAGGGAGCGCCGCACTGCCGGAGGGGCAGTACTGAGGGAGCGCCGCACTGCCGGAGGGGCAGTACTGAGGGAGCACCGCACTGTCGGAGGGGCAGTACTGAGGGAGCGCCGCACTGCCGGAGGGGCAGGACTGAGGGAGCGGCAGTACTGAGGGAGCACTGCACTGTCGGAGGTGACGTTGTTCAGATGTGACGCGAGAGATCCTACGGCCACTATTGGAAGAGGAGCTGGGGAATTCTCCCCGGTCCTAGGGCCAAAATTTCTTGTTCAAGCAACATCACTAAAACATGTTCTGGTCATTTATCTCATTGCTGTTTGTGGGAGCTTGCTGTGCGCAAATTGGCCACGTTTCCTACAATACAACAGTGAATATGCTTCAAAAAAAGTACTTCATTGGCTGTGAAGCGCTTTGGGACGTCCTGAGGTGGTGAAAGTGCGCTGTAGAAATGAGAGGTTTATACGGATTGTGAAGTGGGGAGGACCGGCACACAATGGGATTTGAACTCTCTGCCCGTACTCTCTAGTGGAGAGACTTAAAGAAGCTGGGATTGTTCTCCTTCGAGCAGAGACGGATAAGGGGCGATTTAATAAGGGTTAAGGGCTAGGCAGACTGGATGCAGGGAGGATGTTTCCCCTGGCTGGGGGGTCTAGAACGAGGGGTCACAGGCTCAGGATACGGGGTTGGACATTTAGGACTGAGACGAGGAGAAATTTCTTCACTCAGAGGGTGGTGAACCTGTGGAATGCTCCATCACAGAAGGCTGTGGAGGTCAAGTCACTGAATATATTTAAGGAGATCGATAGATTACTAGACACAAGGCATCAAGAGGTATGGGGAGAGCGCGAGAATGCGGTATTGAGTTGAAGATCAGCCATGATGATATTGAATGGCGGAGCAGGCTCGAAGGGCTGAATGCTGCTCCTATTTTTCTATGGCAACTTTGTCGTGGTATGTGTCTGGCATGTAAAATTTCTTGCCGCAGTATCTACTAATTCCTAAGGAGGCTGAAGGGATGTAACCTGTCACCCCTGATCCTCTCTAACTTTTACCGCTGCACAATAGAGAGCATCCTGACGAACTGTATCACAGTATGGTATGGCAGCTGTAGCTACTATGACCGGAAAGCCCTGCAGCGGGTAGTCAAAGCTGCCCAACGCATTACCGGCACCCGGCTACCGACCATAGAGCACATATACCAGAAACGCTGTCTACGGAGGTCACGGACCATCATCAAAGACCCTACCCACCCCAGCCACAGTCTGTTCGCCCTCCTGCCATCTGGGAGACGCTACAGATGCATTCGCACCCGTACGACCAGATTTAGGAACAGCTTCTTCCCCAGGGCTGTCATCCTACTGAACTCCACAAATAAACTCTAAAGCCTGCACATCTGCCAATGCACTTTATTATGGTTATGTTATGTTAATGTATTACAAGCCAAATGTATGTTGAATGTTTAAATGTCTTAATCTAAATGTACACTCTCGGGAGCCGCAAGCCTACATTTCGTTGTACTGCACTTGTGCACTAACAATGACAATAAAAGTTGATTTGATTTGATACTATTTTTGACTCTTCCCTGCGAGTGCTGGAGAATTCCCTTTCAGGGGAGGATTGGCTCGATGAAGTCTGCGCTGGAAAAGCAGCAGGAAACCCACTGGTAGAACTAAACAAGAGCCTGGAGACCTAAAGGGCTTGACATGGAAGTTTGTCTTTGGTCAATGCCAGTATTACCATTGGTGTCAAGGTTGGCTTGACTTGGACCAACGCCAAGGACAGCACTAGGCCCACAATTTATTCTTTGAAGCAAAGCAATGGCTTATGAGCTTAGGCAGGTGTGAAGGTCAATGGACTGCTGCCAATGAGTCAGAAACATGGTGCTCAGCATCTGAGTTCACTTGTATGACCACCCGTGTTGATACAGGCGGAGATCTACAGCAGCATTAATAGAAATAAGGAAAACATCTGAACGTTAATCAATGTTTTGATCACTTGACCAGTACAGACAGTCCTGGAGGTTAGGTTGCCTGGACACCCATCCTGAGACACATGAGCTCCCACAGAATAGCTCTCAACTGATGCAGCTGCAGGGTAGCTCCTGACTGGTCCTCGGCTCCATCACTGCCTGACGATAGTAGTGAGTGTGACTGCGGAAGCACAAATTGAGCTGTGACATTACTTTCCAACAATTTTCAGTCTCACTGCGCCACTACCACCAATTTTGAAGCAGCTCGACAGGCACTAAACCAAGAATAAAAGATACTCCCGTGGAGGAGGAATTCCTGGAGCGTTTACGGGATGGTTTCCTGGACCAAGATGTCGAGGAACCAACCAGAGATCAGGCCATCTTAGACTGGGTATTATGTAACGAGAAAGGATTAATTAGCAATCTTATTGTACGAGGCCCCTTGGGTCGGAGCGATCATAATATGATCGAATTCTTCATTAAGATGGAGAATGAAGTAGTTGACTCAGAGACTAGGGTCCTCAATTTAAATAAAGGAAACTACGATGGTCTGAGGAGCGAGTTGGGTAGGATTGATTGGGGAATGGCACTCAAAGGGTTGACAATGGATAGGCAATGGCAAACATTCAAAGACTGAATGGATGAGCTACAGAATTTGTTCATCCCAGTTTGGCATAAAAATAAAACAAACAAAAAAGGTGACTCAACCGTGGCTAACAAGGGAAATTAGGAATAGCATAAGATCCAAGGAGAGGACATATAAATTGGCTAGAAAAAGCAATAATCCTGAGGATTGGGGGCAGTTTAGGAGTCAACAAAGGAGGACAAAGGGATTAATTAAGAAAGGGAAAATAGAATATGAGAGTAAGCTTGCAGGGAACATAAAAACTGACTGTAAAAGCTTTTATAGATATGTGAAGAGAAAAGGATTGGTGAAGTCAAGCGTAGGTCCCTTAGTCAGAATCAGGGGAATTTATAATGGGAAACAAGGAAATGGCAGACCAAATAAATACATACTTTGGTTCTGTCTTCACAAAGGAGGACACAAATAACCTCCCAGAGATGCCGGGGAACATAGGGTCCGATGAAAGGGAGGAACTGAAAGAAATCACGATTTGTAGGGAAATGGTGTTAGGAAAATTGATGGGACTGAAGGCCGATAAATCCCCAGGGCCTGATGGTCTACATCCCAGGGTACTTAAGGAAATGGCCCAAGAGATAGTAGTTGCATTGCTGGTCATCTTCCAGAACTCGATAGACTCTGGAACGGTACCCATGGATTGGAGGGTAGCTAATGTTACCCCACTATTCAAAAAAGGTGGTAGAGAAAAAGCGGGGAATTATAGACCGGTAAGCCTGACATCGGTAGTGGGGAAAATGCTAGAGTCTATTATAAAAGATGTAATAGCAGAGCACTTGGAAAGCAGTGACAGGGTCTGACAAAGTCAACATGGATTTACAAAAGGTAAATCATGCTTGACTAATCTACTGGAATTTTTTGAGGATGTAACTGGTAAAATAGATAAGGGAGAACCAGTGGATGTGGTGTATTTGGACTTTCAGAAGGCTTTCGATAAGGTCCCACATAAGAGATTAGCGTGCAAAATTAAGGCACATGGGATTGGGGGCAAGGTATTGACTTGGATAGAGAACTGGTTGGCGGACAGAAAGCAAAGAGTTGGAATAAACGGGTCATTTTCCGAGTGGCAGGCAGTGACTAGTGGGGTACCGCAAGGATCGGTCCTAGGACCCCAGCAGTTCACAATATATATTAATGATCTGGACGAGGGAATTGGATGTAGTATCTCCAAATTTGCAGACGACACAAAGCTGGGTGGGAGGGTATGCTGTGAGGAGGATGCCGTGAAACTCCAGTACGATTTGGACAGGTTGGGTGATTGGGCAGAAACATGGCAAATGCACTATAATGTGGATAAATCTGAGGTTATCCACTTTGGTGGCATAAACAGTAAGGCAAATTATTTGAATGGCAATAGATTGGGAGAAGGGGTAGTGCAGAGAGACCTGGGTGTTCTTGTGCACCAGTCACTGAAGGTAAGCATGCAGGTGCAGCAGGCGGTTAAGGCGGCAAATGGTATGTTGGCCTTCGTAGCAAGAGGGTTTGAGTACAGGAACAAGGATGTCTTGCTGCAATTGTACAGGGCCTTGGTGAGACCGCACCTTGAGTATTGTGTGCAGTTTTGGTCACCTTACCCGAGGAAGGACGTTCTTGCCATGGAGGGAGTGCAGCGAAGATTCACCAGGCTGATACCTGGGATGGCAGGAATGACGTACGAGGAGAGATTGTGTCGATTGGGCTTATACTCACTGGAGTTTAGAAGATTGAGAGGGGATCTCATCGAAACCTATAAAATTCTGTCAGGTCTGGACAGACTAGATGCAGAAAGGATGTTTCCGATGGCTGGGGAGTCCAGAACCAGGGGTCATAGTCTAAGGATAAGGGGTAAGCCATTTAGGACTGAAATGAGGAGGAATTTCTTCACCCAGAGAGTGGTGAACCTGTGGAATTCTCTGCCACAGAGGGTGGTGGAGGCCAGTTCATTAAATATATTCAAGAGTTGGATATATTTCTTGAGGCTAAAGGGATCAAGGGATATGGGGAGAAGGCAGGGACAGGGTACTGAATTTGGATGATCAGTCATGATCTCATTGAATGGCAGAGCAGGCTCGAAGGGCCGAATGGCCTACTCCTGCTCCTATCTTCTATGTATCCATTGTAAGTGGAAAAGCCCTGGTTTTCTGAATCAATATTAAGATCAGAAACAGTTGTTAACCAAGGATCAGGAACTAGTTCAAGTCACACCCACTTCCATCTTTCGGATGAGATGTTAAAACTGTCTGCCCCATCAGGTGGATGGAAGAGATCCCACAGCACTGGTCGACGAAGCGCAGGGGAGTCCTGGCCAATACTTAACCCCCAACCAACATCACAAACAGATTATTTGGTCATTTCTTTCATTGGTGTTTGTGGGAGCTTGCTGTGCACAAATTGTCTGCGGCGGTTCCAACATTACAGCAGTGACTACGCTTCAAACGAATGTCACTGGCTGTGTAGCGCTTCGGGGTTGTGACAGGTGATATAAAAATTCTAATTCTCTCTCTCTTATTGCAAACAAGGTAAACACGAGTAGGATCATGAGACACCTCGGCACCGGCTACAGACACAGCAACGGCACACCCAACCCAGTTGACCCTGCAAAGTCCTCCTCACCAACATCTGGGGACTTGTGCCAAAATTGGGAGAGCTGTCCCACAGACTAGTCAAGCAACAACCTGACATAGTCATACTCACAGAATCATACCTTTGAGCCCATGTCCCAAACTCCTCCATTACCATCCCTGTGTATACCCTGTCCCACCGGCAGGACAGACCCACCAGGGGTGGCGGCACAGTGGTACACAGTCGGGAAGGAGTGGCCCTGGGAGTGCTTAACATTGACTCCGGACCCCATGTCTCTACCAAGTCAAGCATAGGCAAGGAAACCTCCTGCTGATTACCACCTACCGCCCTCCCTCAGCTGATGAATCAGTACTCCATGTTGAACACCACTTGGTAGAAGCACTGAGAGTAGCAAGGGCACAAAATGTCCATCACCAAGAGTGGCTCGGTAGCACCATTACTGACCGAGTCCTGAAGGACATAACTGCCAGTCTGGGCCTGCAACAGGTGGGGAGTGAACCAACACAAGGGAAAAACCTACTTGACCTCGTCCATGACAGCAGTCAGTGGAGACAAAGTCCCGTCTTCACACCGAGGACACCCTCTATCGGGTTGTGTGGCACTACCACCGTGCTAAATGGGATAGATTCAGAACAGATCTAGCAGCTCAAAACTGGGCATCCATGAGGCGCTGTGAGCCATCAGCAGCAGCAGAATTGTATTCCACCATAATCTGTAACCTCATGGCCCAGCATATCCCTCACTCTACCATTACCACCAAGGCAGGGGACCAACCCTGGTTCAACAATGAGTGTAGAAGAGCATGCCAGGAGCAGCACCAAGCGTACCTAAAAATGAGGTGCCAACTTGGGGAAGCTGCAACACAGGACTACATGCATGCTAAAAAGCAGAAGCAGCATGCTATAGACAGGGCTATGCCATCCAAGGCCGGGGGGGGGGAAAGGAGGCTCCAAGAATATCCCCATCCTCAATGATGGTGGAGCCCAGCACGTGAGTGCAAAAGACAAGGCTGAAGCATTTGCAACCAACTTCAGCCAGAAGTGCCGAGTGGATGATCCATATCGGCCTCCTCCCGAGGTCCCCACCATCACAGAAGCCAGTCTTCAGCCAATTCGATTCACTCCACGTGATATCAAGAAACAGCTGAGCGCACTGGATACAACAAAGGCTATGGGCCCCGACAACATCCCGGCAATCGTGCTGAAGACTTTTGCTCCAAATCTAGCCGTGCCTCTAGCCAAGCTGTTCCAGCACAGCTACAACACTGGCATCTATCAGACAATGTGGAAAACTGCCCAGGTATGTCCTGTCCACAAAAAGCAGGACAAATCCAACCCGGTCAATTACCTCCCCATCAGCAAAGTGATGGAAGGTGTCAACGACAGTGCTATCAAGCGACACTTACTCACCAATAACCTGCTCACCGATGCCCAGTTTGGGTTCCGCTAAGACCACTCGATGCCCGACCTCATTACAGCCTTGGTCCAAACATGGACAAAGGAGCTGAATTCCAGAGGTGAGGTGAGAGTGACTGCCCTTGACATCAAGGCAGCATTTGACCAAGTCTGGCATCAAGGAGCCCGAGTAAAACTGAAGTCAATGAGAATCAGGGGGAAAACGCTCCACTGGCTGGAGTTAAACCTAGCACAAAGGAAGATGGTTGTGGAGGTTGAAGGTCAATCATCACAGCCCCAGGACATCGTGCAAGAGTTCCTCAGGGCAGTGTCCTAGGCCCAACCATCTTCAGCTGCTTCATCAATGACCTTCCCGCCAACATAAGGTCAGAAATGGGGATGTTTGCTGATGACTGCACAGTGTTCAGCACCATTCACAATTCCACAGATAATGAAGCAGTCCATGCCCGCATGCAACAAGACCTGGATGACGTTCAGGCTTGGGCTGATAAGTGGCAGGTAACATTCATGCCACAGAAGTGCCAGGCAATGACTATCTCCAACAAGCGCAAGTCTAACCACCTCCCCTTGACATTCAATGACATTACCATCGCCAAATCCCCCACTATCAACATCCTGGAGGGTCACCATTAACCAGAAACTTAACTGGATCAGCCACATAAATACTGTGGCAACAAGAGCAGGTCAGAGGCTGGGTATTCTGCGGGGAGTGTCTCACCTCCCGACTCCCCAAAGCCTTTCCACCATCTACAAGGCACAAGTAAGGAGTGTGATGGAACACTCTCCACTTGCCTGGATGAGTGCAGCTCCAACAACACTCAAGAAGCTCGACACCATCCAGGACAAAGCAGCCCGCTTGATCTGCACCCGATCCACCACCTTAAACATACACTCCCTCCACCAGCAGCGTACCGTGGCTGCAGTGTGTACCATCTACAAGATGCACTGCAGCAACTCGCCAAGGCTTCTTCGGCAGCACCTCCCAAACCCGCGACCTCTTCCACCTAGAAGGACAAGGGCAGCAGGCGCATGGGAACACCATCAGCTCCAAGTTCCCCTCCAAGTCACACACCATCCTGACTTAGAAGTATAATCGCCGATCCTTCATCGTCGCTGGGTCAAAATCCTGGAACTCCCTCCCTAACAGCACTGTGGGAGCACCTTCACCACACGGACTGCAGCAGTTCAAGGCGGCTCACCACCACCTTAAGGGCAACTAGGGATGGGCAATAAATGCTGGCATTGCCAGCGACACCCTGATCCCATAAACGAATAAATAAACACACATTTCCTGCTATACTCGTTTCAAGGTGCTGATGCAATATTAAGAGATGACGTCCAAAACTAACAACCTGCCTGAAAACAACTACAGACTATCCTTTATCCGCACTTCTGAAAACCTCTAAAAACCGAAAGTTTTTTCGTGGAGCGTAAGTCGTGTACACGACATGACCAGAGTGGCGCCAAACATGACAGGAGTGGTCCGGGAGCTCTGCCTTTCCCTGTGAGCAGGGCAGAGGGTCACAGAGTTCCCTCCTGGGTAGGAGATTGCAGGCCGAGCCGGGCAGTGTGAAGGAGGCACCGGGAGAGTGAACCCAACAATACAGCGGCCCATCCGATAGCGGCAGCGGCCCGTCCGATAGTCTTTTCTTCCCCCCACAACCTGATTTGCGGGCCAGCTTCGTGTAGGAGTCAGCCGATAGCCGGCTTTCCCACAACTGGCGGCGGCAGTCAAGCCCCAGACCCCTGCTAAGTCAAGGAATTCAGATACGGAGCAGGGGGAGCCGGAAACCTCGATCTAACGGCAGAAATCAGCGGCCGTTTTGTTCGGTTTTTTTTCTTCCCCTAGCAGGTTTTTTTTATTTATATAAACAGTGAGGCTGTGGAAAGAGTCTCTGCAGCTTAGCAACAGCTTCAGAGACGCTTCCAAGGCAGGGCCCGAGTGTTTACAAGCTGTTGCTAAGCAACAGTGTTTGTTGTCAGATACGGAGATGAAAACCTTCTGAAATCCGAAAAATTCCGAAAACCGAAACACAGCTGGTCCCAAGGTTTTCGGATAAAGGATAGTCTACCTGTATTGAACAAATAACAATACCATGGTCTGAACTACAACAAAGATGCTTAATATCTTGATGCAGGCACACAGGTAAATGCCTGCAGCTTCATTGAGGGGAAACAAAGAATGGGGGATGTACTCAAGTGTGAGGCTAGTGAGTTGACAGGGATGTGGGGGCTGGAGGATTGAAATTACCCCAAAAAATGTGAACATTTAAAATGGAAAGGTGCCTTGAATTTAATCGCCATTTTTCTGGCATTAACTCAGTGCACCAGAGAATTCCAGGGAGCCGTTCCACCGAGTTTCTGCCCGAGAACGGCTGCTCTCTAGTTCCCAGCCCATTGTAAGCTCGCTGATGCTGCTCAGGACTGATTAGCCCCCATTAAAATCAGCAGCACCGGCACGGGAATCCCCAAATCCCAGGACTTGTGCTCCCATTGCACTAAACGTCACTTAGAACAGAATAGAAGAGATGGAAGTGAAGCCAAAATCTGCTAATGCTGATGCATGAAGCCTTTAAACTAATGAAACATTATAAAAGATGTAATAGCAGAGCACTTGGAAAACAGTGACAGGATCGGACAAAGTCAACATGGATTTACAAAAGGTAAATTGTGCTTGACTAATCTACTGGAACTTTTTGAGGATGTAACTGGTAAAATAGATAAGGGAGAACCAGTGGATGTGGTGTATTTGGACTTTCAGAAGGCTTTCGATAAGGTCCCGCATAAAAGAGATTAGCGTGTAAAGTTAAAGGTACGTGGGATTGGGGGCAAGGTACTGACTTCGATAGAGAACTGGTTGACAGACAGGAAGCAAAGAGTTGGAATAAACGGGTCTTTTTCCGAGTGGCAGGCAGTGACTAGTGGGGTACCGCAGGGATCGGTCCTGGGACCCCAGCTATTCACAATATATATTAATGATCTGGACGAGGGAACTAGATGTAATATCGCCAAGTTTGCAGACGACACAAAGCTGGGTGGGCGTGTGTGCTGAGAGGAGAATGCCGAGAAACTCCAGTATGATTTGGACAGGTTGGGTGATTGGGCAGATGCAGTATAATGTGGATAAATGTGAGGTTATCCACTTTGGTGGCAAAAACAGGAAGGCAGATTATCTGAACAGCAATAGGTTGGGAGAAGGGGAAGTGCAACGAGACTTGGGTGTCGTTGTGCACCAGTCGCTGAAGGTAAGCATGCAGGTGCAGCAGGCGGTAAGAAGGCAAATGGTATGTTGGCCTTTGTAGCGAGAGGTTTGAGTACAGGAACAAGGAGGTCTTGCTGCAGTTGTACAGGGCCTTGGTGAGACCACACCTTGAGTATTGTGTGCAGTTTTGGTTGCCTTATCTGAGGAAGGATGTTCTTGCCATGGAGGGAGTGCAGCAAAGATTCACCAGACGGATACCTGGGATGGCAGGAATGACGTATGAGGAGAGATTGGGTCGATTAGGCTTATATTTGCTAGAGTTTAGATGAATGAGAGGGGATCTCATTGAAACTTATAAAATTCTAACAGGACTAGACACAGGAAGGATGTTCCCGATGGCCGGGGAGTCCAGAACCAGTGGTCACAGTCTAAGGATAAGGGGTAAGCCATTTAGGACAGAGATGAGGAGGAATTTCTTCACCCAGAGAGTGGTGAACCTGTGGAATTCTCTACCACAGAAGGCAGTTGAGGCCAATTCATTAAATATATTCAAGAAGGAGTTAGATATATTTCTTAAGGCTAAAGGGATCAAGGGATATGGGGAGAAGGCAGGGACAGGGTACTGAGTTTGGATGATCAGCCATGATCTCAGTGAATGGTGGAGCAGGCTCGAGGGGCCAAATGGCCTACTCCTGCTCCTATCTTCTATGTTTCTATGTTTCAAGAGTGTGTGCTGGAGTTACAGAAGAGCTATGGGCCATTAAGGCCACTAGTAGACGTTTGTCCTCACCCACAGTAAGAAATTCTGAGTATCAAGCTGTAGGATTCGCAACAGCATCCCCTTGTTTGCAATTATAATGGAGGAGGAGCAGTGCAGAATGAAGGAGTGTGCGATGGCATTTGAGGAGACACTGCCTACAAGATATTATCTCCCTTCCCCAAACCTTGCAGATCCTATGAAATGAGAATCTCTGCGAGAGGAGGGCACATGACCAGAGGCAACAGGGGGCTGGGACCTGCGGCCACAATCATCAGTCCAGACACTTCTGTCCGAAAATGACCACAGTCAACTGGATCATTTCAAGCAGCTATTGGCAGGTAGCTGGGTAAATTCAGCACTGGCTTGGTAACAAGTAGAATCGGCCAGATACCTCCCAGTGCCCGAGAGAGAGCAAATACTCATGAGCTGTCCCCAGACATTTGCAAAGCTCCAGCTCCCTGGAGAGGACACTCAAAATGCCAGATCTCCACAGGAAGCAAAAACAACCCTTAAAAAAAAACTACAAACATCTTCAATAGTCAGCGTTTAAATTGTTGCGCTCATTAAGAATATTGCAGCTAGAAATGCAACATTTTTCCATTTCAGACACTAATGGTCTGAAGATTATGCTGAAAGAGGTGACAACTGTGTGTTCAGGTAAAGGATTTTTAGACACAGGAACATAGGAGGAGGCCAGTTCGCTCCTCGAGCCTGTTCTGCCATTCAATATGATCATGTCTGATCCGTACCGCAACTCCATTTACCCACCTCTGCTCCAAATCCCCAGATACCCTTAATGAACAAAAACCTTTGGGGGGGGGGGGGGAGGGGGGTGTTCCAGGTTTACACTACTCTGAAAAATGCACCAATGATTTTCAGAGGGCAGGAACCCAGAGTCGAGAAGAAAACATTGGCACTTATTCAAGGTTTTAAAAAGAATAAAATGTTGGCCTTTTCATTATTAAGATGATACCCCACTTCTCTAATTAGGAGAACAGTACTTTGGGATAATATGTTTGACATCATGCACATCTTTGAAAGGAACTCAAGTGTTTCATGGGAAGAGGTTTAGGTAATATCTGCTGCTTTAAGTATTTTTAAATCATTAAGGTGACAAATTTGTTCATTAGATAGACGCATGGTTCCATTATTAAAAAACATACCCTTCCAACGCCCAGGGAACGAGATTTAAAAAAGTAATTTTAAAGCTGATAATGTGCCAGATGACAAATTATAAAACTAAATACTTGTATTATTTGTAAATGGTAAAGTATTTGAAAAATCTTCAGAAAAGATGGACTGTGGCAATCCAACTCAACAGCTTGGGGAGTTTATCCAATGAGCAGGAGGACAAGAAGGTCCCCAATTCCATCCTTGGTCTATGAAGAGTTATTGGCTCTCAGCCAGGGCGCCAGCGTGGCCTCTACAACTGGCCCGAGGAGCTCTGGGTGCGGGGGACAACACAGCCAGCATTTCCATCCTGGTCATTATCCACAATCACACTGTTGGGGGCCCACCCGTTATCTTCCCCTGCCCCCCATCCATCCATGGCCTAAATCCATCCATGGACCCCCCACCCAATTTGTTTATCTGTGCAACCCCCCCCCGCCGTCCGTCTAGGCCCACCCCCCACCCCCTCCCGTCCGTCCGTCCGTCCAGGCCCCCCCTCCCCGCCCATGGCCCCCGCCCCCCCCCGGTCTGTCCATGGCCCCCCCCCCCCCCCCTCCAATCCGTCCGTCCGTCCGTGGCCCCCGCCCCCCCCCCTCCAATCCGTCCGTCCGTCCACGGCCCCCGCCACCACGCCCCCGTCCGTCCGTCCACGGCCCCCGCCACCACCCCCCCGTCCGTCCGTCCACGGCCCCCGCCACCCCCCCACGGCCCCCACCACCCCCCACCCCTCCACGGCCCCCACCACTCCACGGCCCCCACCACCCCCCACCCCCCCATCTGTGGCCCCCGCCCCCCCAATCCGTCCGTCCATGGCCCCCACCCCCCCCCATCCGTCCATGGCCCCCGCCCCCCCCATCCGTCCAGCACTGGCTCACCAATCCATCCATTTGTGGTTGATCGGTCAGCAAATGCTCACTGTTCAGGCACACATGAATGATTGTCACTTGGGCAAGGCACCAGAGGGAAACTGCAGAACTGCACCCAGCAAGAGTTTCGGAGAGAAAGGAAGGGGGAGAAAGTCATTCGAAGGGGGTAAAAAACAACAAGTTGCAGAAATCTACGCTGAACTGCTCCATTTACTGAACAGCAGTGTTGTCAAAAATTCTAAACTAGAAAACAATGCACCAACAGCACAAAGTTATGATCTCCTATGCAATCGATTTACAAAGTGCTACAAGGGTCTGTATCTTACCTCCTCTTGCACCCCGCCATTATTAGTCATTTTGCTTCCATCAGAGATGGTGATTATAACAGATGGCTCAAGAAAAAAAGGATTCCTCCCCTGCAGAAAGACAAACCACAGAATATAGAGCGTGCAGCACATGAAATTCAGAGACGTCTGTACATGTTGAACTGTACAGCAGGTTTATTCACAGTTCCACAATGGTTCTCAGCAAGTTCAGTTGTAAAGGTAGCAAAGTCACTAGTGAAAAAAGCCACTGGCAAACGGGAATCAAAAATTTGCTGGAATCATTTCTACATTGTGACTTTGTTTAAGTAAAGCTTTTACTCATCCTTACTGTCCAGGCCTTACAGAAAGAAGTACTTTTCCTGAAGAAAGACTTGCATCTCTATAGCGCCTTTCATGACCTCAGGACGTCCCAAAGTGCTTTACAGCCTATTAAGTACTTTTTAAATGTAGTCACTGCCTTAATGTAGGAAACTCAGCAGCCAATTTGCGCACAGCAAGATCCCACAGACAGCAGTGAGAGAGTGGCCAGATAATCTGTTTTAATGATGTTGGTTGAGGAATAAATATTGTTCAGACACAGGAAACAACTCCCCTGCTCCTCTTCGAATAGTGATGTGGGATTTTTTACGTCCACCCGAGAGCGCAGACAGGGTCTCAGTTTAACATCTCATCTGAAGGACGACACCTCCGACAGTGCAGCACTCCCTCAGTACTGCCCCTCCGACAATGCGGCCCTCCCTCAGTACTGCCCCTCCGACAGTGCGGCCTTCCCTCAGTACTGCCCCTCCGACAGTGCGGCCCTCCCTCAGTACTGCCCCTCCGACAGTGCGGCCCTCCCTCAGTACTGCCCCTCCGACAGTGCGGCCCTCCCTCAGTACTGCCCCTCCGACAGTGCGGCCCTCCCTCAGTACTGCCCCTCCGACAGTTCGGCGCTCCCTCAGTACTGCCCCTCCCTCAGTACTGCCCCTCCGACAGTTCGGCGCTCCCTCAGTACTGCCCCTCCGACAGTGTGGCGCTCCCTCAGTACTGCCCCTCCAACAGTGCGGCCCTCCCTCAGTACTGCCCCTCCGACAGTGCGGCCCTCCCTCAGTACTGCCCCTCCAACAGTGTGGGACAGGACCTCAAAGGTAGTAATCTCAGGATTGCTACCAGTGCCACGTGCTAGTCAGAGTAGAAATAGAAGGATACTTCAGATGAATACGTGGCTAGAGGAATGGTGCCTGGGGAAGGGATTAAAGTTCCTGGGACATTGGAACCGGTTCTGGGGGAGGTGGGACCAGTTCAAGCCGGACGGTCTGCACCTGGGCAGGGCTGGAACCGATGTCCTAGGGGGAGTGTTTGCTAGTGCTGTGGGGGAGGGTTTAAACGAAAATGGAAGGGGGTTGGGAACCTGAGCAGGGAGACAGAGGAAAGGGAAACAAGGATAAAAGCAAAAGATAGGAAGGAGAAAAACAAAAGTGGCAGTCAGAAATCAACAGTTTAAATCAAACGTGGCCACAGTAAATAATAATTCTAATAGGTCTAAGAGTGTTAAAAAAACAAGCCTGAAGGCTTTGTGTCATAATGCGAGGAGCATTTGTAATAAGGTGGACGAATTGGCTGCGCAAATAGAGGTAAACGAATATGATTTGGTTGGGATTATGGAAACGTGGCTCAAGGACGGCCAAGAGTCGGAACTCAACATCCAGGGGTATTTGATATTCAAGAAAGATAGGCAAAAAGGAAAGGGAGGTGGGGTAGCATTACTGGTTAAAGAAGGGATTAACACAATTGTAATGAAGGATATTAGCTCTGATGAGGTGGAATCTGTATGGGTAGAATTGAGAAATACTAAGGGGAAGAAAACATTAGTGGGAGTGGTATATAGACCTCCAAACAGTAAGGCGGAGGTTCGGAATGGCATTAAAAGGGAAATTAAAGAAGCATGCAATAAGGGCACAGCAGTCATCATGGGTGACTTTAATCTACATATAGATTGGGCTAACCAAATTAGTAACAATACTGTGGAGGAGGAATTCCTGGAGTGTTTACGGGATGGTTTCCTGGACCAATATGTCGAGGAACTAACCAGAGATCAGGCCATCTTAATTAACAACAGAAAATGCTGGAAAAACTCAGGTCAGGCAACATCCATGGAGAGAAATTTGAGTTGACATTTCGGGTCGGACCCTTCTTCAAAACTGGATGGAAACGAAACTAGATCGAAGGCAGGGCTGCGATCGGGCAAGAGAATAAAAGAAACAAAAGAAGTAAAAGAGATTAGAAGCTAGACGAGATGGTAATAGGCTGGGATTAGGTGTAAAGTGTACTGGCAGGGCAAAAGATAGCTGCCAGGTGTGAGAGAGAAACAAAAAGGGGGGGGGGGGGGGGGGGGGCGGGGCGGGGGAAAGGAGTGGAACAATTACAAGGAAAAAATGAAATGGGGGCCGAGCTTATGATCTGAAATTGTTGAACTCGATGTTGAGTCCGGAAGGCTGCAGAGTGCCTAATCGGAAGATGAGGTGCTGTTCCTCGAGTTTACGTTGAGCTTCCGTGGAACAATGCAAGAGGCCAAGGACGGTGAGGTCCTAGTGGGAATGGGGCGGTGAATTAAAATGACAGGCGACCGGAAGCTCGGGGTCACCCTTACGGACTGAACGGAGGTGTTCCGCAAAGCGGTCACCCAATCTGCGTTTGGTCTCCCCAATGTAGAGGAGACCGCATCGTGAGCAGCGAATACAGTATACTTGATTGCGAGAAGTACAAGTAAATCGCTGTTTCACCTGGAAGGGGTGTTTGGGGCC
Organism: Somniosus microcephalus; assembly: GCF_052327205.1. Taxonomy (NCBI): domain Eukaryota; kingdom Metazoa; phylum Chordata; class Chondrichthyes; order Squaliformes; family Somniosidae; genus Somniosus; species Somniosus microcephalus. The sequence continues at coordinate 462,680,802 of NC_140987.1, forward strand.
CTGGACAGTGGGAAGGGGGAGGTATAGGGGCAGGTGTTACATCTCCTGCACTTGCACGGGAAGGTGCCAGGCGAAGGGGAAGGGCTGTTTGGGGTGATAGAGGAGTGGACTAGGGTGTCTCGGAGAGAGCGGTCCCTGCGGAATGCTGAAAGGGGAGGGGAGGGGAAGATACGTTTGGTGGTGGGATCACTTTGGAGGTAGCGGAAATGCCGGAGGATGATCCGTTGAATGTGGAGGCTGGTGGGGTGAAAGGTGAGGACAAGGGGAACCCTATCGTGGTTCCGGGAGGGAGGGGCAGGGGTGAGGGCAGAAGTGCGGGAGATACAACTGACACGGTCGAGGGCAGTGTCAACCACGGTAGAGGGGAATCCTTGGTTGCGGAAAAAGGAAGACATGTCGGAAGCACTGGTGTGGAAGGTGGCATCGTCGGAGCAGATACGGCGGAGACGGAGAAACTGGGAGAATGGAATAGAGTCCTTACAGGAAACGGGGTGGGAGGAAGTGTAGTCCAGGTAGCTGTGGGAGTCAGTGGGCTTGTAGTGAATATTGGTCGATAACCTATCCCCAGAGATGGAGACGGAGAAGTCAAGGAAGGGAAGGGAAGAGTCAGAGATGGACCATGTGAAGGTGAGGGAAGGGTGGAAATTGGAGGCAAAGTGAATGAAATTGTCAAGTTCGGGGCGAGAGCAGGAAACGGCACCGCTACAGTCATCAATGTATCGGAAAAAGAGGTGAGGGAGGGGACCTGAGTAGGACTGGAACAAAGAGCGTTCCACATATCCCACGAAAAGGCAGGCATAGCTAGGACCCATGCGGGTACCCATGGCAACACCTTTGATTTGGAGGAAATGAGTGGAGTTAAAGGAGAAGTTGTTCAATGTGAGAACAAGTTCAGCCAGGCGGAGGAGGGTCGTGGTGGATGGGGACTGGTCGGGCCTCTGTTCAAGGAAGAAGCGGAGCGCCCTCAGGCCATCCGGGTGGGGGATGGAGGTGTAGAGGGATTGTACGTCCATGGTGAAAAGGAAGCGGTTGGGGCCAGGAAACTGGAAACTGTAAAGTGGCGGAGGGCGTCCGAAGAGTCGCGGATGTAGGTGGGAAGAGACTGGACAAGGGGAGAAAAGATAGAGTCAAGATAGGAAGAGATAAGTTCTGTAGGGCAAGAACAGGCTGAAACGATGGGTCTACCAGGGCAGTCCTGTTTGTGGATCTTGGGAAGGAGGTAGAAGCGGGCTGTGTGGGGTTGGGGAACTATGAGGTTGGTGGCAGCAGGGGGAAGATCTCCAGAGGAGATGAGGTCAGTGACAGTCTTGGAAACGGTGGTTTGATGTTCGGTAGTGGGGTCATGGTCCAGGTGGAGGTAGGAGGAGGTGTCGGAGAGTTGGCGTTCAGCTTCCGCTAGGTAGAGGTCAGTACGCCAAACAACAACAGCACCACCCTTGTCAGCGGGTTTAATGACACTGTCAGGGTTGGATCTGAGAGAATGGAGTGCTGCAAGTTCAGAGGGAGGTAGGTTGGAGTGACTGAGGGGAGCAGAGAAATGGAGACGGCCGATGTCATGGCGGCAGTTAGCGATGAAAAGATCTAGAGAGGGTAAGAGGCCAGGGGGCGGGGTCCAGGTAGAACGGGAATTCTGCAAGCGGGAGAAAGGGTCAGTCGTGCGGGGGGGAAGACTCCTGGCCAGAGAAGTGGGCACGGAGGTGAAGGCGGCGGAAAAAGAGCTCAGCATTGTGCCGAGCTCGAAATTCATTGAGGTGGGGGTGTAAGGGGATGAAGCTCAGGCCTTTGCTGAGGACTGATCGTTCGGGGTCAGAGAGTGGAAGGTCAGAGGGGATAGTGAAAACGCGGCAGGGGGTGAGATTGGGAGAAGGGGGGGTCAGAGGAAAGTGAAGGGGAAGGTGGTTCCGGAGGGGCGTTGGTGTCCAAGAGTTGATGAAGCTTGCGATCCTTGACATCGGAAAGGAAGAAGAAAAGTTTTTTGTTGAAGCGTCGGATGAGTCGAAGGATGAAATGGAACTGTGGACCCGGACAGCTTTGAGATAGAGTGCGCTGGTGTTGCTGAAGAGAGAGGTCGAGAGCGTTCATGTGGCGCCGCATGGTGTCGAGCGTGGATCTCAGGATGCGGCGAGAGCAGTAGTTCGAGGAACGATGAGATATTTGTAATCCTGGGTGGATCCGAAGCACGAAGGGTGGAAGTTTAGTTGGAATCCACGTGGAGTAAGTCGGAACCGGAGACAGTTGCTGAGGAAAATGATGTGGCTGTGAAACCGAGTCTTGGCAGATACCTGATCAAACACGAGAAGGGAAACTGAAAGTAATGAAGATGAACAAGGTTGAAGAGCCAAACGGAGATCCCGTCGAAGAGAAGAGCAGAACTTCTTCAAGGTAGGCATTCCTAGAAGAGGTGTGGCAGTGAACCAAACACTAGTACGATAGCAAAATACTGCAGATTTTGGAAATCCGAAATAACAGAAAATGCTGGAAAAACTCAGGTCAGGCAACATCCGTGGAGAGAAATTTGAGTTGTATTAAGTAACGAGAAAGGATTAATTAGCAATCTTGTTGTACGAGGCCCCTTGGGTCGGAGTGGTCATAATATGATCGAATTCTTCATTAAGATGGAGAATGAAGTAGCTGACTCAGAAACTAGGGTCCTCAATTTAAATAAAGGAAACTACGATGGTCTGAGGAGCGAGTTGGGTAGGATTGATTGGGGAATAGCACTCAAAGGGTTGACGGTGGATAGGCAATGGCAAACATTCAAAGACCAAATGGATGAACTACAGAAGTTGTTCATCCCAGTTTGGCATAAAAATAAAACAAAAAAGGTGACTCAACCATTGCTAACATGGGAAATTAGGGACAGCATAAGATCCAAGGAGAGGACATAAAAATTGGCCAGAAAAAGCAATAATCCTGAGGATTGGGAGTTTAGGATTCAACAAAGGAGGACAAAGGGATTAATTAAGAAAGGGAAAATAGAATATGAGTGTAAGCTTTCAAGGAACATAAAAACTGACTGTAAAAGCTTTTATAGATATGTAAAGAGAAAAAGATTGGTGAAGTCAAGCGTAGGTCCCTTGCAGTCAGAATCGGGGGAATTTATAAATGGGGAACAAAGAAATGGCTGACCAACTAAATACATATTTTGGTTCTGTCTTCACAAAGGAGGACACAAATAACCTCCCAGAAATACCGCAGAACATAGGGTCTGATGAAAGGGTGGAACTGAAAGAAATCAGTATTTGTAGGGAAATGGTGTTCGGAAAATTGATGGGACTGAAGGCCGATAAATCCCCAGGGCCTGATAATCTACATCCTAGGGTACTTAAGGAAGTGGCCCTAGAAATAGTAGATGCATTGCTGGTCATCTTCCAGAACTCGATAGACTCTGGAACAGTACCCATGGATTGGAGGGTAGCTAATGTTACCCCACTATTCAAAAAAGGTGGCAGAGAAAAAGCGGGGAATTATAGACCGGTAAGCCTGACATCGGTAGTGGGGAAAATGCTAGAGTCCATTATAAAAGATGTAATAGCAGAGCACTTGGAAAGCAGTGACAGGATCGCACAAAGTCAACATGGATTTACAAAAGGTAAATCATGCTTGACTAATCTACTGGAATTTTTTGAGGATGTAACTGGTAAAATAGATAAGGGAGAACCAGTGGATGTGGTGTATTTGGACTTTCAGAAGGCTTTCGAGAAGGTCCCGCATAAGAGATTAGCGTGTAAAATTAAGGCACATGGGATTGGGGGCAAGGTATTGACTTGGATAGAGAACTGGTTGGCGGACAGAAAGCAAAGGGTTGGAATAAACGGGTCGTTTTCCGAGTGGCAGGCAGTGACTAGTGGGGTACCGCAAGGATCGGTCCTAGGACCCCAGCTGTTCACAATATATATTAATGATCTGGACGAGGGAACTGGATGTAATATCTCCAAATTTGCAGACGACACAAAGCTGGGTGGGAGGGTATGCTGTGAGGAGGATGTCATGAAACTCCAGTATGATTTGGACAGGTTGGGTGATTGGGCAGAAACATGGCAAATGCACTATAATGTGGATAAATGTGAGGTTATCCACTTTGGTGGCAAAAACAGGAAGGCAGATTATTTGAATGGCAATAGATTGGGAGAAGGGGAAGTGCAAAGAGACCTGGGTGTTCTTGTGCACCAGTCGCTGAAGGTAAGCATGCAGGTGCAGCAGGCGGTTAAGAAGGCAAATGGTGTGTTGGCCTTCGTAGCAAGAGGGTTCGAGTACAGGAACAAGGATGTCTTGCTGCAGTTATACAGGGCCTTGGTGAGACCACACCTTGAGTATTGTGTGCAGTTTTGGTCACCTGACCTGAGGAAGGACGTTCTTGCCATGGAGGGAGTGCAGCGAAGATTCACCAGGCTGATACCTGGGATGGCAGGAATGACGTACGAGGAGATTGTGTCAATTGGGCTTACTCACTGGAGTTTAGAAGATTGAGAGGGGATCTCATCGAAACCTATAAAATTCTGTCAGGCTTGGACAGACTAGATGCAGGAAGGATGTTTCTGATGGCCGGGGAGTCCAGAACCAGGGGTCATAGTCTAAGGATCAGGGGTAAGCCATTTAGGACTGAAATGAGGAGGAATTTCTTCACCCAGAGTGTGGTGAACCTGTGGAATTCTCTGCCAGAGGGCGGTGGAGGCCAGTTCATTAAATATATTCAAGAAAGAGTTGGATATATTTCTTGAAGCTAAAGGGATATGGGGAGAAGGCAGGGACAGGGTACTGAATTTGGACGATCAGCCATGATCTCATTGAATGGCGGAGCAGGCTCATAGGGCCGAATGGCCTACTCCTGCTCCTATCTTCTATGTTTCTACTCCCTCAGTACCGTCCCTCAGAAGGTGCGGCGCTCCCTCAGTACTGCCCCACCGACATTGCGGCTCTCCCTCAGTACTGCCCCTCCGACAGTGCGGCCCTCCCTCAGTACTGCCCCTCCGACAGTGCGGCCCTCCCTCAGTACTGCCCCTCCGACAGTGCAGCCCTCCCTCAGTACTGCCCTTCCGACATTGCGGCACTCCCTCAGTACTGCCCCTCCGACAGTGCCGCATTCCCTCAGTATGACAAAATGACAGACCCAACAGGAGTATCAAGAAACAAATACGTACAACTCCAAAATTAAACAGGGGCCATGTACGTCCACAATCCAAGCCCTGATTACCTGTGATTTGAAATACACACAATGCACTTCTCCCACCATGAAACACTCAGCTGCAACAAGCTTCATCTACTGGAAAGTATGGGAGGATAGAATATCCTTACGCTAGCACTCCGCCGCTCTCCCCACCATGATAAACCTGCTCAAAGCACAGCTTTTTGGCCAAGCCTCTACTTCCCATGTAGGCTCTCCCTCCTTGGCTTGTTTCACTATCAATTAGGGCAGTTTTTACATTAACTGCAAGGTATGTTCATAGCTTCCAAGATTGCACTGTACTTACCGTCGCGTGTCAGATGCTTCCACCATGTATACAGAGGGCTAATAGTGCACACTTAAAGTAGGAGTCCAATCCTCAGCAGCACCACAAAGGCTTCACTCCATTGCAATGTGCCCTAGAGCTGTAGACACATCCTGCGGCCAAGATGTATAGACAAGTGCTTGCAGACCTCTGCAACCACGCACTGCTGCCACCGAGATCTTGGCTAACAGATTGGAGGGACAGTTTGTACGCACGTATGAAATATAATTTGACAAACCCCCAGTCATCCTGTGGTTGCATTGGCTTTGTATTCACTGCCTGATGCTGACAGTCTTTCCTTCCCCCAATCTTGTCTCGGTTAGATAGATGTGAGCATCAGCGCTCTGCTTGGCAGAGTCAAGCACCAGTTGTACAGGATGTGTAGCTCACACTGTTGGTGGAGCAAGGGGTGAAATTACAGCCTCAGGAACAGCAGGCTGCTCCCACATTTACCCAGTCATTTTAAACAAACTATTTCAACACTTAGTACAATCATCACACCAGCGCAGGACATAGCGGGTTAAAGTTCTGCTGGAAGGATTCTGGGCCGATTATGAAAAGTTGGAAAGGATATAAAAGTATCAGCGGATTTCGTTTGACCGATTAATTCTGAGCACTGAAACCAGTTTTCTATTGCCGAGAGATTAGTCACTGGGTAAGGTAACCCAGCGGTTGTGATACTGGACTAACAATCCAGGGGTTCATAGAATCACAGCACAGGAGGCCGCCATTTGGCCCATCGTGCCTGTGCCGGCTCTTTGGTCGAGTTCTCCAATTAGTCCCACTCCCCCTGCTCTGTCCCCAGAGCCCAGCAAAATGTATCCCTTCAAGTATTTATCCCTTTTGAAAGTTACTATTGAATCTGTTTCCACCGCCCTTTCAGACTGTGAATTTCAGATCATATCAGCACACTGCATAAAATAAATCCTCATCTTGCCTTGAAATCTTGTGCCAATTATCCTTAAAAAATTACTTGCATTTCTATAGCGCCTTTCACGACCTCAGGAAGTCCCAAAGCGCTTTACAGCCAATGAAGTACTTTTGAAGTGTAGTCACTGTTGTAATGTGGGAAACACGACAGCCAATTTGCACACAGCAAGCTCCCACAAACAGCAAGGTGATAACGATCAGATCATCTGTTTTTTGTTTAGTGATGTTGATTGAGTAAATCTTGGCCAGGACATCGGGTAGAACTCCCCTGCTCCTCCTTGAAATAACACCATAGGATCTTTCACATCCACCCGAGCGCGCAAACTGGGCCTCGGTTTACCGTCTCATCTGAAAGACGGCACCTCCGACAGTGCAGCACTCCCTCAGTACAGCCCCTCCGACAGTGCAGCACTCCCTCAGTACAGCCCCTCCGACAGTGCAGCACTCCCTCAGTACAGCCCCTCCGACAGTGCAGCACTCCCTCAGTACAGCCCCTCCGACAGTGCAGCACTCCCTCAGTGCAGCCCCTCCGACAGTGCAGCACTCCCTCAGTACGGCCCCTCCGACAGTGCAGCACTCCCTCAGTACAGCCCCTCCGACAGTGCAGCACTCCCTCAGTATGGCCCCTCCGACAGTGCAGCACTCCCTCAGTACAGCCCCTCCGACAGTGCAGCACTCCCTCAGTAGTGCAGTGGAACTGTCAGCCTAGATTATGAGCTCAAGTCTCTGAAGTGGGACTTGAACCCACAACCTTCTGACTCAGACTAGAGTGCTGCCCACTGAGCCATGGCTGTCCTCTGGTTAGCGACCCTCCCGCCAGTGGAAATAGTTTAGATTTTGAACACCTCTATTAAAACTCCCCTCAACCTTCTCTGCTTTAAGGATAACACCCTCAGCTTCACCAGTCTCTCACGTAACTGAAATCCCTCTTTCCATTCTAGTAAATCTCCTTTGCACCCTCTCCAAGGCCTTGACAGCCTTCTTAAAGTGTGGTGCCCAGAATTGGACACAATACTCCAGCTGGAGCCTAACCACTGTTTTATAAAGGTTTACAATAACCTCCTTGCTTTTGTACTCTGTGCCTGTGTTTATAAAGCCATGGATCCCATATGCTTTTTTAACAACCTTCCACCTTCAAAGATTTGTGTATCTGATTAAATTTATTTTCTGGCATATTTGAAAATATTGTCCTCACAGATCCTTCTGGTAAAATTTTGCAAGTAATATTTGTTGGTAGGATGCAAGTAGCTGGTTGTGGGGTTCTAGAAGTGAATATACAAGGTCACAATGACCACAACTATTGACCAATGAAAGATCTTCACGTTACAAGGATATTTTTCCCTTCTAAATTAATAGCAGTTTCTTTGAAAATTGTCTGTTCCAATTCTGTTTGCCAAGTACAACATCCCTTGGGATCTTTGTGTCTGCTGCCTGTGGTCTTCACATATCTGCACCAAACTGTTTTAACACGCGACAGCAATCAAATACATTTTAGACTGCCATTATACCAGCTTCAAAACCCATCAGATTTCATGGTAGAGAATTGTAACAAATTTCCTATAAATAGTTACATACGAGAGGATGGAGTATTTCAAGTATAAAAAACCTGTTTGCTGACATGCTGGGTGGGGTTTCTTTTCAAATCATTGCAAAGTCCAAATGAACTACATCATAGGGCGTGTCCTCATTCATGTTGGGCCAGAAATTCGCGGCCAAAGGCGTGAGTGCGCTCGGGGTACTCACGCATCTGGCCGTTGGAAATGCCGGCGTTCAGCATGTACAGCGCATGCGGGGAACGCCGGCATTTCCAGACCTCGAGCGCGTGCGACTGCACAGGCAGCGCTTGCGCAGTGAACTTCGTAGATTTCATTCATGAAATCCGTGAGGGTAAGTCCTCAGAATTTACACTTGAAAAAAGCAAGTGTAAAGTGGTTCATTGGCTGCGGAGGAAGAAACATTTTATCGTGGAGCTTCTGAAATGCAATATTTTTGTTTGGGAAAGGGAGGGAAGTTATTTTAAGAAATTTTAAGTAAGTTTTAAAGTTTAAATTTTTTTTTTTTTTTTTATAAAAACGGGTTTTCAGAACGGTAGGTAGAAGGAGCAATTGTGGCTGTGTGAATGGAATGTGAGAATGAGTTATGTATGTATGTCCACATATATTCCTTTACGTATATGTATGTATGTTTTATATTCCTTTACTAATGTGTATGAATGTATGTTTTTAATTATGATTTTCCAATAAGTTACTTTCTCTGAAAGTCATAATTAAATAATACATTCATACACATAAGTAAAGGAATATATACATAACACGCAAAGGAATATATACAGACATACATACTTTCAGAAGCTCCACGATAATAAATATCTTCCTCCGCAGCCTCTGGAGCAACTGTACCCATGCTTTTTTCATGTGTAAGTTGTAATGACTTGACCTCACTGAAAGCATTAATGAAAGCGGCGAATTATACTGCGCACGCGCTGCCTGTGCAGTCGCACGCGTTCTGCCTCTGAACCCCTTCGTTCAGAGGACAGGAAATGCCGGTTTTCCCCACATGCACTGTGCATGCTGAAAACCGGCATTTCATCCAGCCAGATGCGTAAGTACCCCGACCGTACTCGCGCATTTGGAAGGGAATTACTGGGCCAACATTTTACATGTCAATAAAATGAAAAATTTAACAATTGCACGACTTGCCCCCTCGCATCTGCGACTGAGGGTCCAAGGAGGTGCATTGCGCAAGAGGTCATCATCGTACGTATCCTCACACTGTTCCCTTTGGGGAACTGTATGAAGTGGTGGAAGGATTTATGGCCGTGATTAACGCTCATTCCGTGACCGTAACCATCTTTGAACCAGCCATTAGGGTGGTTAGTCCTATGGCGGGAGGGTTTTACGGGCTCCCACAACCCATCTGAGGGGGGGGGGGGGGGGGGGGGCCACCAACACCCACGGATGCAAGTATCCCGCTGGATGTCCACCCAGAATTTAAAGTTGGAACTCCGACTCCACTTGCCGGGACTGTCTGGAGTGGGGTTCAAAACCCTACTCCTTCTGGCCCAGCGGCGGGGATGCTTACTGCTACGCAAAAGGCCCACTCCGCACAAAAGGTGACACCCATACGTTTCCTGCGCCTTTTCCCTCCCCGTGACTGGAGCCCTATGCTGCCATTTCACGTTGCTAATCGGATTGGGCCTTTGTCATAGCGGTAGGATCCCCGCCGCTGGGCCAGATCAGGGTAGGGTTTCGAACCCCGCTCCAGACAGTCCCGGCAAGTGGAGTCGGAGCTCCGGCTCTAAATTCTGGGTTGACATCCAGTGGGATATTTGCGTCCGTGGGTGTGGGTGCCCCTCCTTGTATAGCTTGTGGGAGCCCGTAAAACCCTCCCGCCATAGGACTAACCGCCCTAATGCCTGGTTCAAAGATGGTTACGGTCACGGAATGAGCGTTAATCATGGCCATAAATCCTTCCACCACTTCATACAGTTCCCCAAAGGGAACAGTGTGAAGACACGTATGACGACGACATTGCTAAATAAATAAATGGAATTTAAAAAATTCTTTTAGGGCTTTTAAAAGTCTTTAAATTGCTTTAATTCTGTTTAAAACTACTTCAGATTACTCAAAATAATGTAAACATTTTAAAAAGTTTATAAAAGTTACCAAAATCTTCAAAGAACTTCGAAAAACCTATTTAAACTGCTGCTTTGCATGTAAAAATGGTTAGCAGCTTGACAGAAACATTGGGGGCATGTCCAGTGAAACTGAGACCTCAAGGGGCGTGTCTCACTTGCACTGCACGCTCCTGGCTTCGCGCTGGCTGCACTCCTGGGCGGCGTGACGTCATACGCTGCCCGGGATTCTTCTTCTGGAAACACCAATTCCAGGCGTCCCTGGAGCTGATCGGCAGTAGCGCGGGGTAAGTGTAAATACGGGGCTTGCACGCGCGGCAAGCCCCGTTCTGGAATTTCTGGGCCGTTATCTGTAACATCCTCTTTCACCTCCAGAACACTGGCCCACTCCACCTTGACCTCTCACTCACTGCTGCTGCAGGTTTAGCTCACATGGTTATCAGTTTAATTCAGTTGCACGCTCCTCTCCGAGTCCTAAGGTTGTGGGTGAGTGTTCAAGCCTCACTCCATGGCTCCACATGGAGTGTTGCATTATCAGAGATGCCATCTTTTGAATGAGACATTAAACCACAACCTCCTCTGCCTGGTCAGGTGAATGTAAAGGATCCCAGGGCACTACTTGAAGAGGGAATTTGCCTGTGTCCTGGCCAACACCCACCCCTACCCTCAAACTTCAACTGGTCATTGATCTCATTTATTTTTTGTGGGATCTTGCTTTGTGCAAACCGGCTGACATATTTGCCTACACAGTAATAGTGCCTACACTTCAAAAAGCACTTTGCTGCCCTCTCCACCTCCACAAATCATAACTCAGACAGACTAGCACGTTCGTGCCACACCACCCACACCGCCATCACTCCCGGTTCTTCCTAAGCTACACCTGCTACCCTGCCCCAGAAAACAAACTTCAAACAGAGTCCTCATTCTCAAATCGACTTGCCCCACCCGGTCCTCACTCACCATATGTAACGCCCACTCCTCACAGGTTAGTCTTTGTCCACTGCGCCCTCTCATTCCTTCAACAACTGTCCAACCTGCCCTGTGGCACAGTCGCCATCATTCGCTCTGCATTACCACCTCCCTCCCGATTTCAAAAACCTCAGAACTCTGCTTCATGGCCGCGCACTCACCTCGCCCCTCTTGCTGGTTTTTCTTGTTTCAATTATATCACAAAAACAGCAGGAATAGCTATTCAACTGTGAGTATAAGATATTAATTTACATACGCTGACTTTGAGATATATTGGTTTTACGCAAAGTAACAATGTTAGTGGATTCTTGGTCAGTTTTCAGAACAGTGTGGGTAATTCAAGACTATTCTTTACTCTTTTTGCCGAGAACTTAATTGATCAGAATCCTCTTTTAAATTGATTACGAATCAAGTTCCGTAGTCACAACAGAGAAATCACAGAGGGTTACAAAGTGGCTTTCCTGCACAAGTATTGTAATAAAATGTAAACTGATTAAAGCCAGTGTCTAAACTGGTGCCTCCGCCTCCCAGTCCTGGCAATCAGGCCCTCAAAGCCCACGTAACTCAATCCTATTTGTGCTTATAGTGATGATTTGTTGGTTTTGAGTCTGATTTTGTGGGGCTGGAGGTTTGGAAAGGGTTTTTAACCATGTTGCTTCTTTGGTGCATAAATTCCAAACCAGGATTCCGAGATGTGTTCTCAGCAGATACATGAACGTCAGTGGGAACATGGATTTAATCTTTGTGCAGCCGCTCCATGATATGCAGCTAAGTGGCCCTCAGGAACAAAAAAAGCTTTTGAGCATCGCTGGATTAAGGAATTAATTCATTAACCTGCAAATTGCACATTCCTTTGGGGGTAGGTGTCGACAATGATAAATCACAGATTAGGGCAGCCAGTCATTGTTTTTAATATTCCCATTACACAATTCCTGTTCACCCAGGAGAGTTGTGCTTGTTTTCAGATCGTATCAGCCCACGGAGCAGTCCAGTGACGAGCAGAGGCCAGTAAAGCACCATCATACCTCAGCCACCTACACGCGGGTATAGAGACTGCATTCTGCGCTTGGGCCGGTGAATAGAAGATCACAATTCTACCGGCAACATTGTTGAACAAAACAGATTCAGAAATCTGGAACTCGCTTCCAACAGGCTATGGATGCTGGGGATCTTAGAGCTTTCAAGACAGATAGATTTTCGTTGGGCAAGGGTGTCAAGGGATATGGAGGAAAGGCGGGTAGATGGAGTTGCTGTAGCAGCCATGATCTAATTGAGTGGTGGAACCGGCTCGTGGGGATGAATGGACTATTGCTGTTCCTATGTACAAGTTATGTTTAATTGTGTTTGAAAACAGTGAATTTGCACAGGTTTTAATAAGTTACAGACTGCAGGCATTGGCGATGTGTATTAAATTTAGACAAGACATTGTGCGAAATGTTTCAGCTCAGCATCCACTTCAAACGACGACAATGGGGGTCAGTGGTCACAGCCAAGGACCATTAAGCCAGGGTGGCCACGATGCTCGGGGCGTCGTGAATAGCACGTTAGCTGAGTTGGACACACCGCAGGTAGAGGTTGGACAGGCAGAAAGGGAAGGGGTGTCCAACAGGCAGAGTACTAGGCGCAGGCAGGTAGTGCAGGGGTCCCCTGTGGACAACCCCCCCTCAAACAGATACACCACTTTGAGTACTGTTGGGGGGGGGGGGGGGGGGGGGGATGGCTTATCAGAGGAAAGCAGCAGCAGCCAACTTCCTGGCACCAGGAGTGGTTCTGCTGCACAGGACGGGAGGAAAAAGAGGGCTAGAGCTATAGTAATAGGGGATTCTATTGTAAAGGGAATAGATAGGCGTTTCTGCGGCCGCAAACGAGACTCCAGGATGGTGTGTTCCCTCCCTGGTGCAAGGGTCAAGGATGACTCAGAGCGGCTGCAGAACATCTTGGAAGGGGAGGGTGAACAGCCAGTTGTCGTGGTGCATATAGGCACCAACGATATAGGTAAAAAGCGGGATGAGGTCCTAAAAGCGGAATATAGGGAGTTAGGAGGTAAATTAAAAAATAGGACCTCAAAAAGGTAGTAATCTCAGGATTGCTACCAGTGCCACGTGCTAGTCAGAGTAGAAATAGAAGAATATTTCAGATGAATACGTGGCTAGAGGAATGGTGCAAGGTGGAGGGATTCAAATTCCTGGGACATTGGAACCGGTTCTGGGGGAGGTGGGACCAGTTCAAACTGGACGGTTTGCACCTGGGCAGGGCTGGAACCGATGTCCTAGGGGGAGTGTTTGCTAGTGCTCTGGGGGAGGGTTTAAACTAAAATGGCAGGGGGTTGGGAACCTGAGCAGGGAGACAGAGGAAAGGGAAACAAGGATAAAAGCAAAAGATAGGAAGGAGAAAAACAAAAGTGGCAGTCAGGGAAATCAACGGTTTAAATCAAACGTGGCCACAGTAAATAATAATTCTAATAGGTCTAAGAGCGTTAAAAAGACAAGCCTGAAGGCTTCGTGTCTTAATGCAAGGAGCATTTGTAATAAGGTGGATGAATTGGCTGCGCAAATAGAGGTAAACGAATATGATTTGGTGGGGATTACGGAAACGTGGCTCAAGGATGGCCAAGACTGGGAACTCAACATCCAGGGGTATTCGATATTCAGAAAAGATAGGCAAAAAGGAAAGGGAGGTGGGGTAGCATTACTGGTTAAAGAAGGGATTAACACAATTGTAAGGAAGGATATTAGCTCTGATGAGGTGGAATCTGTATGGGTAGAATTGAGAAATACTAAGGGGCAGAAAACGTTAGTGGGAGTGGTATATAGACCTCCAAACAATAAGGCGGAGGTTGGGGATGGCATTAAAAGGGAAATTAAAGAAGCGTGCAATAAGGGCACAGCAGTCATCATGGGTGACTTTAATTTACATATAGATTGGGCTAACCAAATTAGTAACAATACTGTGGAGGAGGAATTCCTGGAGTGTTTACGGGATGGTTTCCTGGACCAATATGTCGAGGAACCAACCAGAGATCAGGCCATCTTAGACTGGGTATTATGTAACGAGAAAGGATTAATTAGCAATCTTGTTGTACGAGGCCCCTTGGGTCGGAGCGATCATATGATCGAATTCTTCATTAAGATGGAGAATGAAGTAGCTGACTCAGACTCGGGTCCTAAATTTAAACAAAGGAAACTACGGTGGTCTGAGGCGTGAGTTGGGTAGGATTGATTGGGGAATGTCACTCAGAGTTGACGGTGGATAGGCAATGGCAAACATTCAAAGACCGCATGGATGAACTATAGAATTTGTTCATCCCTGTTTGGCATAAAAATAAAACAAAAAAGGTGACTCAACCATGGCTAACAAGGGAAGTTAAGGATAGCATAAGATCCAAGGAGAGGACATATAAATTGGCCAGAAAAAGCAATAATCCTGAGGATTGGGAGCAGTTTAGGATTCAACAAAGGAGGACAAAGGGATTAATTAAGATGGGGAAAATAGAATGAGTGTAAGCTTGCAGGGAACATAAAAACTGACTGTAAAAGCTTTTATAGATATGTGAAGAGAAAAAGATTGGTGAAGTCAAGCGTGGGTCCCTTGCAGTCAGAATCAGGGGAATTTATAATGGGGAACAAAGAAATGGCAGACCAACTAAATACATATTTTGGTTCTGTCTTCACAAAGGAGGACACAAATAACCTCCCAGAGATGCTGGGGAACATAGGGTCTAATGAAAGGGTGGAACTAAAAGAAATCAGTATTTGTAGGGAAATGGTGTTAGGAAAATTGATGGGACTGAAGGCCGATAAATCCCCAGGGCCTGATAATCTACATCCTAGGGTACTTAAGGAAGTGGCCCTAGAAATAGTAGATGCATTGCTGGTCATCTTCCAGAACTCGATAGACTCTGGAACAGTACCCATGGATTGGAGGGTAGCTAATGTTACCCCACTATTCAAAAAAGGTGGTAGAAAGAAAAAGTGGGGAATTATAGACCGGTAAGCCTGACATCGGTAGTGGGGAAAAATGCTAGAGTCCATTATAAAAGATGTAATAGCAGAGCACCTGGAAAGCAGTGACAGGATCGGACAAAGTCAACATGGATTTACAAAAGGTAAATCGTGCTTGACTAATCTACTGGAATTTTTTGAGGATGTAACTGGTAAAATAGATACAGGAGAACCAGTGGATGTGGTGTATTTGGACTTTCAGAAGGCTTTCGATAAGGTCCCACATAAGAGATTAGCGTGCAAAATTAAGGCACATGGGATTGGGGGCAAGGTATTGACTTGGATAGAGAACTGGTTGGCGGACAGAAAGCAAAGAGTTGGAATAAACGGGTCGTTTTCCGAGTGGCAGGCAGTGACTTGTGGGGTACCGCAAGGATCAGTCCTAGGACCCCAGCTGTTCACAATATATATTAATAATCTGGACAAGGGAATTGGATGTAATATCTCCAAATTTGCAGACGACACAAAGCTGGGTGGGAGGGTATGCTGTGAGGAGGATGTTGTGAAACTCCAGTACGATTTGGACAGGTTGTGTGATTGGGCAGAAACATGGCAAATGCACTATAATGTGGATAAATGTGAGGTTATCCACTTTGGTGGCAAAAACAGGAAGGCAGATTATTTGAATGGCAATAGATTGGGAGAAGGGGAAGTACAAAGAGACCTGGGTGTTCTTGTGCACCAGTCGCTGAAGGTAAGCATGCAGGTGCAGCAGGCGGTTAAGAAGGCAAATGGTATGTTGGCCTTCGTAGCAAGAGGGTTCGAGTACAGGAACAAGGATGTCTTGCTGCAGTTGGACAGGGCCTTGGTGAGACCGCACCTTGAGTATCGTGTGCAGTTTTGGTCGCCTTATCTGAGGAAGGACATTCTTGCCATCGAAGGAGTGCAGCGAAGATTCACCAGGCTGATATGTGAAACGGCAGGAATGACGTATGAGGAGAGATTGTGTCGATTGGGCTTATACTCACTGGAGTTTAGAAGATTGAGAGGGGATCTCATCGAAACCTATAAAATTCTGTCAGGCTTGGACAGACTAGATGCAGGAAGGATGTTTCCGATGGCCGGGGAGTCCAGAACCAGGGGTCATAGTCTAAGGATAAGGGGTAAGCCATTTAGGACTGAGATGAGGAGGAATTTCTTCACCCAGAGAGTGGTGAACCTGTGGAATTCTCTGCCACAGAGGGCAGTGGAGGCCAGTTCATTAAATATATTCAAGAAGGAGTTGGATATATTTCTTAAGGCTAAAGGGATCAAGGGATATGGGGAGAAGGCAGGGACCGGATATTGAATTTGGATGATCAGCCATGATCTCATTGAATGGCGGAGCAGGCTCGAGGGGCCGAATGGCCTGCTCCTGCTCCGATCTTCTATGTTTCTATGGCCACGATTCATTGAGAATAGCAAATGTTTTCTTTAAAACAGCACCCAAAGTGGGGGAAGGATAGGGGGAAGAGAAGTAGACAGCTTCATTAACAGGCCTACTGACAAATCACTCAGTAGGAAAGATGTCTGCCCTCCCACTGGCTGGGAACACAGAGAAAGGGACACATGGCCAGAGCTGGGTAGGAGACAGGTCGATGAGAAGAAACTCACTTCTCTCCAGTCCAGAGCCCATCACAAAGAGTGACCAGGGAAAGCCTGCCAATAGGGATGCTGTGGCATATTTATTACTTTTCTTGTTTTTAAGGAGGGTTCTACAGCTTGTTCAATAAAAGTGAGATTTGATTACGTCAGTTACTCTGCACTCTCACTTCTTGCCTGTAAATAAAGCTGCTTAGCAATTCAAATCTGGCTTTGTCTCACTAAAGTGTTTCAATCAGATTAAAAGGGAGTCCTGTTATATCGCCGGGTTACACTATTGTATAATTACATCTTGGCCAGTACAGGCATACACACCACGTATGGCAGTGACCTGCACCGCTCGATCCAAGGGAATATCTACAGCAGACCTGAAACTTGGAACAACCATTACCTTTAGGATATGCAAATCCTGGTAAGTGTACTGTTGTGCAGTTCATTTCCTCATTCTCGACAATGCTTAAATATTCAAGTTCAAATCTATTTATGCAAGTTTTAAGAGTGTCCATCACACTCCAGATGTCTACATTTTGTATTAAACGCCAATCTCAAATGAACAATCTTTTTGCATTTCCTGCCCTCAAGATAACCGAGAGATGTTGTTGATCAACAAGGAGGAGCCGCCAAGCAATTACAAAATCTGGACAAATTTTCAGCAATAATTAGCCTCTAATTGACCTCGGGACTGAATGAGACCACTACTCCACAGAGAATACCTGAGCTATACTTTAAAGGACAGGGCAGGTTAGCGTGCTGCCTATTAGAACCAGGCTGCAGATTACCCAGGAGGAACGACAAGGGAGATCACCTAATGTCCCTTTAAACTCTTCAGGCAGTCCTAGATCGTGTTATTACTGTAAACACAAACCAGCACTCCTCCAAATCAAATTAGTTTGTACACAGAAACACTCCTATCCAGAGGATTTTGTTGAGCTCCATGACAGCAAGCATTCCAAAATGCCATTGTATTGTTTGTTGATTCCCCATCACACTAAAGGAATAACTATTTGTCGGAGGATGAACCTACTTTCTAACCATTGCAAGTACAAAATCAATTCATGCCTCCCACCTCAAAACTTTATGCAAGTCTCTCCCCTTCCGCTCGCCACTCACCAACAGTCCTAAAGCTGGGCAGCTAGGGGCCAAGCCTAGAGACAGGTTAAGGAGAGCAAAGATTATGGAAGAGTGTGTTAATTCCTGGCAGCAGTTTTCCCCCATAGACTAATCACAAACAAGCCCCTGGACCTGCGCTCAGAAGAGTCCAGTGAAGTGGTTCTCATCTATTTGTTATCCATTTCTCAGCGGATAAATTCCCCTGTACAGCAATATTCAGCAGCTCAAATTCCAATTCAAACTCCTTCAATGCGCGCTCCTGACAAGTGCGCAGAGCTGTGCAAAATCAATCTAAGTACGTATTTCACAAGCAGTATTGTGATAAATATCGTGACCTTGGAACCACCAAACCCTATTGGAAGATGGAGTGGCCTTTCACAATCACACACAAAAGATCCAAAAATGTTTTGTTGCCTTATCAATTCTTTTTGTTTCCTTCCTCCAGGTACCAACACAATTCATTCTCAATGTAGACAGTGGCATGAAACCTGTCCCTTGGTCTTTGCCACAGCCATTCCTTAATCAACTGCTACAAGACATGCAAGACTAGCCTAGCCCAACTGATCCACCAGCTCACCCCATCTGTCTGGGTCTCTGTTCCACACATCCCATCAGCTTAGCACCGAACATGAACTTGCCATGAGGCCACATACAAGCTCGTGTCTTTTCCATTCTTGGGTTTAAAATTTAAAAAGTCAATGAAACTTTGACGGTATAATTTTTAAAAAAAGTACAACTATAAATCCTGGTTAAATAATGCAAAATTGCAAAGCACTAAGATTTACTGAACCTCTTGCATGTCCACGGCAGGTGGGTATTATAGGCTTCTGTGCACACTTGGAGAAGTGAGAACTTACTAGGTCCGTATTTTCATCATGTATGCACAAAGGAAAGCCCACTTGCGTCCATGGAATAAGTACAGGATGTCGAATTAGTGAGCTACCAACAGTCACTCAAAAGCAAGTTAGGACAGCCTCTTACAAGTGAGACTGCTATAGTTAACCTCTCCGATTAGATGCTTGCTATGACAAAGGTATCTGTAAGCTTAAGTTGTCTTTTATATTGATTATACAGAATATCTTGCCAACAGTCAGAAGATAAAAATACATTAGTGTATTTAAAAATATTTCACTAATGTGCATCACTTCACCAAGTACTGAGGTTATTCACTCAAAGAACAAATAAATTAACTCCCCAATAATGCAGCTAGCTAAACTGAACTAAAAACTCAGAAGTGAACTTGTGTTGTAAGTGAAATGATCTGGGCACAGTCCCTGGTCAGCCCAAATCCATAGTACAAAACTGGCCGTGAATTGGGACTCTTGTTCAGAGATTAGCTAGCGTCGGAAATTAAAATACCAAGCTGTTATTGCAGGGAGTTCCCTGAAATTGGAGTTTAGGCATGTTGTTGAAGCAGTATTTGGAAACTTGACTCCGCATCTGGTCCACCCACCTAGGCGTGCCTGACGTGAACACTGGTGTTCAAAGTGAAAACGTATCCTATTCCAGAGATGGCCCTCAGCTTGATAACAATAAAGTTAATGCATAGTAAATCACAGACCTGAACTCATGCACCACCAATCCCTTGCTTAAATGACTGGCACCTACAAATTGCACCACCAGGCTGCTGGGTTACATCCCCAATTATTGCCTGGTTATTTTTGACAATATACAAACTCAGTCAACAGCATTGATTGCTGAAGTCATGACCGTGCACAGGGCTCCAAACCTCCACTCTGTACCAGGAGGGTCTTCACTGGGAGAATTGAGTCAATAGAAGGCACTTTCTATATATGGGAGGTGGTGGTAAAAATATCGGTGCAAACAGCTGTGGCTAAAATACACAACTGAATATTGTACTCTCATGTGGAACAAAGTATGTCTGAAAGTTGCCATGAAAACATAATGCAGTGTGTCAAAAATTCCAGAGAGCTCTCAGTCCATAGAGGATACCTTCTGACTTCATACAATGCCGAGAGCTCTGTGCCAACTCCAGCGCTGAACGAGCTTTATACTCAGTAGTGCCATTGATCCCAGAGTTTTCTTTGTGCAATGCTCTGGTTATTCACTGCCTTGTGCACAGCACTGGATTACAAGTTCAATGCATGTTATACAGCAACTGGATGGTGAAGACATGAAAGACTCTGAAAACATTTCATTTATAAATGGACTGCAGGAGCCAAATTCCAAAACAGAGTGAAATATCATGGATCAACTTTTACAATCCTCAGTCCTGAGAAAAGGTTTTTTTTTTTTAAGAAATGTATTTTATCTTTCAACAGTGTAAATGTCACTGGCAGTAATTACAAAAACAACTCTGCCGGTAACTGAAGGGGTACGAGCACCCCTAGACACAATAGGCATCAAGGAGTATGGGGAGAGAGCAGGAATATGGTATTAAGATAGAGGATCAGCCATGATCATATTGAATGGCGGAGCAGGCTCAAAGGGCCGAATGGCCTACTCCTGCTCCTATTTTTCTATGTTCTAGGTTTCACCCAGGGATTTTTAAAAATGCCTAACTCTACTTACCTGACCATAATTATCTATTCCAGAAACTAAGCGGTTGAGATTTAACAAATCAAAGGATGTCCGCAGAGCTTGCCCGAGTGTGGTGAGACCTGTTGCCTGAAGATTTTTCAGCTCATTCATAAAAGTCGCATGGTTTTCCTTCCAGCCAGCCTGAAAAATAATGACAACATCTGATGGTTATCGGACATGTTCATACATACAATCACTATAATAAGGAACAAAAAATCCTTTCTGGGGATATATCTGATGTCCTGAATTACAGCACCAATGGAAACGTTCCTCTCTTTAGAGAGTTCGAATTCTTCCTACAATTACACCCATATTAAAAGATACTGAATTCAAAATCATGCTGCCAAACATTTGCAATTAAAATGTTAAATCAAACTCTTAGCAAGGAAGAATTTTTATACACATCGACTGAAGATTTCACATTAGCCAAATGGCAGGTTGCAGCATGAATGCAAGGCTCGAGTCAAAGGGACACAAACAAGAGTTATAAAGACAACAGAAAACACTATTGTTATAAAAAGACATCCATTGCCACAAGTTCGAAGACTCAGATTTATTGTGCTGATCTACCGGAATGTCAAGGCCCGACCACTGGCAGACAGTCTCTCCAGACAGTCTTCACCCAAACTCCTGTGCAGGTGATACTACAGGGACTTCTCTAGCAGACTCGATTGGAAGAGGATCACCAGTCACCTCTAAAAACGTTGTTCCATTTAAAAACTACAGAAGGCAAGTTGTTGACTCCGGTTATAAATATCTTGTTCGAGCAGCAGTGAGCACGCACCTTCTGTGGGTCTTTTGAGCTGCGCAACCGTGCTTCTGATACTGCCTCGTGGAATTGGAAATACTGCACAAGAACCCACGTAACTCCGATTCCCCCAAAACCAGCGCTGTACTGTAAAAGCGCCTTAAGGCTTCTTCTAGCAAAATGCCTGGATCTTACTGACTCGTTTTAGAGAAAACATAGTACCTCTTGAAATGCAAATGGGCAACAAATGCAAGTAAATGCTTGAAGACTGCAAGTGTTAGGACAGGCAAAAGGGCAACATACCAATTACCCACCAACCAGTAACCAAAGCACCCTTAGAGTATGGAGCGGCCGTCGGATTTTATCTGCCATGTAGTGCGTGCGCCCTGGACAGGTGGTCTGAAAATCTGTGGGTAGGGTGACCGTTCTGAACTTTTCATTATAAGCAATTGATTTTGTTTGAAGACAACTCAGATAGACTTGAATGACATTCCCCTTCACAATCGTGATGCACTGTACCAATGAGAACTTCAACACAATGCTGCTTAATCTGGAGAAGAAGCTTCTTGAAATGCAGGTCACATTCTGCTCAACCAACCATTCACAAAGAAATCTTTCTCCGTTAGAGGAAGTCTATCCCTGAGAAAGCTGGAGGCACTGCTGAGTAGAGACTCCGGCACAAGGCATTCCTGAACCTGCTGGGCACAGCACTTCTAGCTACCTGTAATACTGAAACCGACACTTCAATAACATTTAGCAAAAAAATCAGCTCAAAGTTGGAGCTAAATAGCACCGCCTCCTTCCCAAAATCAGCTGCATGTGGCTAAGCATCGATAGTGATTTCGATTGAACTCGCCCGTACCATGCTAGAAAATCTATACCTTCATATAGCTTCAAAGTGAGATGCCAGTTGGGAGGAGGGCTTCTATGTTTCATTCTAACTTCTTTGCATCAAATCAATTTTCATCCCTTTTCTGCAAGATTGTGAAGGAAGAAAATGAATAGCCTTTCATTTATCAGCAAAATTGCGCACGTGAATCAAGGAAATGCAAAGTAATGTGCAAAGTGAAAACTGCTAGAATACCAGTCCCGGACTCCTTGGCACATTTCTTCAAAGCTTCCACTAGAGGATACATCCTGCGAGTCTCCTGCAGCAGGTCCCTAATCTGTTCCCATTCCAATACTGGATCTGCCTTTCCTCTCTTCAGCTGCCCACTTCCCTCTCACTCAGCGTGCTTCCCATTATTAGTTCAGTGGGAACACGTCGAACCAGCCTTTCCCCAACTTAGTACTGGTAGAGTGATGCCATCCTGTGTGGCTGCCAGTAAAACCCCTGTACACTAGCTCCAACTCCATTCCAGTCCGCAGCTCCTTCAGGCGAAGCTAGACCATGCGCAACCTGCCCTGTTCAGCCATAAACGGAGTTTCAAACCCCACATTCGATCAATCACCAAGTTAGTGCACTTCTACCTCTGCGGCTGTTCTTGCTTCACCTTCACTGCTGCTGAAACTTTTATTCATGTTTTTGTTACCGCCAGGCGCGAGATTTATCCTGTATAAAAATCCAACTCCTTCAAAATTCCGCTGCCTGCACCTCATTCCGCACCAATTCCTGCTCGCCCATCACCCGTTCACCAACCTCTGATAGATCCCTCCCTCCACAACAAACTGAATTAAAAATCCTCGCCCTCCTTTTGCCCCTCCATGGCCTTTCCCTACCCAACCACCCACATCCTTACATTATCCGTACCCTTCTGTCTTCCAACTCTGCCCTCCTGGTGAACCCTCTCCCTCCTCTCCACCTTTGGAGACAGAGCCTTCAGATGACTCCGCCCTACCCTCAGTAACTCCCTTCCTTACTATTTCTCTCAAGAAGAATTCCTTAAGATACAGCAAAGTTTTTCTGCCATCCACACGGAGACTGGAAGGAGCAGACCTGGAGGGAGCACGAGGGGAGGGGAGTTAAAAGGAGCAGTCCGGAAGGAGCGGACCTGGAGGGAGCACAGCGAGAGCGGAGCAGTCCGGAAGGAGCGGACCTGGAGGGAGCACAGCGAGAGCGGAGCAGTTAAAGGAGCAGTCCGGAAGGAGCGGACCTGGAGGGAGCACAGCGAGAGCGGAGCAGTTAAAAAGGAGCAGTCCGGAAGGAGCGGACCTGGAGGGAGCACAGCGAGAGCGGAGCAGTCCGGAAGGAGCGGACCTGGAGGGAGCACAGCGAGAGCGGAGCAGTTAAAGGAGCAGTCCGGAAGGAGCGGACCTGGAGGGAGCACAGCGAGAGCGGAGCAGTTAAAAAGGAGCAGTCCGGAAGGAGCGGACCTGGGGGGAGCACAGCGAGAGCGGAGCAGTTAAAGGAGCAGTCCGGAAGGAGCGGACCTGGAGGGAGCACAGCGAGAGCGGAGCAGTTAAAGGAGCAGTCCGGAAGGAGCGGACCTGGAGGGAGCACAGCGAGAGCGGAGCAGTTAAAAAGGAGCAGTCCGGAAGGAGCGGACCTGGAGGGAGCACAGCGAGAGCGGAGCAGTTAAAGGAGCAGTCCGGAAGGAGCGGACCTGGAGGGAGCACAGCGAGAGCGGAGCAGTTAAAAAGGAGCAGTCCGGAAGGAGCGGACCTGGGGGGAGCACAGCGAGAGCGGAGCAGTTAAAAGGAGCAGCAACTCAACAGAGGCAGTTTTTGAAAAAGTGACATCAGAGTTAAAGAAGTGACATTGGCACAAGGGAAGGAGCTGATTGGTGAGTAGCTTGGGAGTGTATTTTGTTAAGTTTTAAGTTCATTTCTGCTGGGTTAGTTCTTGGTATATTAAATAGAGACATGGCAGGGCAGCTCAGTCCCGTGGAGTGCACATCCTGTGCCATGTGGGAAGTCCTGGATGCTTCACGTAGCCTGGACAACCACATGTGCGGGAAGTGTTGCCAGCTACAGCAACTCGAGGTTTCGGAGCTTGGGCGGCGGCTGGAGTCACTGCGGTGCATCCGCGAGGCCGAGAGTTGCGTGGATAACATGTTTCTAGAGGTGGTCATCCTGCAGCTTAAGAGTATGCAAGCAGAGAGGGAAGGGGTGACCACCAGACAGAAGAGGAGGACCAGGCATGAAGTGCAGGAGGCCCTGGAGTGCGTCACGCTCTCAAGTATTCTGTTGAGTACTGGTGACGGCTCCTCTGGGGAGTGCAGCCAGAGTCAAGTCCACGGCACCACAGGTGGCTCAGCTGCACCGGGGGGGGGGGGGGGGGGGGGGGGGGGGGGGGAGAAACGGGAGGAAAGAGTGGAAGAGCAATAGTGGTAGGGGATTCGATAGTTAGGGGAGCAGACAGGCGTTTGTGGCCGTAGACGTCACTCCAGGATGGCATGTTGCCTCCCTGGTGCCAGGGTCAAGGGTGTTACTGAGCGGCTGAAGGACACTGAGGGGAGAGGGTGAACAGCCAGAGGTTGTTGTCCATTTCGGTACCAATGACATAGGCAGAAAGAGGGATGAGGTCCTGCAGGCAGAGTTTAGGGAGCTAGGAGATTAAAAAGCAGGACCTCAAAAGGTAGTAATCGCCGTATTACTCCCAGTGCCACGTGCTAGTGAGGACAGGAATAGGAGGATAGAACAGAACAGATGAATGTGTGGCTGAAGCGATGGTGCAGGAGGGAGGACTTTAGATTCCTGAGGCACTGGGATCGTTTCGGGGGGAGGTGGGACCTGTACAAGCCGGACGGATTACACCTCAGAGTCGGGACCAATATTCTCACAGGAAGTTTGCTAGTGCTGTTTAAACTAACCTGGCAGGGGGATGGGCACCAGTATATAGGAGTAGCAAAGAGGAATAAGGTGTATAAAGGAGTGAGTGCATTGGATAGTACTAGAGAAAATAGTACAAGAGGCAGTAGTAGTACTATATTAGATAGGAGCAGACGAAGAAAGAGTATGAAAAATTCAAAAATGGATTTAGAATGCATGTATGTAAACGCACAAAGTGTGGTGAATAAGGTTGGTGAGCTACAAGCACAATTAGTCGTGTGGCAATATGATGTTGTGGCAATAACGGAAACGTGGCTTTAAAACGGTGAGGACTGGGCACTTAATATTCAAGGGTACAAGGTATTCAGAAAAGATAGGGAAGGAAAAAAGGGAAGGGTTTCAACCTGAAACGTCGACTATTTCTCTCTCCACGGATGCTGCCTGGCCTGCTGAGCTTTTCCAGCATTTTCTGTTATTAAGGGTAAAAGGGAGGTGGGGTGGCAGTGCTGATTGAGGAAGACATTGTAGTGTTGGAAAGGGAGGATGTTCTTGAGGGGACAAGGACAGAATCCATTTGGTTAGAGTTGAGGAGCAAAAAGGGTATGATCACGCTATTGCGGGTATTCTATAGAACTCCAAATAGTGAGAGGGAGGTAGAGGAGCAAATCTGCAGGGAAAGCGCAGAGATATGCAAGAGCTATAGAGTGGTGATAGTGGGGGGCTTTAATTACCCAAATATCGATTGGGATAATGCTAGGGGAAAGAGAAAGGAGGGGGAGGAATTTCTGAAATGTGTTCAGGAGAATTTCCTTGACCAGTATATTCTTGGCCCAACTAGGAAGGAGGCATTGCTGGATCTGGTACTGGGGAGGCATTGCTGGATCTGGTACTGGGGAATGAGGTGGGCCAGGTCAGCCATGTGTCTGTGGGAGAACACTTTGGTACAAGTGATCATCATCATAAGATTTAGATTAGCAATGGAGAGGAGCAAGGAACAATCTAGAGTGGAACTTCTAAACTGGAATAGGGCTAACTTCAATGGGATGCAAAAGGATCTAGCCAGAGTAAAATGGAACCAAAGACTGACAGGAAAACCTGTAACAGAACAATGGGTGACTTTAAGGAGATGTTCCAAGTACAGGCTAGGTACGTTGCAACAAGAGGGAAGGGTAAGGGAACCAAAGCAAGGGCTCCTTCGATGACAAGGGAGATAGAGAAGATGATGAAACAAAAAAGTGTGTATGATGCAGGTCAGGTGAATTCTTCAAGGGAGAACCAGACCAAATACAATAAGTTGAGAGGGGAATGTGAAGATGAAAATAAGATTGGCAAAGAGAGAATGTGAGTAGAATGGCAGTTAATATAAAAGGGAACCCAAAAATCTTCTACCGGCATGTAAACAGTAAGCGGGTAGTAAGAGGCGGGGTGGGGCCTATTAGAGACAAAGAAGGTGATATATGCTTAGAGGCACAGGGCAAGGCTAGAACACTGAGTACTTTGTATCGGTGTTTACTAAGGAGGTGGATGCTGGCAAAATATCGGTAGAAGTGGAAAAGGTAGAAGCAATGGAAGGTGCGAAAAGTGATAGACAGGATGTACTAGAAAGGCTGGGTATGCTTAGAGTGGATAAGTCGCCTGGTCCAGATGGCTTGCATCCCAGGTTGCTAAGGGAATTGGGGGAGGAGATAACGGAAGGGCTTGACATAATTTTCCACTCTTCCCTAGATGCGGGGGAGGTGCCCGAGGATTGGAAAGTGGCAAATGTGACACCATTGTTCAAGAAAGGGTGTAAGGACAATCCTAGTAACTACAGTTTAAAATCAGTGGTGGGTAAAGTTTTAGAAATAAATCAAGGAAAAATTTAATGGGCATTTGGAGAGGTTTAAGCAAATTAAGGAGAGCCAACATGGGTTTGTAAAAGGCAGAGCGTGTTTGACTAATCTAATTGAATTTTTTGATGAAGTAACAGAGGATTGATGAAGGGAATGCAATGGATGGTAAGGAGACCTACATCAGAATGTTGTTTATAGGCTACAGCTCAGCATTCAACACTATCGTCCCCAACAAGCTGGCCACCAAACTCCAAACTCTTGGCCTGAACACTTCCCTCTGCAACTGGACCCTGGACTTCCTAACAAACAGACCCCAGTCTGTCAAATTAGGTAACCACACCTCCCCCCCCGACCCTGAACACGGGGGCCCCACAAGGATGTGTGCTGAGCCCCCTCCTCTACTCCCTCTTCACCCACGACTGTGTGGCTGTTAATGGTTCCAACACCATCATCAAGTTTGCAGATGACACCACGGTAGTAGGCCAGATCACCAACAACGATGAGTCAGCCTACAGGGAGGAGGTCCAGCATCTCGTGAAGTGGTGCGCCGACAACAACCTGGCCCTTAACACCAAGAAAACAAAGGAAATAATCGTGGACTTCAGGAAGTCCAAAGGCGGAAGTCACACCCCCATCCACATCAATGGGGCGGAGGTGGAAAGGGTGGCCAGCTTTAAGTTCCTCAGAGTCCACATCACGGAAGACCTCTCCTGGTCCCTCAACACCTCCTCTCTGGTGAAGAAGGCCCAGCAGCGCCTATATTTCCTGAGGAGGCTGAAGGGATGTAACGTGCCACCCCTGATCCTCTCTAACTTCTACCGCTGCACTAGAGAGCATCCTGACAAACTATCACGGTATGGTACGGCAGCTCTAGCACCCATGACCGGAAAGCCCTGCAGTGGGTAGTCAAAACTGCCCAACACATTACCGGCACCCAGCTACCGACCATAGAACATATATATCAGAAACGCTGCCTACGGAGGGCACGGTCCATCATCAAAGACCCTACCCACCCCAGCCACAGTCTGTTCGCCCTCCTACCATCTGGAAGACGCTACAGATGCATTCGCACCCGTACGACCAGATTTAGGAACAGCTTCTTTCCCAGGGCTGTCATCCTACTGAACTCCACAAATAAACTCTAAAGCCTGCACATCTGCCAATGCATTTTATTATGGTCATATTTATGCTAATATATATGTACAAATGTATGTTGAAATGTTTACGTGTCCTAATCCAAATTGTACACTCTCGGGAGCCGCAAGCCTACATTTCGTTGTACTGCACTTGTGCACTAACAATGACAATAAAAGTTGATTTGATTTGATTTTGATTTGGGGATGTTGTCTACATGGATTTTTGGAAGGCGTTTGACAAAGTACCACATAGAAGGCTGGTTAACAAAACTGAGGCTCATGGAATAGGTGGGTCAGTGGCAAGCTTGGATAAGGAATTGGCTTAAGGACAGAAAACAGCAAGTTGTGGTAAATGGCTGTTTTTCAGACTGGAGGACAGTAGACAGTGGTGTTCCCCAAGGGTCAGTGCTGGGGCCACTGCTTTTTATGACCTGGATATTGGAAAACAGTAGAATTTCTAAATTTGCCGATGACACCAAACTTGGGGGTGTGGCAAACAGTGATGATATCAATTGACTGCAACAGGACATAGAAAGGCTTGCAGAATGGGCAGATGGAATTTAATACAGAGAAGTGTGAGGTGATGCATTTTGGCAGAAGGAACAGGGAGAGGCAATATACACTTAATGGCAGTTTGAGAGTGATCCTGACCAACGGTTCCACCACAAACCCAATTCACGTACGAACCGGGGTCAAGCAAGGCTGTGTCATCGCACCAACGCTCTTCTCGATCTTCCTTGCTGCAATGCTCCATCTCACCCTCAGTAAGCTCCCCACTGGAGTGGAGCTAATTTACAGAACAAACGGGAAACTGTTCAACCTCCGTCGCCTCCAGTCCAGATCCAAGGTCGCCCCATTCTCTGTCGTCGAATTACAGTATGCAGAAGATGCTTGCGTCTGCGCTCACTCGGAGGTCGAACTCCAAACCATCGTCAACACCTTCACCGAAGCATACAAGAGCAGGGGCCTTACACCAAACATCCGTAAGACAAAGGTCCTCTACCAACCTGTCCCCACCACACAGTGCTGCCCCCCGATTATCAAAATCCACGACAAGGCCTTGGACAACATGGACCACTTTCCATACCTCGGGAGCCTACTGTCAACAAGGGCAGACGTCGATGACGAAGTCCAACACCGCCTTCGGTATGCCAGTGCAGTCTTCGGTCGCCTGAGGAAGAGAGTGTTTGAAGACCAGGACCTCAAACCCGGCACTAAGCTCATGGTCTACAGAGCAGTAGTGATACCCGCCCTGCTGTATGCCTCAGAGACATGGACCATGTACAGCAGGCACCTCAAAGCACTGGAGAGGTACCACCAACGCTGCCTCCGCAAGATCCTGCAAATCCATTGGCAGGATAGGCGCACCAACATTAGTGTTCTTGCTCAGGCCAACATCCCCAGCATCGAAGCTTTGACCATGCTCAATCAGCTCCGATGGACGGGTCACATTGTCCGCATGCCCGATAAGAGACTCACAAAACAAGCGCTCTACTCGGAGCTCCGACACGGCAAGAGAGCCCCAGGTGGGCAGAGGAAACGCTTCAAGGACACCCTCAAAGTCTCCTTGAAAAAGTGCAACATCCCCACCGACACCTGGAAATCCCTGGCCCAAGACCGCACAAAGTGGAGGAGAAACATCCGGAAGGCGCCGAACAGAGTCTCTTCGCCGGGAGCAAGCAGGAGACAAGCGCAGGCAGCGCACGTCAACCCAAGCACCCCACCCACCCGCCCCTTCAACCACCGTCTGCCCCACCTGTGACAGAGACTGTAGGTCCCACATTGGACTCATCAGTCACCTGCGAACTCATTTTTAATGTGGAAACAAGTCATCCTCGGTTCCGAGGGACTGCCTCAGCTTTAGAGTGTGTGCAGGGACAGAGGGACCTGGGAGTTGATGCGTATAGATCCCTGAAGGTGGCAGGACATATTGAGAGTGTGGTTAACAAAGCATATGGGATCTTGGGCTTCATAAATAGAGGTATTGAGTACAAAAGTAGAGAAGTTATGCTGAACCTTTATAAAGCGCTGGTTAGGCCACAACTGGAGTATTGCGTCCAGTTCTGGTCACCACACTTTAGGAAGGATGTGAAGGCCCTCGAGACGGTGCAGAGGAGATTTACCAGAATGGTTCCGGGGATGGGGGTTATAGCTACAAGGACAGGTTGGAGAAGCTGGATTTCTTTTCATTAGCACAAAAGAGGTTGAGGGGTGATTTGATAGAGGTGTACAAGATTATGACGGGTTTGGATAGGCTGGACGGGGAAAGGCTGTTCCCACTAGTTGATTGTACAAGGGCCAGGGGACACAGATTTAAGGTTGTGGGCAAGAGATACAAGGGGGATGACGAAAACATTTTTACACAGCGAATGGCGAGGACCTGGAACTCGCTGCCGACGGAAGTGGTGGAAGCGGAGACACTCAATGTTTTCAAGGGGAGACTGGATAGGCACTGGAGGGAAATAAACTTGCAGGGCTACGGGGATAGAGCGGGGGAATGGGACTGACTGGATTGCTCTACAGAGAGCCGGCACTGACTCGATGGGCCGAATGGCCTCCTCCTGTGCCGTTATGACTCTGACTACTCTTTAAAACATTACTGCAGTTTAAATTGTGGAGATGATCAAGTTGAATATGGTTGAAATAAGAACTTTTGAAAGTGCTTTAGCTCCTAAATTAGATCTCAGTGCTTGTAAACTTTGAATATGCCTTTACAATAAACAGATTGGAGATTTTGATTAAAAGTCACATGGCTGTCACAAGACTCCTTAAACCATATCCGGCCCAACTGCTGACACCAGCATTGCACAACACTGGTGCAGTATACCATTAACCATCAACACTAATACAGCTCGAGGGAGTTTCACAGTAATTGAGGAAGACTTTACCAACACTGTAGTAACAGAGCAGTTTCATTCGCCCGTGTGGTTCGGGCAAGTTGCGCCTCAGTATGAAACTAACTCGCAACCTTTAGAAGG
Organism: Somniosus microcephalus; assembly: GCF_052327205.1. Taxonomy (NCBI): domain Eukaryota; kingdom Metazoa; phylum Chordata; class Chondrichthyes; order Squaliformes; family Somniosidae; genus Somniosus; species Somniosus microcephalus. Next base: position 462,711,462 of record NC_140987.1, read on the forward strand.
AGTAAGAGAAAGATCGAGGGGAACAAGGCAAATACCTCACGTGGCAAGACATCCACCAACACATTTCACTGAAATCCTAGCAACAACCTGCAGCAAGTGTCATCGCCTTATTCAACATTTAAAGATCCAGAATATATCCAGAAGCTGAGGCATTAGTGACGCCAAATGTTGCAAACAAAAACTTGCAGAAATTGTGAAAAACATTGAACATCTTTCCCTCACAATTTTCGTGCCTGTAAATGCCATCAGAAATAACAGTTTCACAAAAAGTGGCCAAGAAATAACTTTTGTGCATCCAATGGAAAGAAATGGTTATAATGGTTCCATATAAAGCTTCAAAACATTCCACCTGGTCATTGGAGAGTTATGCATCCCAGAACTGGAACATTACCATTCCTCAACAATAATCAACACTTCGACAGATCAGTGTTTGTGTTCTCTCAAAGATTTAAAATGGGAGCATGAATGATATTTTTCTCTTAAAACTAGGTGTAGCTGCAGATGGATGTGCAAGTCTAGAAATTGCTGTATCTGCACTATGAAAGGGTTAAATGAATGTAATTTATGATTTCCTGGCATAATTAAGCATGCTTGTTCCCCACAATGTTACTGTTTCTAATCTATAAGATAACGTGCACTATAAATGCCCGAGTGGGACATCCACTGGAGCAGCAAGAATAATCAATCATTTCATGTGACAAGTGGTGCTCCCCAGGGAATCAATGCTGGAGCCTCAGCTTTTCACCATACCATTCAATGACTTGGATGAACAAACGGAGTTGTATATCCACGTTTACAAATGGCTCTAAGTTAGGAGGCACAATAAATTGGAGCAGGAAGTTACAAAGGGACAGAGACAGACTAACTGCGCAGGCAACATTATGGCAGATGGAGCTCAATGTGGGGAAGTGTGAGGTCATCCACTTTGGATCCGAGAAAGACAAATCCAAATATTTCCTTTATAGAGAGAGGTTAAGGAGCAGAGAGATTTAGGTGCCAATCAGGAGTGAAATCTGTTAACACCTTTTCACATTACAGAACTGATTAATTGTATTAATCAGAATGCCATTAAAATAATTTAAATAACTATTACACGTGGTACTGAAGGCATGGAATAACTATTACACGTGGTACTGAAGGCTTGGAATAACTATTACACGTATACATAGATACATAGAAGATAGGAGCAGGCCATTCGGCCCTTCGAGCCTGCTCCGCCATTCAATGAGATCATGGCTGATCATCCAAATTCAGTACCCAGTCCCTGCTTTCTCCCCATATCCCTTGATCCCTTTAGCCTGAAGAAATATATCCGACTCTTTCTTGAATATATTTAATGAATTGGCCTCCACCGCCCTCTGGCAGAGAATTCCACAGGTTCACCACTCTCTGGGTGAAGAAATTCCTCCTCATTTCAGTCCTAAATGGCTTACCCCTTATCCTTAGACTGTGACCCCTGGTTCTGGACTCCCCGGCCATCAGAAACATCCTTCCTGCATCTAGTCTGTCCAAGCCTGACAGAATTTTATAGGTTTCGATGAGATCCCCTCTCAATCTTCTAAACTCGTGAGTATAAGCCCAATAGACACAATCTCTCCTCATATGTCATTCCTGCCATCCCAGGTATCAGCCTGGTGAATCTTCGCTGCACTCCTTCCATGGCAAGAACGTCCTTCCTCAGGTAAGGTGACCAAAACTGCACACAATACTCAAGGTGTGGTCTCACCAAGGCCCTGTACAACTGCAGCAAGACATCCTTGTTCCTGTACTCGAACCCTCTTGCTACGAAGGCCAACATACCATTTGCCTTCTTAACCGCCTGCTGCACCTGCATGCTTACCTTCAGCGACTGGTGTACAACACCACCCAGGTCTCTTTGCACTTCCCCTTCTCCCAATCTATTACCATTCAAATAATAATCTGCCTTCCTGTTTTTGCCACCAAAGTGGATAACCTCACATTTATCCACATTATAGTGCATTTGCCATGTTTCTGCCCAATCACCCAACCTGTCCAAATCGTGGAGTTTCACGACATCCTCCTCACAGCATACCCTCCCCCCCACCCCCCCCAGCTTTGTGTCGTCTGCAAATTTGGAGATATTACATCCAATTCCCTCGTCCAGATCATTAATATATATTGTGAACAGCTGGGGTCATAGGACCGATCCTTGCGGTACCCCACTAGTCACTGCCTGCCACTCGGAACACGACCCGTTTATTCCAACTCTGCTTTCTGTCCGCCAACCAGTTCTCTATCCAAGTCAGTACCTTTCCCCCAATCCCATGTGCCTTAATTTTGCACGCTAATCTCTTATGCGGGACCTTATCGAAAGCCTTCTGAATGTCCAAATACACCACATCCACTGGTTCTCCCTTATCTATTTTACCAGTTACATCCTCAAAAAATTCCAGTAGATTAGTCAAGCATGATTTACCTTTTGTAAATCCATGTTGACTTTGTCCAATCCAGTCACTGCTTTCCAAGTGCTCTGCTATTACATCTTTTATAATGGACTCCAGCATTTTCCCCACTACCGATGTCAAGCTTACCGGTCTATAATTCCCCGCCTTTTCTCTACCACCTTTTTTGAATAGTGGGGTATCATTAGCTACCCGCCAATCCATGGGTACAGTTCCAGAGTCTACCAAGTTCTGGAAGATGACCAGCAATACATCTACTATTTCTAGGGCCACTTCCTTAAGTACCCCGGGATGTAGATTATCAGGCCCTGGGGATTTATCGGCCTTCAGTCCCATCAATTTTCCTAACACCATTTCCTGACAAATACTGATTTCTTTCAGTTCCACCCTTTCATCAGGCCCTATGTTCCCCGGCATCTCTGGGAAGTTATTTGTGTCCTCCTTTGTGAAGACAGAACCAAAATATGTATTTAGTTGGTCTGCCATCTTTGTTCCCATTTATAAATTCCCCTGATTCTGACTGCAAGGGACCTACGCTTGACTGCACCAATCTTTTTCTCTTCACATATCTATAAAAGCTTTTACAGTCAGTTTTTATGTTCTCTGCAAGCTTACTCTCATATTCTATTTTCCCTTTCTTAATTAATCCCTTTGTCCTCCTTTGTTGAATCCTAAACTTCTCCCAATCCTCAGGATTATTGCTTTTTCTGGCCAATTTATATGCCCTCTCCTTGGACCTTATGCTATCCCTAATTTCCCTTGTTAGCCACGGTTGGGTCACCTTTTTTGTTTTATTTTTATGCCAAACTGGGATGAACAATTTCTGTAGTTCATCCATTCAGTCTTTGAATGTTTGCCATTGCCTATCCACCGTCAACCCTTTGAGTGCCATTCCCCAATCAATCCTACCCAACTCGCTCCTCAGACCATCATAGTTTCCTTTATTTAAATTGAGGACCCTAGTCTCCGAGTCAACTACTTCATTCTCCATCTTAATGAAGAATTCGATCATATTATGATCGCTCCGACCCAAGGGGCCTCGTACAACAAGATTGCTAATTAATCCCCTCTCGTTACATAATACCCAGTCTAAGATGGCCTGAGCTCTGGTTGGTTCCTCGACATATTGGTCCAGGAAACCATTACTGAAAGCACGGAATAACTATTACACGTGGTACTGAAAGCACGGAATAACTATTACACGTGGTACTGAAGGCACGGAATAACTATTACACGTGGTACTGAAAGCACGGAATAACTATTACACGTGGTACTGAAGGCACGGAATAACTATTACACGTCGTACTGAAAGCACGGAGTAACTATTACACGTGGTACTGAAGGCACGGAATAACTATTACACGTGGTACTGAAGGCACGGAATAACTATTACACGTGGTACTGAAGGCACGGAATAACTATTACACGTGGTACTGAAAGCACGGAATAACTATTACACGTGGTACTGAAGGCACGGAATAACTATTACACGTACAGGAAACTTTGGTTTATCCGGAAGTTGTATGTCCGGAAACCTCAATCTAACGGCAGAAATCAGCCGTTTTGTTAGGTTTTTTCTTTTTTTTTTTCCTTCTTCTCCTAGCATTTTTAAAAAAAAGTCAGTCTCTGGAAAGCCTCTCTGAAGCAGTTGCTAAGCTACAGAGACGCTTCCAAGGTACGGGCCGACTGTTTACAAGCTGTTGCTAAGCAAGTGTTTCTTGTCAGATACGGAGATGAAAACCTCCATATCCTTCAACATTAGCGCTGGTCTGTCCGGAAGTTTTCATAGACCGGCATCACGCTGGTCCAGTCGGTGCCGGATATCGCGAAGTTTCCTGTAGTATTGAAGGTAATACCCTATGTTGTTAATCGGGAAATCACGTGGACTAATCAAACTACATCATTATGTATCTCTTATAACACGCAATAGTGTTTTAAACCCTGCTCATTTCTTGCATCTTTATTTCAAATCATTTTCCTCATGTTTTGGTAGCCTCGAAGAAAATGCCAGTCGCTTCATCACATTTATTATTTTGAGATATTAATGTTGTCACTGACCTTTGATTACTGACAAACACACAAATCTATAAAACTTAACCTGACAGATGGCATGTGAAGATATGGGCATCAGATGGATAATTAAGCTTTATTTATGCTAGGTTTTAAAAAAAGATTGAATTAGGATTGTTAAATCGAAAAGACAAATTACACCTTGCCTGGGATGCAGCAAAAGCTTCTTTTATACAGACTCCGACCCGGCCAGAGTTTTGTCCTGAGAAAATGGGTCCTATTGGAGTCAGGTTGGTAGGACTGTTGGTTTGGATACAAGTGCCTCTCCACTAGAATCATAGAATGGTTACAGCACACAAGGAGGCCATTCGGCCCGTCGAGCCCGGGCCGGCTGTCTGCAAGAGCACTTCAGCGAGTCCCACTCCCCCTCCCTTTCCCCGTAGCCCGTAGCCCTGCAAATTCTTTTCCTTCAGTTATTTATCCAATTCCTCTTTGAAAGCCAGGATTGAATCTGCCTCCACCACCCTTTCAGGCAGTGCATTCCAGATCCTAACCACTCGCTGCATAAAAAAGTTTTTCCTCATGTCGCCTTTGGTTCTTCTGCCAATCACCTTAAATCTGTGTCCTCTGGTTCTCGACCCTTCCGCCAATGGGAACAGTTTCTCTCTCTCTACTCTGTCCAGACCCCTCATGGTTTTGAACACCTCTATCAAATCTCCTCTCAATCTTCTCTGCTCTAAGGAGAACAACCCCAGCTTCTCCAGTCTATCCACGTAACTGAAGCCCCTCATCCCTGGAACCATTCTTGTAAATCTTTTCTGCACCCTCTCTAAGACCTTCACATCCTTCCTAAAATGCGGTGCCCAGAATTGGACACAATACTCCAGTTAGGCCGAACCAGTGTTTTATAAAGGTTCATCATAACTTCCTTGTTTTTGTACACTCTGCCTCTATTTATGAAGCCCAGGATTCCACATGCTTTTTTAAACTGCTTTCTCAACCTGTCCTGTCATCTTCAACAATTTGTGCACATATACCCCCAGGTCTCTCTGTTCAGGCACCCCCTTTAGGATTGTACCCTTTAGTTTATATTTCCTCTCCTCATTCTTTCTACCAAAATGTTTCACTTCGCACTTTTCTGCATTAAATTTCATCTGCCACGTGTCCGCCCATTACACCAGCCTGTCTATGTCCTCTTGAAGTCTATCACTATCCTCCTCACTATACTTCCAAGTTTTGTGTTATCCGCAAATTTTTAAATTGTGTCTTGTACACCCAAGTCTAAGTCATTAATATTTATCAAGAAAAGCAGTGGACGGAGTACCGACCCCTGGGGAACGCCACTGTATACCTTCCTCCAGTCCGTAAAACAACCGTTCACCATTACTCTCTGTTTCCTGTCACTTAGCCAATTCCGTATCCATGCTGCCACTGTCCCTTTTATTCCATGGGCTTCAACTTTGCTGGCAAGCCTATTATGTGGCATTTTATCAAATGCCTTTTGGAAATCAATGTACACGTCAACCACATTACCCTCAGCAACGCTCTGTTACCTCATCAAAAAATTCAATCAAGTTAGTTAAACACTATTTGCCTTTAACAAATCCTTGCTGGCTTTCATAAGAACATAAGAAATAGGAGCAGGAGTCGGCCATTTGGCCCCTCGAGCCTGCTCCGCCATTCAATAAGATTATGGCTGATCTTCTACTTCATCTCCACTTTCCTGCACTATTCCCAAATCCCTTGATTCCCTTAATATCCAAAAATCTATCGATCTCTGTCTTGAATATACTCAACGACTGAGCCTCCACAGCCCTCTGGGGTAGAGAATTCCAAAGATTCACCACCCTCTGAGTCAAGAAATTTCTCATCTCAGTTCTAAATGGTCGACCTCTTATTCTGAGACTGTCATCCCTGGTTCTAGACTCCCCAGCCAGGGGAAACATCCTCCCTGCATCTATCCTGTCAAGCCCTGTAAGAATTTTGTATGTTTCAATGAGATCCCCTCTCATTCTTCTAAACTCCAGAGAATATAGGCCTAGTCTACTCAATCTCTCCTCATTAGGACAATCCCTCCATCCCAGGAACCAGTCCTGGTGAACCTTCGTTGCACTCCATCTATGGCAAGTATATCCTTCCTTAGGTAAGGAGACCAAAACTGTACACAATACTCCAGGTGTGGTCTCACCAGGGCCCTATATAATTGCAGTAAGACATCTTTACTATTGCACTCAAATCCTCTTGTAATAAAGCCCAACATATCATTGGCTTTCCTAATTGCTTGCTGTACCTGCATGTTAACTTTCAGTGATTCGTGTACAAGGACACCCAGGTCCCTCTGATCACCAACATTTCTCAATCTCTCACCATTTAAAAAATACTCTGCTTTTCTATTTTGCCTACCAAAGTGGATAACTTCACATTTCTTCACTTTATATTCCATTTGCCATGTTCTTGCCCACTCACTTAGCCGGTCTATATCCTCTTGAAGCCTCTTTGCATCCTCCTCTCAACTTACATAAGCATAATTTAATCGGACAGAGTCAGCATGGTTTTATGAAGGGGAAGTCATGCTTGGCAAATTTGCTCGAATTCTTTGAGGACGTAACAGGGTGGATAAAGGGGAACCAGTGGATGTGGTGTACTTGGACTTCCAAAAAGGCATTTGACAAGGTGCCACACAAAAGATTACTGCACAAGATAAAAAATCACAGGATTGGGGGCAATAATATACTGGCACGGGTGGAAGATTGGCTATCTAACAGAAAACAGAGTTGGGATAAACGGTTCATTCTCGGGTTGGCAATCAGTAACAAGTGGTGTTCCGCAGGGGTCAGTGCTGGGACCCCAACTCTTTACAATCTATATTAATGATTTGGAGGAGGGGACCGAGTGCAACGTATCCAAGTTTGCCGACGATACAAAGATGGGAGGGAAAGCAATGAGTGAGGAGGACATAAAAAACCTGCAAAAGGACATAGACAGGCTAAGTGAGTGGGCAGATGGAATATAATGTTGGAAAGTGTGAGGTTATGCACTTTGGCAGAAAAAAATCAAAGAGCAAGTTATTATCTAAATAGAAAGAAACTGCAAAGTGCTACAGTACAAAGGGATCTGGGGGTCCTGGTGCATGAAACACAGAAGGTTAGTATGCAGGTACAGCAGGTGATCAGGAAGGTCAATGGAATCTTGGCTTTTATTGCAAGTGGGGATGGAGTATAAAAGCAGGGCAGTCTTGCTTCAGTTATACAGGGTATTGGTGAGGCCACACCTGGAATACTGCGTACAGTTTTGATTTCCATATTTAAGATATACTTGCTCTCGAGGCAGTTCAGAGAAGGTTCACTCGGTTGATTCCGGAGATGAGGGGGTTGACTTATGAGGAAAGGTTGAGTAGGTTGGGCCTCTACTCATTGGAATTCAGAAGAATGAGAGGCGATCTTATCGAAACATATAAGATTGTGAGGGGGCTTGATAGGGTGGATGCGGGGAGGATGTTTCCACTGATGGGTGAGACTAGAACTAGGGGGCATAATCTTAGAATAAGGGGGCTGCCCTTTCAAAACTGAGATGAGGAGAAACTTCTTCACTCAGAGGGTAGTAAATCTATGGAATTTGCTACCTCAGCTGTGGAAGCTGCGACATTAAATAAATTTAAAACGGAGATAGAGAGTTTCCTAGCTGATAAGGGAATTAAGGGTTATGGGGAGCGGGCAGGGAAGTGGACATGAGTCTAGGTTCGGATCAGCCATGATCCTACTGAATGGCGGAGCAGGCACGAGGGGCCGTATGGCCTACTCCTGCTCCTACTTATGTTATGTACATTCCCACCCAGCTTTGTATCATCAGCAAACTTGGATATTACATTTGGTCCCCTCATCCAAATCATTGATGTAGATTGTGAATAGCTGAGGCCCAAGCACTGATCCTTGCGGTGCCCCACTAGTTACAGGCTGCCAACCCGAAAATGACCAGTTTATTCAGGTTCTCTGCTTTCTGTCCGATAACCAATCCTCAATCCATGCTAGTATATTACCCCCAATCCCATGAGCCCTAATTTTGTTTAATAACCTCTTGTGTGGCACCTCCACTGGTTCCCCTTTATCTATTCTGCTAGTTACAACCTCAAAAAACTCCAACAGATTTGTCAAACACTATTTCCCTTTCATAAATCCGCGTCGACTCTGCCCAATCCTACTATTGGCCCGTATTTTCCGACCCCTACGGGTGTGTATGAGCTGTGTACACACCCGTAGGGACCTCGCAAGTGCCGGTTTCAGGCATGCGAAGTGCATGGGCTGAAAACCGGCACTTCCGATCGGTCAAGAATTCTCTTGACAGATCCTCCACCTGCTCTGGGGAAGGGCCTCTGCGGGGAGAGAGTTCCGCTTTCTGCACAACCTCCGCCCGCTGAAAACCTTTAAAAATCTTATGCCTGGTCAAAGCCTGCTTTTACCAGCGTAAAAGTTTTAAAAAGTTTTAAAAATTCACGCATTTATAATTTTAAAATACTTTAAAAAGGCAAGTTTATTTTTAGCCCTGTAAAAAACTTTTCAAAAAAATTACATTTATTTAAAATATTTAATTTAATGTAATTTTAACTAATTTTAAATACCCAATTTTTAAAAATGTATTTAACGTTTGTGTGTTGTGTGTGTGATTCCCATTCATACTTTTGACAAGTCTATCCGGAGAGACCGGTCAAAAGTGTGAAGGGGGGTTCCCTTCTTCTATGGGTTCCCCATGGCCCACGTGACCCCAGGGACGCTTGCGAACCGCCTGCGCCCCTGGGACACCTGGGCCTCTGCGCTCGCGCACCAGGAGAGGCCCGGGAGCGGGAAGCCGGGCCATTATTTTCTAAGTGCCTTATTACCACGTCCTTAATGAATCCACACTTGTCCAAGTGACTTAACTTTGTCCCTGATTATCGTTTCGAAAAGCTTCCCTCACTACCGAGGTTAAACTGACTGGCCTGTAGTAGCAAGAATTTACTTGGAGCTTGAGGAGCGGGTGTTATACGCGATTTCTGCCGCAGTTACAGCGACGGAGTGGGAGAAACTCCAATTGCTCCGTATGAGGCTCCACGGCACACACCTCTGAAGCCCATGAAGACTTGGACATCCCCGATTTAGGTGGCATGAAATAAATCAATATTCTCATTTGTTCAACACCCCTCTCTTCCTCCACCCACCACAGAGTGCCCAGCCACGCTCAAACACTCACTGCGCGAGAATAATCGACGATGCAGTCCTGCTCTTCATCCGCACATGACGGAACACCATCGCACTCACCTGCTCAATCATTCTTTCGCAACTGCCTCACAGATTAATGCCTCAGTACAGAACAGAACACGGTTCAAATACATTGCACCACTTTCTCAATTTGGTCATACAGAATTACCATCCAACCTTAAGTTTGAGAGTTCAGAATAAAACTTTGGTAGAAGGAAAGTTGGTTCATTTTTCTTCAATTAATGACAAAGGAAAATATTGTTGCTGCTACAGCACTATTGGAAGGAGCTTGTCAATCCTAGCCCACAGCTGCCATTTATATTGCAGGGCAGTGTTGGAGGCATCTGGTTCAATTTTAAAAGAAACCCATGTATACAGATGCTCTAAAGTCACAAACAGCAACGCTTTTGCTCGAGGACATAGAAACAGGAGGAGGCCATTCAGCCCCTCGAGCCCATTGTGCAATTCAATTCGATCATGGTTGATCTGCATCATAACGCCATTTACCCGCCTTGGTTCCGTAACCCTTAATACCCGTACCCAACAAAAATTTATCAATCTCACTTCTGAAATTTTCAATTGACCCCCAGCCTCAACAGCTTTTTAGGGGGGAGTGTTCCAGATTTCCACTACCCTTTTCCAACGCCAGAGGTCATTCTGTACAGACTAGCGAGAGCAAAGCTGCACAGTTGGCATATACAAGAGCGGGCAGGTCGCTACAGCCAGCGGGCAGGTCGCTACAGCCAGCGGGCAGGTTTGCCTCCCTCTGACAGCAAGCTGCTTAATATCGAAGCTGATGTCAGAAGTGCAGGGATAACCCACCTATTTCAGTGATCTGTAATGCCCCACAAAGGGAGTGCTGCTTTGTTCAGATTCAGTTTCTCTAATAGGTGTCAGCAGCAAGCTGCAAATACAAGTTGTCTACGACAGTGGTTTGGAAACCACGAGGCACTGTCACACTGCCAGGCACTCTGTACCAACTCCCAAATGGAAAACAGGGCTATCGTGTGTAATTAATTTTTAAAAAATATATATTGGTATCCTTTATGGATCTTCTTGCACACGGACCCCAGTTTGAATAGGAAGTAACCTCCTGTCAGACCTGCATAATAACATTTAGGATTTCCTTCCCCCAACCAAAACTATAGGAAATCGGAATTTATTTCCCTCTGGTCTTTAGCCCCGGTTTGGGTGTTGCCACTAAGTGACTCCAGGAACAGGTTCGTTTCCTCCTCACAGTACAACAGAGAAAGCTTTCATTCTGAATGCATGTGCAAAGGCTGTTATCAGCTTGAGGTTAGGAGTGTAGCAGACTGGGCCAGCCATTCAGGCCTGTGCTGCTCATCTTGCTGCATGTTTTTGTAACATGCCAGCACAATGCATCAAGCACAATTTCAGGCCTGACAGTTCATTACACTTCCGCAGTATCATAGCCTGCAGAGGTGCATCCTTTCCAATTAAAAGTACATCTGGCAAAAATGTGCTGCAATAAAAAAAAAATGAAATGAAAACTCCACACATTCTGAATAGCCCAGATTACTGGCAGCTGCCTGAAAGCTCCAATTCCCTTTCAGCAGTGGGAGAAAATGGCAGATAAGCGAAACTGAGGGGACATCACAATGCATCAATTTACAAGCAGAAGTATTCGCAGGCTGAATTTCATTGCTAAGGCTCTGCTGTTGTATTGTAATTAGACCCACAGTATCCAAATTAGAGACACCGAAAGGAAGCCGTGTACTTTGATTCCCATTAGCGACAGTGCAGCAGGAAGAAACAAGACAGTAACCATTAACAGTCTGCTGCAGGCACTACAAATTGACTTTTAAGTCGCTTTGGAGGTGGTTTAGTGAACTCAATAAAATAAAGATAGAAACATTTTTGCTTTTCTTACTTTCGATCCTTCCCAAAAGCTTCCCTTGCCTGTTGTGTTTGGCAGGTCAAAAGCTGCTTTCGTACTGGTGTCTTTCGAGTTGGGATTCCAGGAGCCGACTACCAACATTTACACTATTAAATGTGCCTCCCTCGTCCAGAAAGCAGACCTGAGCAGTTTTGTCTGGGTCGACGACTGCCGCTGAAATAAGGGAGCCATAAACACCGGGAGCCACCTCACACTCAGCTCCTGTAATTCAACTTAAAACGGCAGCTTTAGGTGTGCATGTTCCCGGAGCGACGGCATCCTCTCTGGCACGCCACTCATTAAAATACAGCAAGCTGCCAGCTCAGTGAACCCAGCACCAAGCTCATGGTCTACAGGGCAGCAGTGATACCTGCCCTGCTGTATGCCTCAGAGACATGGACCATGTACAGCAGGCACCTCAAAGCACTGGAGAGGTACCACCAACGCTGCCTCCGCAAGATCCTACAAATCCATTGGCAGGATAGGCGCACCAACGTCAGTGTTCTTGCTCAGGCCAGCATCGAAGCTTTGACCGCGCTCGATCAGCTCCGATGAACAGGCCACATCGTCCGCATGCCCGATACGAGATTCCCAAAACAAGTGCGATACTCGGAGCTCCGACACGGCAAGAGAGCCTCACGTGGGCAGAGGAAACATTTCAAGGGCACCCTCAAAGCCTCCTTGAAAAAGTGCAACATCCCCTCCGACACCTGGGAATCCTTGGCCCAAGACCGCACAAAGTGGAGAAGCATCTGGGAAGGCGCCGAATAGCTCAAGTCTCTTCGCCGGGAGCAAGCGGATGCCAAGCGCAGGCAGCGCACGTCAACCCAAGCACCCTACCCACCCACCACCGTCTGCCCCACCCGTGACAGAGACTGTCGGTCCCGCATTGGATTCAGTCACCTGAGAACTCAAAAACATAATAGGAGTAGGCCATTCGGCCCTTCGAGCCTGCTCCGCCATTCAATGAGATCATGGCTGATCTTCTGCCTCAACTCCATTCACCGGCCCTATCGCCATATCCCTTGATGCCCTTACTGGTCAGAAATCTATCGACTTCTGTTTTGAATATACCCAATGATTGAGCCTCCACAGTCCTCTGGGGTAGAGAATTCCAAAAATTCACCACCCTCTGAAGAAATTTCTTCACATCTCAGTCCCGAATGGCCTACCCTTTATCCTGAGGCCCCTGGTTCTAGACTCCCCAGCCAAAGGAAACATTCTCCCAGCATCACCCCGTCAAGCCTTGTAAGAATTTTGTATGCTTCAATGAGATCCCCTCTCATTCTTCTGAATTCAACAGAATACAGGCCTAGTTTACTCAATCTCTTCTCATATGACTGTCCCGCCATCCCAGGAATCAATCTCGTGAACCTTCGTTGCACTCCCTCTATGGCAAGTATATCCTTCCTTAGGTAAGGAGACCAAAATTGTACACAGTACTCCAGGTGTGGTCTCACCAAGGCCCTATATAATTGGAGTAAGACTTCTTTACTCCTGTACTCAAATCCTCTTGTAATGAAGGCCAGCATATCATTTGCCTTCCTAACGGCTTGCTGCACCTGCCCATTCACTTTCAGTGACTCATAAACAAGGACACCCAGGTCCCTTTGAGCATCTGCATTCCCCAATCTTTCACCATTTAGGAAATACTCTGCCTTTGTTTTTTCTACCAAAGTGGATAACTTCACATTTATCCACATTATATTCCATCTGCCACGTTCTCATCCCCTCACCCGAGCCTGTCGAGATCCCCTTGAAGCCTCTTCACAACTGACACTGCCACGTAGCTTTGTATCAGCAAATTTGGAAATGTTACATTTAGTCCCCTCATCCAAATCATTGATATAGATTGTGAATAGCTGGGGCCCAAGCACCGATCCTTGCGGTACCCCACTAGTCAAAGCCTGCCATCCTGAAAAAGACCTGTTTATCCCTACTCTTTGTTTTCTGTCCATTAACCAATTCTCAATCCATGCCAGTATATTACCCTCAATTCCACGTGCCCTAATTTTGTTCACCAACCTCTTGTGTGGGACCTTATCGAAGGCCTTCTGAAAATCCAAATACACATCTACCAGTTCCCTTTTGTCTACTCCACTAGTTACATCCTCAAAGAACTCCAATAGGTTTTCGTTAAACAGGATTTCCCTTTCATAAATCCATGTTGACTCTACCCAATCTTATTAGTTTCCAAGTGCCCAGTTATTGCATCCTTTATAATAGATTCCAGCATTTTCCCCAACTACTGATGTGAGGCTAACAGGTCTGTAAGTTCCCCATTTTCTCTCTCCCTCCTTTCTTAAATAGCGGGGTTACATTTGCTATCCTCCAATCTGCAAATGTAAGAAGTCACACAACACCAGGTTATAGTCCAACAGCTTTGTTTGAAATCACAAGCTTTCGGAGCGCTGCTCCTTCTTCATGTGAAGTGGAGAAATGCATAAAGACACAGCTTATATAGTCAGAGAATCATGTCAGATGTTTACAGGTAACCTTTCATAGAAACATAGAAACATAGAGATAGGAACAGGAGTAGGCCATTCGGCCCTTCGAGCCTGCTCCGCCATTCAATGAGATCATGGCTGATCTTCGTCTGAGATCATAGCTGATCTTACCAGTTCAGTACCCCGTCCCCGCCTTTTCTCCGTAACCCTTAATCCCCTTAGCCTTCAGAAATATATCCAATTCTCTCTTGAAAATATTTATTGAATTAGCCTTCACAGCCCTCTGTGGCAGGGAATTCCACAGGCTCACCACTCTGAGTGAAGAAATTCTTCCTCATCTCTGTTTTAAATGATTTGCCCGCTATTTTTAGACTGTGGCCCCTGGTTCTGTGCTCCCCGGCCATTGGAAACATTCTCTCTGAATTCAGCCTGTCCAGGCCTGCCATAATTTTATATGTTTCAATGAGATCCCCTCTCAATCTTCTAAACTCCAGTGAGTACAAGCCCAAACTATTTAATCTCTCTTCGTAGGTCATTCCCGCCATTCCAGGTATCAGCCTGGTGAATCGCCGTTGCACTCTTTCCATGGCAAGAACATCCTTCCGCAGATGGGGCGACCAAAACTGTACACAATACTCCAGATGCGGTCTCAACAGCACCTTGTACAGCTGTAGTAAGGTATCCCTATTCCTATACTCGAACCCCCTTGATATGAAGGCCAACATACCATTTGCCTTCTTAATCGCCTGTTGCACCTGCATGCTCTCCTTCAGTGACTGGTGCACAAGAACACCCAGGTCCCTCTGCACTTCCCCATCTCCCAATCTATTGCCATTTAGATAATAATCTACCCTCCTGTTTTTACCCCCAAAGTGGATAACCTCGCATTTATCCACATTATAGTGCATCTGCCACGTATCCGCCCATTCCCCCAACCTGTCCAAATCGCACTGTAGCCTCCTGACATCCTCATCAGAGCCCACCCCTCCTCCTAGTTTAGTGTCGTCAGCGAATTTGGAAATATTGCATCCAATTCCCTGATCCAGATCATTTATATATATTGTGAACAGCTGGGGTCCCAGGACAGATCCTTGCGGCACCCCGCTGGTCACTGCCTGCCACTCCGAAAACGAGCCGTTTATTCCAACTCTCTGTTTTCTATCCGCCAGCCAGTTCTCTATCCACGTTAATACTTTGCCCCCAATCCCATGAGCCTTAATTTTGCATGATAATCTTTTGTGTGGAACCTTATCGAAGGCTTTCTGGAAGTCAAGGTACACCACATCCACTGGCTCTCCCCCATCTATTTTACCAGTTACTTCCTCAAAAAATTCCAGATTAGTCAAACACGATTTACCCTTTGTAAATCCATGTTGACTCTGTCCGATCCTTTCCCCATTTGTCAAGTGCTCCGCTATTTTATCCTTAATAATGGACTCTAGCATTTTGCCCACAACCGATGTAAGGCTTACTGGTCTATAATTCCCTGCTTTCTCTCTACCCCCCTTTTTAAATATTGGGGTAACATTAGCTACCCTCCAATCCAACTGCCATTTATCACACCTCGGCAGAGAGATAATCACAGCAGTCAAAGGTGTGAATGGTGTCCAAACAGGTCAGTCAGGGAAACATTACATCAAAGAACAATGAGGTGGGGTCACAAGGGGTCAAATATTGCAGATGCTGGGGTCTGTATGAAAAAGACAAAAAAACATTTTTTTTGGCTGGAAATCACAGCAGGTCCGGCCGCATCTGTGTAGAGAGAACAAGCCAATGTCGACTCGAGTCTGGATGACCCTGCATCAGGTGGGGTTACATGTAGCGTGACATGAACCCAAGATCTCGGTTGAGGCCGTCCTCATGGGTGACTTCTTACATTTGTCCACCCCAGTCCAACTCCGGCATCTCCACACCATGGCTCCAATCTGCAGGAACCGTTCCAGAATCTATAGAATTTTGGAAGATGACAACCAATGCGTCCACTATTCCAATGGCCACTTCTTTCAAAACCCCAAGATGTAGGTCATCCTGTCCTTGGGATTTATCGACTTTTAGTCCCATTAATTTTGCTAGTAGCTTTTTTTTACTAATAATTTCTTGAAGTTCCTCATTCTCGTCACACCCTTGGTTTTCTCGTATTTCTGGGAGGTTTTTTGTGTCTTCCTCCGTGAAGACAGAAACAGTATTTATTTAATTTCTCTGCCATTTCCTCATTCCCCATTATAAATTCTCCCGTCTGACTGTAGAGGACCTACATTTACCTTTGCCAGTCTTTTCCTTTTCACATACCTATAGAAGATTTTACAGTCGTTTTTATATTTTGCTAGTTTGTGCTCAAATTCCATTTTCCCTTTTCATCAATTTCTTGGTTCTCCCTTTGCTGATTTCTAAAAGATCCCAATCCTCAGGCTGACCGCTTTTTCTGGCAACTTTATAAGCTTCCTTTGACTTAATACTAGCTTCAATTTCTTTTTAGCCATGGTTGGATCACTTTTCCTTTTGGGTTTTTATGCCTTAGAGGAATATGTTTGTTTTTAGTGTAGGAGCAAGTCATCCTCGGTTCCGAGGAACTGCCTAAGATAGTGAACACCAGGAGAGCACCGAGGCGGCAGTATAAAGGAGGAGCGAGGCGAGGCCCGACCAGGAGAGCACCGAGGCGGCAGTATAAAGGAGGAGCGAGGCGAGGCCCGACCAGGAGAGCACCGAGGCGGCAGTATAAAGGAGGAGCGAGGCGAGGCCCGACCAGGTCGGACCAGGAGAGCACCGAGGCGGCAGTATAACGGAGGAGCGAGGCAAGGCCCGACCAACTCAGCAGCGGGGAGAGAGGTAAAAAGTAATCAGAGTGTGACGTCACCAGGGAGCAGGTAAGTGATTGGTTGGTGAGTATTTCTCTTTTTTAAACTTTAACTCTGTAGTTTATAGTTACTAAGGTCTTTTCTGGTGTAGCAGGGACTGTTGGTAAACCATACAAGCACCTTAGAGTTATCTTTAATTGGTGATAGTGAATTAATTTAAATTAATTAAAGGGTAAGTCATGCCAGGAGAGCCCAGCCCCATCTTATGCTCCTCTTGCTCTATGTGGGAATTCAGGGACACTGCCAGTGTCCCTGATGACGTGTGCCAGAAATGCATCCAGCTGCGGCTACTAGCAGACCGCATTGCGGCGCTGGAGCTGCGGATGGATGGGCTTTGGAGCATTCACGATGCTGAGGGGGTCGTGGATAACACGTTTAGTGAGTTGGTCACACCGCAGGTAAGGGCTGCACAGGTAGAAGGGAAATGGGTGACCATCAGGCAGAGCAGTCGAGGCAGGCAGGTAGTGCAGGGGACCCCTGTGGCCATTCCCCCTCTCAAACAGGTATACCGATTTGGATACTGTTGAGGGGGATGACTTACCAGAGGAAGTCAGCAGCAGCCAACTTCCTGGCACCAGGGGTGCTTCTGCTGCTCAGGAAGGGAGGAAAAAAAAGAGTGGGAGAGCAATAGTGGTAGGGGATTCTATCGTAAGGGGTACAGATAGGCGTTTCTGTGGCCGTAGACTTGACTCCAGGATGGTTTGTTGCCTCCCTGGTGCCAGGGTCAAGGATGTCACTGAACGGCTTCAGGGCATTCTGAAGGGGGAGGGTGAACAGTTAGAGGTCGTGGTTCACATTGGGACCAATGATATGGTTAGGAAGAGGGACGAGGTCCTGCAGCAAGAATTTAAGGAGCTAGGTGGAAGATTAAAGAGCAGGACCTCTCTGGATTACTCCCAGTGCCACGTGCTAGTGAGTATAGGAATAGGAGGATAGAGCAGATGAATGCGTGGCTAAAGAGTTGGTGCGGGAGGGGGGGCTTTAGCTTCCTGGATCACTGGGCCTTCTTCTGGGAAAGGTGGGACTTGTACAAGTCGGACGGGTTGCACCTGAACCAGAGCGGGACAAATATCCTTGCGGGGAGGTTTGCTAGCACTGTTCGGGGGGGTTTAAACTAAAATGGCAGGGGGTTGGGAACCTGAGCAGGGGGACAGAGGAAAGGGAAACAGGGATAAAAGCAAAAGATAGGAAGGAGAAAAACAAAAGTGGCAGTCAGAGAAATCAACGGTTTAAATCAAACGTGGCCACAGTAAATAATAATTCTAATAGGTCTAAGTGCGTTAAAAAAAAAAAAAGCCTGAAGGCTTTGTGTCTTAATGCGAGGAGCATTTGTAATAAGGTGGGCAAATTGGCTGCGCAAATAGAGGTAAACGAATATGATTTGGTTGGGATTACGGAAACGTGGCTCAAGGATGGCCAAGACTGGGAACTCAACATCCAGGGGTATTTGATATTCAGGAAAGATAGGCAAAAAGGAAAGGGAGGTGGGGTAGCATTACTGGTTAAAGAAGGGATTAATACAATTGTAATGAAGGATATTAGCTCTGATGAGGTGGAATCTGTATGGGTAGAATTGAGAAATACTAAGGGGAAGAAAACGTTAGTGGGAGTGGTATATAGACCTCCAAACAGTAAGGCGGAGGTTGGGGATGGAATTAAAAGGGAAATTAAAGAAGCGTGCAATAAGGGCACAGCAGTCATCATGGACTAGATATAGATTGGGCTAACCAAATTAGTAACAATACTGTGGAGGAGGAATTCCTGGAGTGTTTACGGGATGGTTTCCTGGACCAAGATGTCGAGGAACCAACCAGGGATCAGGCCATCTTAGACTGGGTATTATGTAACGAGAAAGGATTGATTAGCAATCTTGTTGTACGAGGCCCCTTGGGTCGGAGCGATCATAATATGATCAAATTCTTCATTAAGATGGAGAATGAAGTAGTTGACTCAGAAACTAGGGTCCTCAATTTATATAAAGGAAACTACGATGGTCTGAGGAGCGAGTTGGGTAGGATTGATTGGGGAATGGCACTCAAAGGGTTGACGGTGGATAGGCAATGGCAAACATTCAAAGACCGAATGGATGAGCTACAGAATTTGTTCATCTTTGGCATAAAAATAAAACAAAAAAGGTGACTCAGCCGTGGTTAACAAGGGAAATTAGGGATAGCATAAGATCCAAGGAGACGACATATAAATTGGCCAGAAAAAGCAATAATCCCGAGGATTGGGAGCAGTTTAGGATTCAACAAAGGGATTAATTAAGAAAGGGAAAATAGAATGAGAGTAAGCTAGCAGGGAACATAAAAACTGACTGTAAAAGCTTTTATAGATATGTGAAGAGAAAAAGATTGGTGAAGTCAAGCGTAGGTCCCTTGCAGTCAGAATCAGGGGAATTTATAAATGGGAAACAAAGAAATGGCAGACCAACTAAATTCATACTTTGGTTCTGTCTTCACAAAGGAGGACACAAATAACCTCCGAGAGATGCCGGGGAACATAGGGCCTGATGAAAAGGGTGGAACTGAAAGAAATCAGTATTTGTAGGGAAATAGTGTTAGGAAAATTGATGGGACTAAAGGCCGATAAATCCCCAGGGCCTGATAATCTACATCCCAGGGTACTTAAGGAAGTGGCCCTAGAAATAGTAGATGCATTGCTGGTCATCTTCCAGAACTCGATAGACTCTGGAACAGTACCCATGGATTGGAGGGTAGCTAATGTTACCCCACTATTCAAAAAAGGTGGTCGAGAAAAAGCGGGGAATTATAGACCGGTAACCCTGACATCAGTAGTGGGGAAAATGCTAGAATCTATTATAAAAGATGTAATAGCAGAGCACTTGGAAAACAGTGACAGGATCAGACAAAGTCAACATGGATTTACAAAAGGTAAATCATGCTTGACTAATCTACTGGAATTTTTTGAGGATGTAACTGGTAAATTGATAAGGGAGAACCAGTGGATGTGGTGTATTTGGACTTTCAGAAGGCTTTCGATAATGTCCCACATAAGAGATTAGCATGCAAAATTAAGGCACATGGGATTGGAGGCAAGGTATTGACTTGGATAGAGAACTGGTTGGCGGACAGAAAGCAAAGAGTTGGAATAAACTGGTCGTTTTCCGAGTGGCAGGCAGTGTCTAGTGGGGTACCGCAAGGATCGGTCCTAGGACCCCAGCTGTTCACAATATATATTAATAATCTGGACAAGGGAATTGGATGTAATATCTCCAAATTTGCAGTCGACACAAAGCTGGGTGGGAGGGTAAGCTGTGAGGAGGATGTCGTGAAACTCCAGTACGATTTGGACAGATTGGGTGATTGGGCAGAAACATGGCAAATGCACTATAATGTGGATAAATGTGAGGTTATCCACTTTGGTGGCAAAAATAGGAAGGCAGATTATTTGAATGGCAATAGATTGGGAGAAGGGGAAGTGCAAAGAGACCTGGGTGTTCTTGTGCACCAGTCGCTGAAGGTAAACATGCAGGTGCAGCAGGCGGTTAAGAAGGCAAATGGTATGTTGGCCTTCATAGCAAGAGGGTTCGAGTACAGGAACAAGGATGTCTTGCTACAGTGTACAGGGCCTTGGTGAGCCCGCACCTTGAGTACTGTGTGCAGTTTTGGTTGCCTTACCCGAGGAAGGACGTTCTTGCCATGGAGGGAGTGCAGCGAAGATTCACCTGGCTGATACCTGGGATGGCAGGAATGACGTATGAGGAGAGATTGTGTCGATTGGGCTTATACTCACTGGAGTTCAGAAGATTGAGAGGGGATCTCATTGAAACTTATAAAATTCTGTCAGGCCTGGACAGACTAGATGCAGGAAGGATGTTTCTGATGGCCAGGGAGTCCAGAACCAGGGGTCATAGTCTAAGGATAAGGGGTAAGCCATTTAGGACTGAAATGAGGAGGAATTTTTTCACCCAGAGAGTGGTGAACCTGTGGAATTCTCTGCCAGAGGGCGGTGGAGGCCAGTTCATTAAATATATTCAAAAAAGAGTTGGATATATTTCTTAAGGCTAAAGGGATCAAAGGATATGGGGAGAAGGCAGGGACAGGGTACTGAATTTGGATGATCAGCCATGATCTCATTGAATGGCGGAGCAGGCTCAAAGGGCTAAATGGCCTACTCCTGCTCCTATCTTCTATGTTTCTATGGAGTATCTATACAAAACCGCTGATTAGCAAATTACTCCAGATAAAATGGACTTTTTTCTTAAATCATTGCAATGACACAAATCACACTCTGGATCAGTTACTACCAAAGCAGAAGGCTCAAACCGAGCAAACTCTATTTTATACCCGGATAGTTTTAAAACACAAACATACACTCACAAAAGTTCAAGACATTCGCTATCCATTTATGTTACCCTTTTCACAATATCCTTGGCAGTTTGTCGTCATTATTGTGTCCACAGATGCTCTAACTCTAATCTTCCAAAGTTTTGTCGATTCAGAAACCGATCCTTTAGATTGGGAAATTGCTCATGTCACTCCACTATTAAGAATGGTGAGAGGGGGAAACCAGGGAATTATAGACCAGTTAGCCAAACATCTGTTGTCGAGAAATTACTAGTCTATAACTAAGGATGGGGTGACTGAACACCTCGAAAATTTTCAGCTGATCAGAGAGCACAAGCATGGATTTGTAACGGGTAGGTCTGATTGAAGTTTTTGAAGATGTGACTAAAGTAGTGGGCTGGGGAATGTCTATGGATGTTATTTATATGGACTTCCAGAGCCATTTGATAAAGTCCCACATAAGAGACTGTTAACAGAGAAATGATATTGGGTCAAAAGATCAGGATAATGAAACAGTTTGGGTGGAGATAAGGAATAATAAGGGGAAAAAAGCACTAGTGGGCGTAGTCTATAGGCCTCCGAACAGTTGCAACTCGGTTGGACGGAGTATCAATCAGGAAATAGTTGAGGCTTGTAATAAGGGAACATCTATAATTATGGGGGATTTTAACTATCATATTAACTGGACAAATCAAATTGGGCAGGGCTGCCTTGAGGATGAGTTCATTGAGTGTATTAGGGATGGGTTTCTTGAGCAGTATGTAACTGAACCGACCAGGGGGCAAGCAACCTTAGATCTGGTCCTGTGTAACGAGACAGGATTAATTAAAAATGTCCTAGTAAAGGATACCCTTGGAATGAGTGACCATAACATGGTTGAATTCCATGTTCAATTAGAGGGTGAGGAGGTTGTATCTCAAACAAGCGTGCTAAGCTCGAATAAAGGAGACTATGAAGGTATGAGAGCAGAATTGAGCAAAGTGGATTGGGAAAATAGATTAAAGGGTAAGACGATACATGATCAGTGGTGTACCTTTAAGCAGTTATTTTACAACTTCCAAAAAAAGTATATTCCACTGAGAAGAAAAGGGTGTAAAAGAAAAGACAGCCATCCGTGGCTAAGTAAAGAAATTAAGGATAGTATTCGACTAAAAACAAGGGCATATAAGGTAGCCAAATCTAGTGGGAGGATAGAGGATTGGGAAAACTTTAAAAGACAGCAAAAAATAACAAAGATTGATTAGGAAAGGGAAGATAGATTATGAAAGTAAATTAGCAAAAAATATAAAAACAGATAGTAAGAGTTTTTATAGTTATATAAAAAGAAAAAGGGTGGCTAAAGTAAATGTTGGTCCCTTAGAGGATGAGACCGGGAAATTAATGTGGGAAATATGGAGATGGCAAAAACACTGAATGAATATTTTGTATCAGTCTTTACAGTAGAGGACACCAAGAATATCCCAACACTGGACAAGCAGGGGGCTATAGGGGGGGGGAGGAGATAAACACGATCAAAATCACTAAGGAAGTGGTACTCGGTAAAATAATGGGACTCAAGGCGGATAAATCGCCTGGACCTGATGGCTTACATCCAAGGGTCTTGAGGGAAGTGGCGGTAGGGATTGTGGATGCATTGGTAATAATCTTCCAAAACTCCCTGGACTCAGCAAAGGTCCCAGCAGACTGGAAAACTGCTAATGTAACACCCTTATTTAAAAAGGGCAGTAGACAGAAGGCTGGAAACTATAGACCGGTTAGCCTAACATCTGTGGTAGGTAAAATTTTGGAGTCCATTATTAAGGAGACAGTAACAGGACATTTGGATAATCATAGTTTAATAAGACAAAGTCAGCATGGTTTTATGAAGGGGAAGTCATGTTTGACAAATTTGCTGGAGTTCTTTGAGGAAGTAACATACAGGGTGGATAAAGGTGAACCAGTGGGCGTAGTGTATTTAGACTTCCAAAAGGCATTTGACAAGGTGCCACACAAAAGATTATTGCTTAAGATAAAAAATCACGGGATTGGGGGTAATATTCTGGCATGGATAGAGGATTGGCTATCTAACAGAAGGCAGAGTGTTGGGATAAATGGTTCATTCTCAGACTGGCAATCAGTAACTAGTGGTGTTCCGCAGGGGTCAGTGCTGGGTCCCCAACTCTTTACAATCTATATTAACGATTTGGAGGAGGGGACCGAGTGTAACATATCAAAGTTTGCAGATGATACTAAGATGGGAGGGAAAGTAGTGAGAGAGGAGGACATAAAAAACCTGCAAGGGGACATAGACAGGCTAAGTAAGTGGGCAGAGACTTGGCAGATGGAATACAATACTGGAAAGTGTGAGGTTATGCACTTTGGCAGGAAAAATCGTAGAGCAAGTTATTATCTTAATGGCAAGAAACTGGAAAGTACTGAAGTACAAAGGGATCTGGGGGTCCTGGTGCACGAAACTCAAAAGGTTAGTATGCAGGTGCAGCAAGTGATTAAGAAGGCCAATGGAATGTTGGCTTTCATTGCTAGGGGGATAGAATATAAAAATAGGGAGGTATTGCTTCAGTTGTACAAGGTATTGGTAAGACCGCACCTGGAATACTGCATACAGTTTTGGTGTCCATACTTAAGAAAAGACATACTTGCTCTCGAGTCAGTACAAAGAAGGTTCACTCGGTTAATCCCGGGGATGAGGGGATGGACATATGAGGAGAGGTTGAGTAGATTGGGACTCTACTCATTGGAGTTCAGAAGAGAGGCGATCTTATTGAAACATATAAGATTGTGAAGGGGTTGGATCGGGTGGATGCGGGGAGGATGTTCCAGATGATGGGTGAAACTAGAACTAGGGGGCATAGTCTTAGAATAAGGGGCTGCTCTTTCAAAACTGAGATGAGGAGGAACTACTTCACTCAGAGGGTGGTAGGTCCATGGAATATGCTGCCCCAAAAAGCTGTCGAAGCTACATCATTACATAAATTTAAAACAGAAATAGACAGTTTCCTGGAAGAAAAGGGAATTAAGGGTTACGGGGAGCGGGCAGGAATTTGGACATGAGTTTAGGTGCGGATCGGTCATGGCCCTGTGGGTAGCGGAGCGGGCCCAGGGGCCGTGTAGCCTGATCCTGCTCCTGTTTCGTGTGTCTAATTCTGTTAGATTCAGGAGATAGTCCTGTCATAGTGGATTGGCGGTTAGGATCAGATCAGCCATGATCTTATTGAATGGCGGAGCAGGCTCGAGGGGCCAATTGGCCTACTCCTGCTCCTATTTCTTATGTTCTTATGTTCTAACTAAAGTTGAAGCCCAGGGAATTGAAGGCAAATTATTAACCTGGTTAGGAAATTGGCTGAGCGGCAGGAGACAGAGTAGGGATAATGGGCAGGTTCTCTCATTGGCAGGATGTGAATAGTGGTGTCCCGCAGGATCTGTGTTAGGGCATCAACTATTCACTGTATTTATTAACGACTTAGATGATGGCATAGAAAGCCACGTATCCAAATTTGCCAATGAGACAAAGATAGGCAGCATTGTCAGCAGTGTAGATGAAAGCATAAAATTACAGAGGGATATCGACAGATTAAGTGAATGGGCAAAACTGTGGCAAATGGATTTCAATGTAGGCAAATGTGAGGTCATCCACTCTGGGCCCCGAGCCAGGGCCCAGCGCCCCCGAGCCAGGGCCAAGCTCCCAGCACCCGTGGTCAGGGGCTCAGCGCAATGCTCTGCAGTGTTTAATGTGTCGAATGTTCTCACTAA
Organism: Somniosus microcephalus; assembly: GCF_052327205.1. Lineage (NCBI taxonomy): Eukaryota > Metazoa > Chordata > Chondrichthyes > Squaliformes > Somniosidae > Somniosus > Somniosus microcephalus. The sequence continues at coordinate 462,736,385 of NC_140987.1, forward strand.
GAATATTTCAGTTCCATGGTAAAATAAAAGTGTGTTTACTGTTGTCAGACTACAAAAGCAAAACAATTTGCTCAAGTTAGATGAGCCTTGTCTTCTGGCAATTATCATCCCCTGGTCCAGTTGTCTGCCCTCTTGCCTGTGAGCCAGGAGTTACAGGTTTAGACCCAACTCCTGGACTCCAGCACAGGACTGTGGGAACACTGAATTGGTGCAGGCAGTTTAGGCACTGTGTCAAGCTGAAAAAGCTCCTTTTTTGACTTATTTCTGAACTAATTGGAGCAAAAGCTGAAGCCTGAAACTGACTGGGAAATTGATTTCTTGAGATCACGGAACTGAAGGAAGGCAGCAACACATCTTATGCTGTGCGTATGCACTACTGCACCAATAAAAAGAAAAAACAGCAAATGTGGAAGTCACATGGAGACAGAAAATACTGGAAATAAGCAGCAAGTCCAGTCAGCATCTGCAAACAGGAAACAGTTAACGTTTTAGCAAGAAGGCCTTTTGTTAGACAGTGTCTCTCCACATGCTGACGGTGTATATCCAGCATTTTATTTATGCTTCACTGTTGTCTCAAATGGAGTCCAGGTCCAAACAGTAAGCCACCTGACAGACCCAGCGAACACGTGAAGTCAAGTCACTGCAAAAGGAGAGAGATGAAGCTGAATGGCCAAAACATCAGGCTAAGCAGCCACCCCTCACTGACAGGCAGCTGAGGCACGTGAGGGTGCAATATTTTGCTTTTGGTGCTGGTATAAAAGCTGGAGATCCTCTCACCATCTCTGAAGTGATAGGGGCTTTATTCACTATGGTCACCCTATGACCAAGAACATAAAACAGGAAGAGTCGGCCATTTGGCCCTTCGAGCCTGCTCCGCCATTCAATAAGATCATGGCTGATCTACCTCAACTCCACTTTCCTGCACTATCCCCATATCCTTTGATTCCCTTAATATACAAAAATCTATCGATCTCTGTCTTGAATATACTCAACGACTGAGCCTCCACAGCCCTCTGGGGTAGAGAATTCCAAAGATTCACCACCCTCAGTGAAGAAATTTCTCCTCATCTCAGTCGTAAATGGCCGACCCCTTATTCTAGACTCCCCAACCAGGGGGAACATCGTCCCTGCATCTACCCTGTCAAGCCCTGTAAGAATTTTGTATGTTTCAATGAGATCCCCTCTCATTCTTCTAAACTCTAGAGAATATAGGGCTAGTCTACTCAATCTCTCCTCATAGGACCATTCCCACATCCCAGGAACCAGTCTGGTGAACCTTCGTTGCACTCCCTCTATGGCAAGTATATCCTTCCTTAGGTAAGGAGACCAAAACTGTCCACAATACTCCAGGTGTGGTCTCACCAGGGCCCTATATAATTGCAGTAAGATGTCTTTACTCTTATACTCAAATCCTCTTGTAATAAAGGCCAACATACCATTTGTTTTCCTAATTGCTTGCTGTACCTGCATGTTAACTTTCAATGATTCGTGTACAAGGACACCCAGGTCCCTCTGAACACCAACGTTTCCCAATCTCTCTCCATTTAAAAAACTCTGCTTTTCTATTTTTCCTACCAAAGTGGATAACTTCACATTTCTCCACATTATATTCCATTTGCCATGTTCTTACCCACTCACTTAGCTTGTCTATATCCCCTTGACGACTCCTTGCATCCTCCTCAACTTACATTCCCACCCAGCTTTGTACCAGCAGCAAACTTGGATATATTACATCTGGTCCCCTCACCAAATCATTGATGTAGATTGTGAACAGCTGAGGCCCAAGCACTGCTCCTTGCGGTGCCCCACTAGTTACAGCCTGCCAACCCGAAAGTGACCCGTTTATTCCTTCTCTGTTTTCTGTCCGTTAACCAATCCGTGCTAGTATATTACCCCCAATCCCATCAGCCCTAATTTTGTTTAATAACCTGTGTGGCACCTTATTGAAAGCCTTCTGAAAATCCAAATATACCACATCCACTGGTGCCCCCTTATCCATTCTGCTAGTTACAACCTCAAAAAACTCTAGCAGATTTGTCAAACACGATTTCCCTTTCATAAATCCGTGTTGACTCTGACCAATCCTATTATTTTCTAAGCGCCCTGTTACCACGTCCTTAATAATAGATTCTAGCATTTTTCCTATTACTGATGTCAGGCTAACTGGTCTGACGTTCCCCGCTTTCTCTCTCCCTCCTTTCTTAAATAGTGGGGACTAAAAGTGTGTTAACACAAGAAACACTTCTTCGGTGTGAATTATTTCAGAAACACAGAATCTCAACAGTTGGGCGAATGATCAGAAAATGAACAGAACGGTAGATGAGTCAGATATGTTACAGCACCCAGTGAACAATGCACAAGGAAATAGAATTTCAGAATTTGCAGACGACACCAAACTGGGGGCTGTAGTTAACACTGAGGAGAACTGCGACAAAATAAACTTGCAGAATGGGCGTGTAATTGGTAAATAAACTTCAATGTAGACAAGTGTGAGGTGATGCATTTTGGCAAGAGAAATAAGGAGACCACCTACACCTTGGAAGGCAAGTGTCTAAATGGGTTACAGGAACAGAGGGACCCAGGGTACAGATACAGAAATTACTAAAAGCAGACACAGGTTAACAAGGTCATAAAAAAAGGAAACAAAGCACTGGTGTTCATTAATAGAGGAAGAATTGAAAAGCAGAAGTTATGTCAAACTGGGATGAGCAATAAATGCTGGCCTTGCCAGCAACGCCCACATACCATGAACAAATAAAACTTACAGAACTTTGGTTAGACCACACTGTGTACTAGAGTACTGTGCACAGTTCTGGTCTCCATATTACAAAAATGATACACAGGCATTGGAGAAGGGGCAAAAAAGATTTCGAAGGATGATGCCAGAGCCGAGAGGTTATAACTGAGGAACGATTGAACTAGCTGGGGCTCTTTTCTTTAGAGGTATTTAAAATTATTTAGGGGTTTGATAGGGTAGATTTAGAGAAACTGTTTCCTCTTGTGGGGAATCCAAAACTAGGGGCCATAAATAGAAGATAGTCACTAATGAATTCAATAAGGAATTCAGGAGAAACTTCTTTACCCAGAGAGTGGCAAGAATGTAGAACTCACTACCACAAGGAGTAATTGAGGCAAATAGCACAGATGCATTTAAGGGGGAGCTAGATAAGTACATGAGGGAGAAAGGAATAGAAGGATATGCTGATGGGGTGAGGTGGAGGGGTGGGAAGAGGCTGGTGTGGAGCAGAAACACCGGCACGGAGCAGTGGGGCTGAATGACCTGTTTCTGTGCTGTAATTCGATGTACAGGAAGACTTGCGCTAAGTAATTAAATTAGTGGACACTGCACCTGTAAACGGTTCTGACTGCATCAGCATTGCTGGAATTCTCAAAGTTTGGCCGCAGCAGTACCCAGATACAAAGATGTGTGTGAATGTTAGTACTATAGACAATACTTGACCGCTTCAGGCAGAGCTTAATGTGTTGGGAGATCGGGCTCCTGACTGGGAAATGTTGTTTAATTTGGAAAAGTGCACTGTCATGCATGCGGGCAGGGCAAATGCTCACCATACATATACCCTTCAGGGAAAAGCATTTAAGAAGTTGGAGAGAGAGAGAGAGAGAGAGATCTGGGCATTCCAGTACATACATCTCTAAAGGTACAAGAGCAATGGCGTGAAGCGATAGCGAACAGGCTGTTGGATGCATTCATAGGGCAACTGATAAGATGAGGCAGACTATTTTGTACTTGTACAGGACCTCGGTCGGGCAAGGTAAATCGTGCTCGACTAATCTACTGGAAGTTTTTGAGGATGTAACTGGTAGAATAGATAAGGGAGAACCAGTGGATGTGGTGTATTTAGACTTTCAGAAGGCTTTCGATAAGGTCCCACATAAGAGATTAGCGTGCAAAGTTAAAGCACATGGGATTGGGGGTAAGGTACTGACTTGGATAGAGAACTGGCTGGCAGACAGGAAGCAAAGAGTTGGAATAAACGGGTCATTTTCCCCCCCCCCCCGAGTGGCAGGCAGTGACTAGTGGGGTACCGCAGGGATCGGTGCTCGGACCCCAGCTATTCACAATATACAGTATATTAATTAATGATCTAGACGAGGGAACTAGATGCAAGATCTCCAAGTTTGCAGACGAGACAAAGCTGGGTGGGCGTGTGCTGCGAGGAGGATGCAGAGAAACTCCAGTATGATTTGGACAGGTTGGGTGATTGGGCAGACGCAGTATAAATGAGAGGTTATCCACTTGTGGCAAAAACAGGAAGACAGATTATCTGAACGGCAATAGATTGGGAGAAGGGGAAGTGCAACGAGACCTGGGTGTCCTTGTGCACCAGTCGCTGAAGATAAGCATACAGGTGCAGCAGGCGGTTAAGAAGGCAAATGGTAGGTTAGCCTTCATAGCGAGAGGATGCGAGTACAGGAGCAAGGATGTCTTGCTGCAGTTGTACAGGGCCTTGGTGAGACCACACCTTGAGTATTGTGTGCAGATTTGGTCACCTTATCTGAGGAAGGACGTTCTTGCCATGGAGGGAATGCAGCGAAGATTCATCAGACTGATACCTGGGATGGCAGGAATGACATATGAGGACAAATTGGGTCGATTGGGCTTATATTCACTGGAGTTTAGAAGAATGAGAGGAGATCTCATTGAAACTTATAGAATTCTAACAGGACCAGACAGACTAGATGCAGGAAGGATGTTCCCGATGGCAGGGGAGTCCAGAACCAGGGGTCACTGTCTCAAGATAAGGGGTAAGCCATTTAGGACAGAGAGGAGGAGGAATTTCTTCACCCAGTGAGTGGTGAACCTGTGGAATTCTCTACCACAGAAGGCAGTTAACCAATTCATTAAATATATTCAAGAAGGAGTTAGATATATTTCTTAAGGCTAAAGGGATCAAGGGATATGGGGAGAAAGCAGGGACAGGATACTAACATAGAAGAGAGGAGCAGGAGTAGGAGTAGGCCATTCGGCCCCTCGAGCCTGCTCCGCCATTCAATGAGATCATGGCTGATCATCCAAATTCAGTACGATAGCAAAATACTGCAGATGTTGGAAATCCGAAACAACGACAGAAAATGCTGGAAAAACTCGGGTCAGGCAACATCCGTGGAGAGAAATCTGAGTTGAGTTGACGTTTCGGGTCGAACCCGTCAACTCAAATTTCTCTCCACGGATGTTGCCTGACCTGCTGAGTTTTTCCAGCATTTTCTGTTGTTATCCAAATTCAGTACCCTGTCCCTGCCTTCTCCCTATATCCCTTGATCCCTTTAGCCTCAAGAAATATACCCAACTCCTTCTTGAATATATTTAATGAACTGGCCTCCACCGCCCTCTGTGGCAGAGAATTCCACAGGTTCACCACTCTCTGGGTGAAGAAATTCCTCCTCATTTCAGTCCTAAATGGCTTACCCCTTATCCTTAGACTATGACCCCTGGTTCTGGACTCCCTGGCCATCAGAAACATCCTTCCTGCATCTAGTCTGTCCAGACCTGACAGAATTTTATAGGTTTCGATGAGATCCCCTCTCAATCTTCTGAACTCCAGTGAGTATAAGCCCAATCGACACAATCTCTCCTCATACGTCATTCCTGCCATCCCAGGTATCAGCCTGGTGAATCTTCGCTGCACTCCCTCCATGGCAAGAACATCCTTCCTCAGGTAAGGCGAACAAATCTGCACACAATACTCAAGATGTGGTCTCACCAAGGCCCTGTACAACTGCAGCAAGACATCCTTGTTCTTGTACTCGAACCCTCTTGCTACGAAGGCCAACATACCATTTGCCTTCTTAACCGCCTGCTGCACCTGCATGCTTACCTTCAGCGACTGGTGCACAAGAACACCCAGATCTCTTTGCACTTCCCAATCTATTGCCACTCAAATAAAAATCTGCCTTCCTGTTTTTCTCACCAGTGGATAACCTCACATTTATCCACATTATAATGCATTTGCCATGTTTCTACCCAACCTGTCCAAATCGTACTGGGGTTTCACGACATCCTCCTCACAGCTTACCCTCCCACCCAGCTTTGTGTCGTCTGCAAATTTGGAGATATTACATCCAATTCCCTCGTCCAGATCATTAATATATAAATGGGCCAGAAATTCGGGTCCAAATGCGTGAGTACGGTCTGGGTACTCACGCATCTGGCCGGTGGAAATGCCGGCGTTCAGCATGCACAGCGCATGCGGGGAACGCCGGCATTTCCAGTCCTCTGAACGAAGGGGTTCAGAGGCACAGCGCGTGCGACTGCACAGGCAGCGCTTGCGCAGTGAACTTCGTCGATTTCATTCATGGATTCAGTGAGGGTAAGTCCTTACAAGTTACACTTGAAAAAAGCATGTGTAAAGTTGTTCCAAGGCTGCGGAGGAAGATATATTTTATCGTGGATCTTCTGAAAGGCAATATTTTTGTTTGGGAAAGGGAGGGAAGTTATTTTAAGAAATTTTAAGTTTTAAAGTTTAAATTTTTTTTTTTTTTTTTAAAAACGGGTTTTCAGAACGGTAGGTAGAAGGAGCAATTGTGGCTGTGTGAATGGAATGTGAAAATGAGTGTTCTAAAATGAGTAATGTAACATTTCCAGCACTTAAGAAACTTTTCATCAGTAATAAGTAATTATGTATGTATGTCCGCATATATTCCTTTATATGTATGTATGTTTTATATTCCTTTACTTGTGTATGAATGTATGTTTTTAATTATGATTTTCCAATAAGTTACTTTCTCTGAAAGTCATAATTAAATAATACATTCATACACATAAGTAAAGGAATATATACATAACACGCAAAGGAATATATACAGACATACATACTTTCAGAAGCTCCACGATAAGAAATATCTTCCTCTGCAGCCTCTGGAGCAACTGTACCCATGCTTTTTTCATGTGTAAGTTGTAAGGACTTGACCTCACTGAAAGCATGAATGAAAGCGGCGAATTTTACTGCGCACGCGCTGCCTGTGCAGTCGCACGCGTTCTGCCTCTGAACCCCTTCGTTCAGAGGACAGGAAATGCCGGTTTTCCCCACATGCACTGTGCATGCTGAAAACCGGCATTTCCTCCGGCCAGACGCGTAAGTACCCCGACCGTACTCGCGCATTTGGAAGGGAATTACTGGGCCAACATTTTACATGTCAATAAAATGAAAAATTTAACAATTGCATGATTTGCCCCCTCGCATCTGCGACTGAGGGTCCAAGGAGGTGCATTGCGCAAGAGGTCATCGTCGTACGTACCCTCACACTGTTCCCTTTGGGGAACTGTATGAAGTGGTGGAAGGATTTATGGCCGTGATTAATGCTCATTCCATGACCGTAACCATCTTTGAACCAGCCATTAGGGTGGTTAGTCCTATGGCGTGAGGGTTTTACGGGCTCCCACAACCCATCTGAGGGGGGGGCCACCCACACCCACGGACGCAAGTATCCCGCTAGATGTCCACCCAGAATTTATAGTTGGAGCTCCGACTCCACTTGCCGGGACTGTCTGGAGTGGGGTTCGAAACCCTACTCCTTCTGGCCCAGCGGCAGGGATGCTTACTGCTACGCAAAAGGCCCACTCCGCACAAAAGGTGACACCCATACGTTTCCTGCGCCTTTTCCCTCCCCGTGACTGGAGCCCTATGCTGCCATTTGAAAGACCAAGCTATCATCTGCCCTTTTTGCGGCGCCTTTGACTTCTCATTACCAATGATGAGCAGGCGCTGCGCCTCCACCTCCTTGAGGAGATTGCCGAGGTCATCATCAGTTCAATTGTGAGTTCTTTTAATGCCGTGAATTGTGCTCATTCCAGCCATTTCACTTTGCTAATCGGATTGGGCCTTTGGCATAGCGGTAGGATCCCCGCCGCTGGGCCAGATCAGGGTAGGGTTTCGAACCCCGCTCCAGACAGTCCCGGCAAGTGGAGTCGGAGCTCCGGCTCTAAATTCTGGGTTGACATCCAGTGGGATATTTGCGTCCGTGGGTGTGGGTGGCCCCCCCTCCTTGTATAGCTTGTGGGAGCCCGTAAAACCCTCCCGCCATAGGACTAACCGCCCTAATGGCTGGTTCAAAGATGGTCACGGTCACGGAATGAGCGTTAATCACGGCCATAAATCCTTCCACCACTTCATACAGTTCCCCAAAGGGAACAGTGTGAAGACACGTATGACGATGACATTGCTAAATAAATAAATGGAATTAAAAAAATTCTTAGGGCTTTTAAAAGTCTTTAAATTGCTTTAATTCTGTTTAAAACTACTTCAGATTCTTCAAAATAATGTAAACGTTTTTAAAAGTTTATAAAAGTTACCAAAATCTTCAAAAAACTTCCAAAAACCTATTTAAACTGCTGCTTTGCATGTAAAAATGCTTAGCAGCTTGGCAGAAACATTGGGGGCGTGTCCTGTTAAACAGAGACCTCAAGGGGCGTGTCTCAGTTGCACAGCGCGCTACAGGCTTCGCGCTGGCTGCACTGCTGGGCGGCGTGACGTAATACGCTGCCCGGGATTCTTCTTTTTCAAAATCGAATTCCAGGCGTCCCTGGAGGTCAACGGCCAGCGCGTCGGCTAAGTGCATATCGGGGCCTTGCACGCGCGCCAAGCCCCCGATCTGAATTTCTGGCCCATTGTGAACAGCTGGGGTCCTAGGACCGATCCTTGCAGTACCCCACGTCACTGCCTGCCACTCGGAAAACAACCCGTTTATTCCAACTCTGCTTTCTGTCCGCCAACCAGTTCTCTATCCAAGTCAATACCTTGCTCCCAATCCCATGTGCCTTAATTTTGCACGCTAATCTCTTATGCGGGACCTTACCGAAAGCCTTCTGAAAGTCCAAATACACTACATCCACTGGTTCCCCCTTATCTATTTTACCAGTTACATCCTCAAAAAATTCCAGTAGATTAGTCAAGCATGATTTACCTTTTGTAAATCCATGTTGACTTTGTCCGATCCTGTCACTGCTTTCCAAGTGCTCTGCTATTACATCTTTTATAATATAGACTCTAGCATTTTCCCCACTACCGATGTCAGGCTTACCGGTCTATAATTCCCCGCTTTTTCTCTACCACCTATTTTGAATAGTGGGGTAACATTAGCTACTCTCCAATCCATGGGTACTGTTCGAGTCTATCGAGTTCTGGAAGATGACCAGCAATGCATCTACTATCTCTAGGGCCACTTCCTTAAGTACCCTGGGATGTAGACCATCAGGCCCTGGGGATTTATCGGCCTTCAGTCCCATCAATTTTCCTAACACCATTTCCCTACAAATACGGATTTTTCAGTTCCTCCCTCTCATTAGACCCTATGTTCCCCAGCATCTCTGGGAGGTTATTTGTGTCCTCCTTTGTGAAGACAGAACCAAAGTATGTATTTAGTTGGTCTGCCATTTCCTTGTTTCCCATTATAAATTCCCCTGATTCTGACTGTAAGGGACCTACGCTTGACTTCACCAATCTTTTTCTCTTCACATATCTATAAAAGCTTTGAGTCAGTTTTTATGTTCCCTGCTAGCTTACTCTCATATTCCATTTTCCCTTTCTTAATTAATCCCTTTGTCCTCCTTTGTTGACTCCTAAACTGCTCCCAATCCTCAGGATTATTGCTTTTTCTAGCCAATTTATATGTCCTCTCCTTGGATCTTATGCTATCCCTAATTTCCCTTGTTTGCCACGGTTGAGTCACCTTTTTTGTTTTATTTTTATGCCAAACTGGGATGAACAAATTCTGTAGCTCATCCATTCGGTCTTTGAATGTTTGCCATTGCCTATCCACCGTCAACCCTTTGAGCGCCATTCCCCAATCAATCCTACCCAACTCGCTCCTCAGACCATCGTAGTTTCCTTTATTTAAATTGAGGACCCTTGTCTGAGTCAACTACTTCATTCTCCGTCTTAATGAAGAATTCGATCATATTATGATCGCTCCGACCCAAGGGCCTCGTACAACAAGATTGCTAATTAATCCTCTCTCGTTACATAATACCCAGTCTAAGATGGCCTGATCTCTGGTTGGTTCCTCGACATATTGGTCCAGGAAACCATCCCGTAAACATTAAATTTGGATGATCAGCCATGATCTCATTAAATGGCGGAGCAGGCTCGAGGGGCCGAATGGCCTACTCCTGCTCCTATCTTCTATGTTTCTATGTTTCACTTAGAATATTGTGTCCAGTTTTGGTGGTCTTACATGGTGGGTGATGTTGAGGCTTTGGAAAGGTTGCAGAGGAGGGCCACTACTAGGCTAACACCATCTTAGTTATCAAGATAGGCTAAGAGAGTTGGGACTTTACACCAGAGAGAAGCGTAGACTTATTTGTGATCTGATTTGAGGTTAATAAGATGATGACGGGAATAAATTGTGTTCTAGTTGACCGTTTGTTCCAATTAAATGCAACAAATTACAAGACAACATTAATAAACTTGAAGAATGGGCATATATTTGGCAAATGAAATTCAACACAGATAAATGTGAGGTATTACATTTTGGTAAGAAAAATAGGGGGGGGGGGCGTCACTTATTACAAGGAAAATACAAATCTAAGTGGGGTAGAAGAGCAAAGGGATCTCCGAGTATAAATACACCAATCACTGAAAGTGGCAACACAGGTTTGCAAGGCCATAAAAAGCAAACCAAGCACTAGGGTTTATTTCTAGAGGTATAGAATTGAAAAGTAGGGAAGTTATGCTAAACCTGTATCGAACCTTGGTCAGACCACACTTGCCCCGAGTACTGCGTACAGTTCTGGTCGCCATATTATAAACAGGATATAGAGGCATTGGAGAGGGTGCAGAGAAGATTTACAAATTGATACCAGAAATGCGAGGGTATACCCATCAGGAAAGGATGAATTAGCTGGGTCTCTTCTCTTGAAAAGAGAGAAGCCTGAAGGGTGACCTAATAGAGCTCTATCTATTCTAGCAAAACATTTCATAATTTTAGAGTGTTTCCATTTGCGGGGTAGAGCAAAACTAGAGGCCACCAATATAAGATAGTCACCAAGAAATCAAATAGGGAATTCAGGAGAAACTTCTTTACCCAGAGAGTGGTGAGAATGCGGAACTCGCTCCCACAGAGTGGTTGAAGCGAATATTATAGATGCATGTAAGGGGAGGCTAGATAAGCATATGAGGGAGAAGGGAATAGAGGGTTATGCTGACAGAGTTAAATGAGGAAAGATGGGAGGAAGCTCGAGTGGAGCATAAATGCCAGCACAGACTGGCTGGGCTGTATATCCTATGTAAATAGGTTAGGGAGGACCAAGGGTCACAAAGTTAAAGTTGTGCAAGGCTAGATCTAGGTTAGATGTCAGGAGGTGGTTCTTTTCCCAGAGAATAGTGGACCTCTGGAACAGGCTGCCGTCTGGTGTGGTGGAAGCCTCGCTGAATTACTTCAAGCGAGAGCTGGACCTGTTTCTGGCTGGGGCAGACATCACCTCTTACTGCAGGGAATTCAGGTCCAGAATGATGTCCTGGACTAGTTTTGATCACCCAGATGAGTCAGAGAGGGAGATCCCAGATTCCCCTGCAAATTGTCCTGGGTTTTTCACCTCTCCCAGATCACATGGTTTTGGGTGGGGTGGGGAGTGTATATATTGTGATACACAAAGTATCACAAATATGTGGGGCAGGCTGACAGACCAGAGGGTCTTTACCTGTCCGTATGTGGCTGCAGTAGCTTCGAACTTGGCTCAGTAAATAAAAAGTTCTTACTGGAAATGGCATGCAGGCCTTTTTGCACATTACTGACGTTAAGATCACCTGGTTCATATCATAGAAACAGAAGTCAACTGTGGCATAGCGGTCAGTCATTCCCCAAAACTGGTGCAAAGTACATCAAACCCAGTGGGCTGACAAAAGTCCCAGCAGGTGATGTGCCTGTGAGCTGGTACAATTTCTGTCAGTGCCTCATTGCAGTGGTCAATATGCAGCGCTACCTCAAATATCCAGGCTGCACACACAACTGGACAGGAGGACACATCACGTGCTCAGTAACGGTAAAGTACAAGAAGCATGAAATAAAGGTGCCTCTCCGTTTCTACAGGAAGTACTGTGGTTAACCCATGCTTTGCAAAAACTGATACTGCAAAAAGAACATCCAAGCAGTTGGCTATAGAAGCTGGAGTATGTTACGGTGCGATGCTTGGAAACTTATATCCCACTTCAATATGTATTGGCTATCTGGTGAGCAACCTTGCAAAGGAACTGGCCCATAATCTGACTGACAAGGCTGTAGAAACTGCAGGCTGGTATGATGCACAAAACTGGCATGAGACGGTCACCTTCTCCACATGCCAACAAGCAGCAACTGAACGAGCGGTCATTGCTACATCAGGTCCAGGCAGCTGAATAACATTTGCTTCGACTGATGCACTTCTACTGGTTTTAACAATACACTTCAGTTGAAAACGTTGCACACTTCCTGTTCACAAACCTTACTTCCTGCCATCACAATTTTGGGTTGCGCTTTTCTGTCAACATTTACCATTGTAAATTGCTATGTAAACGTTTCCCCTGCTTTTCTATGTCGAGGTGTAGTTGTGGGCTTTGATCACTATGTAGTTCTGTGGAGCAAGTTTCTGAAATCTCTCCCCCAACACCACTGCCATCTTGAATATAACTTTTTAAATTATATATCATCTGGCCTGGGCCAACACCACAGGCAATTAACTGGTACTTAAAGTACAAGTACAATCCACATGACATTACCCATGATCAGCTGATGATTTTTTTTAGATATGAAATAGCAACAGAGTTGGAGGAGATGCTTCAAAAACTCGCTCCACAAAGCCACCTCGTGGCCAGAGCCCACATCATTACAGGCAACTGTTTACATACAGGACGCCATTCTAAATATTTACATGCAGTTTCTATCATGAGTATGGTAGGCTCGTGATTATGGCACTGGGCTAGCAACCCAGAGATTGAGAGTTCAAATCTCATCACAGCAAATTGTGAAACTCAATTATATAAATCTGGCAATTTAAGGGCTAACACCAGAAAACGGCCATTAAAGTTGCCAGATTGTCATAAAAACCCTTTAAGGAACGAAATCTACCATCCCCACCCGGGCTGGCCTACATGTGACTCAATACCCTCATGACAAAGATAGGCAATAAATACACTAATACAAAAGCAAAATACTGCGGATGCTGGAAATCTGAAATAAAAACAGAAAATGCTGGAAATACTCGGGTCAGGCAGCATCTGTGGAGAGAGAACATTCTGACGAAGGGTCATCGACCTGAAACATTAACTGTTTCTCTCTCCACAGCCTTGCCAGTGTGCACCACATCCCAAGAACAAATAAAAAATGATCAAAAATCGTGATAGCAAGAAATGTATCCGCAGATTTTAAATACATCAATTCCAAAACTGATTTGCTGGAGTGTTGCATATTTGTACCTTTCAGTTTTCCAATCACAAAAACATTGTTTTATTTTTGACCCCAAAAACTAGTACTTGCTGTCAGCCGGTCTCGCCCACGTTGATTTGACCTGTACTGTCAGATGGCCTGGTTAGAACAGACCATCAATAAAAAATTCACAGCAGCCTTCAACTATAGTCAGCATATAGTGTCAGCTGTGGCTCAGTGGGCAGCACACTCGCCTCCAAGTCAGAAGGTTGTGGGTTCAAGTCCCACTCCAGGAACTTGAGCACATAAATCTAGGCTGACATTCCAGGGCCGCGCCGTCGGAGGGGCCGTCTTTCGAAGGAGACATTAAACAGTCTGCTCTCAGGTGGGTGTAAAAGATCCCACAGCACTATTTCGAAGAGGAGCAGGGGAGTTATCCTCGGTGTCCTGGCCAATATTTATACATCATAACAAAAACAGATTATCTGGTCATTATCACATTGCTGTTTGTGGGAGCTTGTTGTGCACAAATTAGCTGCTGCATTTCCTACATTACAACAGTGACTACACTTCAAAAGTACTTCATTGACTGTAAAGCACTTTGAGACGTCCGATAGTCATGAAAGGCGCTATAGAAATGCAAGTCTTTCTTTCTTTCATATACCAGGGTGATACAAGGGATGAAGGGCTTCAGATATGTGGAGGGACTGGAGAAACTGGTATTGTCCTCCTTAGCACAGCGGTGGTTAAGGGGAGACCCAACAGAGGTATTCAAAATTATGTGGGGTTTTGATAGAGCTAGAGCTAGTTGGGAGAAACCGTTTCCTCTGGCAAGTGGCTCGGTAACCAGAGGTCATAGATTTAAAATAATTGGATAAAGAACGGAGGGGAAATGTGGAGAATTTTTTCCATACGGTTAAGATCTGGAACGCACTCACTACCTCAAAGGCAATTGGACATGTACTTGGAGATAAGAAAAATACTTTCATTTCTATAGCGCCTTTCACAATCACCAGACGTCCCAAAGCGCATTACAGCCAATGAAGTACTTTCTGAAGTGTGGTCACTGTTGTAATGTAGGAAACGCAGCAGCCAATTTGTGCACAGCAAGCTCCCACAAACAGCAATGAGATAATGACCAGATCATCTGTTTTAGATTGATTTAGGGATAAATATTGGCCAGGACACCAGGGATAGCTCCCCTGCTCTTCTTCAAAATAGTGCCGTTGGATCTTTTATGTCCACCCGAGAGCACAGGTTTAATGTCACATCTGAAAGACGGCACCTCCAACAGTGCAGCGCCCCCTCAAAGAAGACTGCACTGGAGTGTCAGCTGGATTTTTGTGCTCAAGTCTCTGGAGTGGAACTTGAACCCACAACCTTCTGACTCAGACAACAGTCCTACCCTGAGTTACAGCTGACACCATTAAGAATACTAATTTGCAGGATTATGGGGAGAAAGCTGGGGTATGGGACTAAAATCAACACAGAGCCGGCACAGGCACAACAGGCCAAATGGACTTCTCCTACCATTCTATATGTTTTGATGTATTTTGTAGAACAATGTACAGGAAACTTTGGTTTATCCGGCGATTAACTGTCCGGAATGCTCGAGCCACCGGCAAAAATCAGGAGCCGTTTCGTTACTTTTTTTTCACCAGTCAGGCTCTGCAAGGTCTCGCTGAAGCTGTTGCTAAGCTACAGAGACGCTTGCAAGGTACGGCCAACTGTTTAGAAGCTGTTGCTAAGCAACAGGGTTTGTTGCCAGATACGGAGCTCAAAATCTCCGTATGTTTCAACATTAGCGCTGGTTTGTCCGGCAGTTTTGATGGGACGGCAACAGCTCGGTCCGGTCGGTGCCGGATAGCACAAAGTTTCCTGTATATGGGATAAAATAAATTAGGTTGGATTATTCTACATGAGATTTTTGGACAGTTACATTAAACCATGGAAAACAAAATGTATTTTCTTTGTGCATAGAATTCATAGAACCGTAGTAATTGCAGCACATTTAAAAAAGGACCTTCTGCCCATCACATCTGTGCTGGGCTCGTCAACCTGTTGCTATCCACAAGTCCTTTCATTTCTAGTTAGTTTCAGGACTTCACCACATACTGTAGTCCAAGCTAACCGTTCAGCTCAACACTGAAGGGGTGCTGCATTGTCAGAGATACTGTCTTTCAAATGAAATAGACAATCAAGTCCCTGTCTGCCTGTTCTGATAGTTCAAGTGAACAGAAAAGATCCCACGGCACTATTAGAGGGGCAGGGCGTTCTCCCACTGTCTTAGCCAAGATCCCTGCCTCAAACAAAACCAGCAAAAGTATATTAACTGGTCATTTGTTCTTCATGGGATCTGGCTGTGCACAAATTGACTGCCTTGTCTGTCTAAAGTAACTCACACTACTTCAAAAAATAATTCATGAATGTGAATTGCTTTGGGATGCCATGAGGACATGATAAGGCACTAAACAAATGTAAGCTCCCTCCCACTAAGAGTTAAGCACACGATCTGGGCTGAAAGATCAGTGAGGTACAGAGGGTGTATGGCATTGTCTTTCGGAGGAGATGGTAAAACAATCTCAGGAGGACAATAAAGGTCACTTTTTCACACACAGTAGGGAATTCGCCCAGTGTCTTAGCCAAGATTTATCCCTCAACCAACATGACCAAAACAGATGATCTGGTTATTTATCTCATTGCTGTTTGTGGGAGCTTGCTGTGTGCAAACTGGCTGCCACATTTCCCTATATAACAAAACTGACTACACTTCAAAATTACTTAATTAAATGTGAAGTGTTTCGGGATGCTCTGAGGATGTAAAGGGCACCTATATAAATGCAAATTCTTATTTCAGTTTTTCCTCAACTTTCTCTGAAAAGTTCTCCATTTTTAAATGCATTGAATTTTTTTTTCCTAAGTTTGATCCAAAAATTAAAAAAAACAAAATTTAAGAGTTTTATCACAGATTATTTGTCTTTATTAATGTTGAATAAAATGCATTGGTCAACACAAGGGGTGAAAATTCCACTAACAAAAACAGGAACCATTGCTTCAGGTTGGAAAATTGCACACGTCACTCAGCTTTTTAAGAATGGTGAGGGGGGGAAACCAGGGAATTATAGACTAAGTTAGGCGAACATCTATTGTCAGGAAATTGCTAGAGTCTATAATTAAGGATAGTGTGACTGAACACCGTGAACATTTTCAGCTGATCGGGTACAGCCAGCATGGATTGTGAAAGGAAGGTCATGCCTGACAAACCGGATTGAATATTTTGAAGAGGTGACTAAAGTAGTGGACAGGGAATGTCTATGGATGTTATTTATATGGACTTCCACAAGGCATTTGATAAAGTCCCACATAAGAGACTGTTAACTAAGGTTGAAGCCCATGGAATTGAGGGCAAATTATTGACCTGGTTAGGAAATTGGCTGAGCGGCAGGAGACAGGCAGTAGGGATAATGGGCAGGTACTCAAATTGGCAAGATGTGACTAGTGGTGTCCAAGGATCGTGTTGGGGCCACAAATATCCACCGTATTTAATAACGACTTAGACGATGGGATAGAAAGCCATGTATCCAAATTTGCCGATAGGCAGCATTGTAGGCAGTGTAGATGAAAGCATAAAGTTACAAAGGGATATTGATAGATTATGTAATTGGGGAATACTGTGGCAAATGGATTTCAATGTAGGTAAATGTGAGGTCATCCACTTTGGACCTAAAAAGGATCGAACAGGGTCCTTTCTAAATGGTGAAAAGCTAAAAACAGTGCAGGTCCAAAGAAATTTGGGGGGTCCAGGTATGTAGATTAACCGGTCAGGAACAGGTACAGAAAATAATCAAAAAGGCTAATGGAATGCTGGCCTTTATATCTAGAGGACTAGAAAACAAGGGAGCAGCTGTACAAAGCTCTGGTTAGACCACATCTGGAGCACTGCGAGCAGTTCCGGGCTCCACACCTTGGGAAGGATATACTGGCCTTGGAGGGAGTGCAGCGTAGGTTTACCAGAATGATACCCAGACTTCAAGGGTTAAATTACGAGGAGAGATTACACAAACTAGGGTTGTATTCCCTAGAAAGAGGTTAAGGGGTGATTTGATTGAAGTTTTCAAGAATATTAAAAGGGAACAGATAGGGTAGATAGAGAAAAACTAGTTCAGTTGGTTGGGGTGTCTAGGACTAGGGGATTCTAGGACAAGGGGGCATAGTCTAAAAATTAGAGCCAGACCCTTCAGGAGTGAAATTAGGAAACACTTCTACACACAAAGGGTGGTAGAAGTTTGGAACTCTCTTCTGCAAACAGCAATTGATGCTCGATCAATTGTTCATTTTAAATCAGAGATTGATAGATTTTTGTTAACAAAGGTATTAAGGGATATGGGGCAAAGACAGGTAAATGGAGTTAAGTCACAGATCAACCATGATCTCATTGAATGGCAGAACAGGTTCGAGGGGCTGAATGGCCAACTCCTGTTCCCATGTTCCTAAAATGCACATTTTCTCTATAAAAAAGGAACACGCAGCATCAAAATGCATAAAATTGTACAACACGGGTACTAGAAAAGCAGGCAATCATTTTTCATCGAGAAATTTCTGCAGAAAGGACAGGAAAAGGTGGGTCACGTGCAATAGCAGCTGTCAACAATTTGTCAATTATAACCTACTTGAAGGACATCAGCAGCAGTGTACAAGGCAGCGGGAAAAAACCATCTACTTACAACAAAAGGGGTTTAAAGGTACAGAAAAAACGATCAAATAACTCATGTGACATAGGATCCATCAGTATATCTCTACAAAGTATAAATTTAGTGACCTAAATAAGAGTGAGGTAAAGTAACTAGCCGTGTGAAAATTAATCAGATATTTTGGTAGCACTGAACTCGCTCTGCACAATTTTCAGCCAGAAAATGTAAACTTCACTCCCCTCCCCTGGGCAATATTCAGTTTCTTAAACAAAACTGCAGGCTTCCCAAAATGTTTTTTTAAACAATGACGGGTATTTGGAACTTTACTCTCGACTCGCTGCAGCTTTATTGGAGCCGGAAATCAGATCCTGGTGTCATTTTGTTGCACACCACCATCGAGTAAGCGGGTTATTCAGATAATTTAAGTACCAAACTTTAGCAGACCAAACATTAATAGAACATTTTACAGTACCCTTTTCTCTGTTATTTAATTATAAACTCCGTACGTGCCAACCCCTCCCGAGTGTGACCGAGAAAGTCCAAGGATCATCCATGGCCTATGGTGTTTACTCCCACTCGCCCCAGCTTCCTCAGGCTAGGAGGGTGAGCAAGATTCCAATCCCAACTGGTCCCTAGTCTGTCCCACCCTAGAAAGATTGCCTGGGAATCCAAAAATTCTCAGACTACAGTATGTCTTTTTAATGTTGAATAAAATTCATTGGTCAAGACAAAGGAGGTGAAAATCCCCTTGTAACAAAAACAGGAAGTGCCCATTTTCTCTAATTAAAGGAGCCACGAACGTAAATCACCGGAACACGCAGCATCGAAATACGAAAATCTTCAAACGTAATTTCACTAACAGTACGCTGTCAGAGGAAAACGAGCACGCATTTCACATTAGCAGAAAGTTGTTCACAAAAGACAGGAAAGGCTGGGTCACCCACAGTAGGAGTGATCAACTATCTGCCAACTGTGACCTCCTCGAAGGATGGAGCAGCTCCATTGTGGCAGGGTCAGGATCAGGGTCAGGATCGGGTACAAGGCTTCCCCGTCTTAAAATGACCCATTCTTCACTGAAGGTTCATCAGTATAGTACGGCTGCTTCAACAAGCCACCAGAAAGCTGTTCAAGCTAGGTGACTAGTGACTCCAGCAGGAATCAGCTCCTCCAGGACGGTGGGTTTGGGGAGAAGAGCAGGGGAAACCGGAGGGGCAAAAATAACTAAAGAGGAGTCAAACTCGCCGGTACACTGCTACTACCCCTGCATATCTTAAAAGTTAAGATCCTGGCAGACTCAACTCTAAAATGCAATGTTTTGCAACTAGTCATGTTTAATTTTGAATTGAGTTTTAAATACAAGGCGGCAAAAATAATCGTGGGGGCCTTGAATCTTCATACAGACTGGACAAATCAAATTGGCAAAGGTAGTTTGGAGGATGAGTTCACGGAATGCATTCGGGGCAGTTTCCTAGAACGGTACGTCATGAAACCAACCAGGAAACAGGCTATTTTAGATCTTGTATTGTGTAATGAGACAGGGCTTGAGAATAGCATTTCAAGAAAAAGAAACCAGAAACTGTAAAAGCAGGAGAAGTAAAAAGGGCTAACCTGATACCTGATCTTTAATTGTTAACGAGGCTGGCGCCCATGATGTTACCCCTTGCTGATAGGGACAATGTAGGGCGGTGGGCAGAAACTGTACAGACATTAGGTGATTGCAAACGCATTACCATAATGTTTAGGTGATCATGAACATATTACCAGGATGTTTATTTAGCTGTAACCCATTCAGTAAAATGTGACTTGTATATTTCGAACTGCCAGACCAGGAAATCCAATTAAATGTATACGTGCACAGCTCAGGATTGGCGCAGAATGTACGAGGTGTTAATGCTTTCTCAAAGCAGGGATAAAAATGTAGCACGCTGTATGAGAAATTGCTTACTCTGTTGGATTCGTCAGACTCTTGCAGGAGTCGGTGCCGATATATCAGAGTAAGACTCCGCAGAAAATAAATCGTTTAAACTCTCCAGGTGTATTCGACTCAGTGATTGCTGAACCAGACTGAGGGTAAAAGAATGCTGAACCAGACTGAGGGTAAAAGAATCCGTTCTATCATTTGGTGTCAGAAGTGGGATCTCAACGGACAGTCACCGAGAGTTCGCGAACTAGGAGCTGAATCGTCCCGGACGTGGAGGGAGGAAATGGGCCCCCGATGTGAGTAATTTTTGTACTGCCTCGGTTTTCCTCCGATTCCGCCAGTCCGACGACGAGTCGGCCAATCGCTAACTCCCGTGTGGTGTCCCGCCGAGATCCAGGTCAGTCTGGCGAATACTGGAAGAGATAGGTATTAGGTCAGTGATCGGATATCACTGAGGGTCAGTATACGTACTGAGGGAATAACTAGGAACTGTGTAAACTTAGTAATAAGTACTTGTGTCAGGTAAAGCGTCGACCTTGTATATCACTTGGCCCGCCTAGGCTCTGAACAAGTTTAAAACGCGACTGTGTAAAGTTCACAAGGGGAGTAAGATGGGCAATTGTTTAGATACCACGACTGAATCGGGTAGCGCCTTACAGACCCTTTGTGAACAACATCCTGACAAAGCGAAGCAACTCAGACAGTTGTCGGGAGGATTAAATAAGAAATTAGGAAGTGATCAATGGCCACTAGAAAGAGCTAAGAACCTGGATGCCGCTAAAAAGGCTCAAGAACTAATTTGGAAAAGTAACAGGGGTACCACAGCCAAAGAACTAATTGCCCTATGGAGACAGTACTGCCAGGAACTGAAAGAAACTTCCTTGTTAGCAAGCTGGCAGGATAATGCCTTAAAATTAGGAATAGGACTTACCGAAAAAGGGGTAGTCAAACCAGTAGAGGTGCTGAAAAAGGAATGTGCTCATGAGAAACACTCAAAACAAGAGTCTGAAAAGACCATGAGCGAGCCTGGAAAGGCTGATAAGAGTGGATTACGTAATCCAATGGTTGGCCTTGCCTTGACAGAGGGAGATGGTGATGACGATTTGGACGAATGGAATCACAGGGCTCATGTTGTTCCCCGCGCTCCCCCCCCCCGTACGTTAACATTTATCCCCCGGTAGCACCACCCGTACCAACTGCACAAACCCCCGCGCCGACACCTCAAGTATCTGCCAGTGTCATTTCCCCGCCGCCGTCAGTCACGGTTCAGATGAACAGTCCCCCGCCGGTCCAGATGGGAAACCAACCACTGGGTCCCCAGTATACTGACCCCGTAGCTTTCCGTACCTGACACAAGGGAAGGAGAAACCCACTTCCCCCACCTTTAGATAGTCCAGTAGGGACGTGCAGACGAAGAAGAGACAGATGGTGCTGAGTAAGAAATCAAACAGTCAGGAACAGAGTTCCCTAGAGGCTCCAGACTATAGTGATACTGACGAGGGAGATTCGGGAGACGACTGGTCATCCCTGGAATCAGAATCCGATAGAGACCCGCCAGACATAAACCGATACCCTGACAGTTGCCGGAGAGACAAATGCCTAACCCTGCCTTTAACGCGAATAATCCAGTGGCTGCCGGTAACCCCCGGACCATAGGTATCTTCTACCCCTGGAAACCTAACGAGATAATGGCTATCTTAACCGGGATGCCAGATAGGAAGAAATCCCCCACCTTGTTTGTAGATTTCCTCCGGACTACTATACTCGTCTATAATGCTGAATCAAGAGACTTATGGGCGTTAGTACAGCAGATCTTGACTCCCGCCGAACATGCAAGGTTTTTGGTTAACCTAGGCTTTGCGGACCATGCCGCATTAGAGGCTCAAAACGCACAGGGTGATGCTCGTGAACGTGCCATACTCACTGCCCTAACCACTACCCTGCAGAAGCCCATTGATATATCCAAGGTGTTGGATACTAAACCACGAAAGGGCGAGGGAGCAGAGGAATTCCTAGAGAGATTCTCTGAGGTGTATCGGAGTCAGTCAGGAGATGCTAATTACCAGAACGGAGCAAACTCGCCGCAATACTGTGCTATTCTGATAAATTGTCTACCAACCTCGGTGTCTGAAGCAATTAAGACTAACAATATGGACTGGTCAGAGAATAGTCCCAGCCAGATGGCCAGGGCAGTGAAATATTATTGGAAAGAAAATAAGAGCCAGGAGAGTCAGCCCCAGGTCAAAGTAAAGACTGAGTATGTGATAAAAAGGGAAGAGCCAAAGCCCACCCAAGATGTGATGGGATATCAGATGGAACCCCAGCAATGTGTCCCAGGGTGGGTTGATGGACAGGGGTACAGATACATCAGCCACCCCAACGGACCGACCGCCCCTAGTTATGGCCCACCCTACGCTCCCCCAAAATAAAATTTCGGCGATAGAGGAAGAGGAGGGGGGCAAGCAGGGTCAGATACCTGTTTCAACTGTGGCCAGCAAGGCCACTGGAGCAGGGAATGCCCCTCCCGAAGACAAGGAAGAGGGGGCCATATGCAGGGACAACGGGGAGGTTGGCAGGGAAATCGGGGACGAGGAAGATATACAGGCTTCTCCCAGAATAATCCGTTTCCCCAGTACTGACTAGCCAACCGCGTGGTGAACGGGTTCCAGTCGGACGAGGAGCCCGTTCTATCACTGCTGATTGAAGGGAGCCGGCATACGTTTCTGGTAGACACCGGAGCTGCTATGTCATCTGTCCGATCAGAGCTCAATCTCACTAAATCCGGGGAAACACAAAGCCTGTCCGGATTCCAAGGACAAGTGTGCCAGTACCCAATATCAGAGCCAGTTGAAGTAACATTTCGAAATGAGTCCGTAAAACACCAATTCGTAATCACAGATGGGCTGGATTGCAATCTCATGGCCAGAGACCTGTTATGTGCATTTCAGTGGGAACGAAGGAATAACTGTGAAACCATGGGCCCCTAAAAGACAATGTTACGTCTCCACCACCCCACAATGGTGGACTCTGGACTTAAAGGATGAACCCCCATCTCATGTAACCCTAGCTTATGATCGAAGTGGAAAAGATAAGGAGTTGGAGAATTTTTACCAAGCTTATGAAGGGACTGAGTGGGATGTTGTTCTCCGGGCCAGTGTTACAGGGCCGGAGGGGAAAGCAGAATATGTTGAGGTTCCCTTGGAATTGTGGAAGCAACCCCTAACCGTAGCCCCACACATCACCCGGGAAGTAAACTCCCCCTACCGTGCGAAAGATCTGGGACCCATGGTAAAACAGGCAGTTGAACAAGCTAACCCAGATGACCGGCAGGAGCAGGCCCTGTCAGGCGGTCGAACTATCCTGTTCTACCAAGAGCCAAAGGTAGCCTTGACACAGTTGCACCACCACGTTGGGAGAGGTGTACCGGAATACGTCAATCCGCAAGTGTGGGCAGAAGACCCCACACAGGTAGGATGCGTTAAAATAACTCCCATCCAAATCGCCCTACAGGAGAATGTTGTACTACCCTCCATACGACAGTATCCGCTGAAACAACAAGCGATACCCAGCATTGATAAATTGATCACAGGACTACTGAAACAAGGAATCCTGATTGAATGCCAGTCCCCGTGCAACACGCCCATACTTGCAGTTCCAAAATCAGGAAAGCCAAACCAGTACAGATTAGTACAGGACTTACGATCTATCAATGCTATTGTACAACCGCTTCATGCACTAGTCCCTAATCCAGCTCACATTCTGGCCCAGGTCCCTGCACAAGCGAAAATCTTTGCAGTAGTCGATCTCCAACATGCCTTTTTCGCCTTGCCACTGGAACCGGCAAGCCAGTATCTCTTTACCTTCACTTATAATGGACAACAGTATACGTGGACCCGACTGCCGCAAGGTTTTGTAAACTCTCCAACATTATTCTCTAGGTGCCTACAAGGACAGTTGCAGACTTTGACCTTGAAACATGGTTCCGCTCTAGTCCAGTACGTGGACGACTCGTTCGTCAGGGGTCGTCCAGTACGTGGACGACCCCTGACGAACAAAGTAACCGGGAAGACACCGCCCAGTTGCTTAATCACCTATTCTCACTCGGGTACGTAGTCTCCCAATCAAAGGTACTGGTGGCTCAACAGAAAGTTAAGTTCCTCGGCTTCATGCTCTCAGCAACCGAGCGGAGTCTAGAGAAAAGCAGGATTGAGCCAATCTGTCAGTTTCCCGTACCCCGTAGTGCGAAACAAGTGAGGCAATGGATGGGGATGGTAAACTACTGTAGACAATGGATACCCAACATCGCTCTAGAAACCAAACGACTAACACCATACACCAGTATGGAGGGCGAGTTTCAGCTAGACCCTGTCGCCTTGGGAGCGTTTGAAAACCTAAAGGAAGCATTGTTACAAGCACCAGCACTGGGGAGACCCCTGTATGACAGGCCCTTCCAGCTATACTGCACTATCCTCACTGATTGTTCGACTGCTGTCCTAACTCAAAAACATGGGGACAAGCATAGGCCAGTGGCTTACTACTCCTCGAAGTTAGATCCGGTAGCGCTAGGGCATCCCGTATGCACCCAGATTCTGACCGCCATCTATAATAGCCTACAATCGGCTGCCAATCTAACTTTGCAACAAGATATTACTGTATACAGTTCGCACTCGGTAACGGCACTATTAGGCCAGTTACAAACTCAGCACCTCACTATGGCCCGACAGAACAAGTACGAGATATACCTGTTGAATAATCCCAAACTGCAATTTAAGCATTGTACTATCAACCCAGCATGTTTTCTCACAGAACCACCCCTCGAACAAACAGACCCCGGACATGATTGTCTATTTTTAATCAAGGAAGATACCTCCGTCAGGGAGGATCTATCTGATGCCCCAATGCAGAGTCCTGACACAACCATGTATGTAGATGGAAGTGCGTCCGTCAGTCCCCTTGGGAAAAGACTTTCTGGATATGCAATCATAAATCAGGACGGTAACACTTTGGAGTCTGCTGCCTTTGAGTTTCCGTATTCCGCCCAACAAGCAGAACTGTTCGCATTAATACGAGCTTGTATCTTAGGGAAGGACTTAAAGGTTAATGTTTATACAGACTCGAGATATGCCTTCGGAGTGGTTCATGATTTCAGACAATTATGGAAAAACAGAGGGTTCCTAACCTCTGCAGGAACACAGATATCCCATCAGAAATTAGTATCTGATTTGCTACAAGCCCTCATGCTACCAAAACAGATCTCCGTGATAAAGTGCTCCGCACACACAGCAGGACAGACCCCTGTAGATATAGGGAATAGATGCGCTGACCAGGAAGCTAGGGAAGCGTCCCAGGAACGACGAGTGGTTGTGCCTAGAATGATGAGCCAGACTAAAAGCTCAAATAAAAGCAAGTCTCCCTCGGAAAAGCCAATGCCAACCATCCAAGACGTCATTAAGTTACAGGAGGACGCTCCTGACTGTGATAAGGGACTGTGGAAACAGCTCGGTTGTACATATGATTGTGTCTAAACTATGGGTCACCCCTGCCGAGCAAACTTGTATGTCAGATGAGCTAGCATTATGGGTTATTGAATGTATACACTTTGCAACTCATTGTGGTGCCAGAGCAACTAGTGACACGTTATTAGCTACACGGTGGCATCCTAGATTACAAGCTCTGGCTCAAGGTATTAGCAGCCGCTGCCTCATTTGTCAGCAGCATAACCCGGGAAAAGGCATACCTTGTGAAACGGGTAAGACGCCGTTACCCACGGGTCCCTTTGAGACCCTCCAGATGGACTACATTGAGTTAGAAAGGTGTCAGTGTTATAAATATGTACTGGTTATTGTTGATGTATTTAGTAAGTGGATTGAGGCCTACCCGACTACGGACAACAAAGCCTCCACTGTTGTAAAAGTTTTAATGAGAGAAATTATTCCCAGGTACGGAATTCCAAACCGATTAAGTTCAGACAACGGCCCTCACTTCGTGGGTCAGGTAACCAAGGAATTCTGCGCTCAAATGGGCATCCAACAGCAGCTACATTGTGCTTACAGGCCACAGGCCGCCGGACTGGTCGAGCGGGCTAATCAGACCTTGAAAAATAAACTTGCCAAATTACAGGCCGAGACGGGAACTACATGGCTCAAATTACTCCCCGTGGCCTTGTTCCAAATACGTACTACCCCGGCAGGTGCAGCAAGGTTAAGCCCTGCTGAAATCATATATGGCAGACCTCTCAAAACCCCGTGGAACCAGGAAGTCCCAAAGACTGTCCACTTTCACCACATGACGGCAGAAATGACTAACTATATTTTGTCGTTAACCAGGGCATTGAAAAGTTTGCACTCCCGGGTACGCGCTGCCTACATCGACCTCCCCCCTATAGTCAGTCCGTCCAAAATCGAGCCCGGAACGTATGTATTGATCAGGAATTGGACACGAAAAGGACTGGAACCTCGTTGGGAAGGACCCTATCAAGTCCTACTCACCACCCCAACTGCTGCCAAAGTAGAGGGAAAGTGTGCTTGGGTCCACCTCCACCACTGTAAAATTGTCAGTAATGCTATGCCTAAAACTTAAAGAATGCTAACCTCCCTTGCTTCCAAGAAATCTCTCCCTAAAACAGACGTGCCGCGCCGACTGACCATGCAGACGCCCCTGTGGATCCTCTCCATCAGTGTCCTGCTCACCCCTGGAATAACTCAACAGCCCAGAAGAAGGACATGCCGGCGGAACCAACCCAAGCGGGTACACCATCTATGCCCAGGAGACGTGCTTCGGTGCAATGATGATAACCCAGGCGGGTTCGGGAAATGGAACATGATCAACTTGGACACCTACATTGGGCTTATTAGACAGCCCCACCGCTCGCTAGTGCTGAGAAACGAACACAGAGGAACATTGCCATGCTATTGGACTGAGTGCAAATTTGATTACGTTTGCCGACGCCAGGCGACCAAGTCTGTTACTGCAGGACCATGCAGTATAACTACAGACACCAAAGGACAGAATCGTTGTCTGAAGTTGCCCTCTATTATGAGCAGCTTTGACTATTTTAGGTTAGAAGGTAACCTCACCAAGAAACGTAAACGAGATCTCCAACACATTTTCCCTAAAGAAACCCCAACGGGCAACCTATTCCTCCAGACTCACGCAGCCCTATACTCACCAGAGTCAATTGTTTGTTATCCGCCCCTGACCTCTGTGGAGGGGATGTTTGCCCCAACCCCGGTTATTGTTCCCCCGGACTTTCTTTTAGATGCTCACCTCCCCCCTCCCACAACCAATATAACAATACCCTATATCTTAGCCCCGCCCGCCAATTGCCTGAGACTAAGCAGGAACCCTGGTGGTTACGAGAATTGTTGGAATGGGACGGGCTATGGTTGTAGGTCAGTATGGGTTAACCAGAACTACACCTGCTTGGTGACACGCTGCCTCCACCATCAATGTACGATAGGACCTGACACCGGTAGCTGCACATGTGAGCAATCCGTATGTGTGTCAGTAACCGAAGGAGTGAAAGTTTTATGTGGAGAAGGGAATGGAACAACTCTGAAGGTAGGGGGGGGGGGGGGGAACCTTTATGCTAGTAGAAATAGCTAGTACCCAGCCTGCTGATACCCTTGAGATCCAAGGCCTGGACTATTTCCTTCCCCCGAGCCATTTAAGCACAAGGCGGAAACACATATCCGTGATATATACCAAACCAGGCTACTTTTTCTTGGGCCAAGGAAAAGCCACTAATTTCATGGTAATAGGTACCGCCCCCAGGACTGTAGCCATCGCTACTCTAACCCCTACTACAGTACCTTGCCCCTCCCAATGGACATCCCACCGAAAAATAGTAGCCAGGGCAGCCTCGAAAGAGTTTTGCTCCAAAATGGAAAGATCCTGAATCCCTAGGAGGACACGGAACCTCTGTAGGATATGGATTTGCTGGCCTGTTCTCTATAGGCTATACTGGAGCCTATTTGGCCGCTAATAACCGGAACTACCTTATCTGTGGTCTCACCATCCTGGGTAATGCTACCATGGGGGCCCTCGACACAGTCACTAAAGAATTGTCGGAACTCAGGTTATTCACTATGCAGAACAGATATGCCCTAGACTAAGAATTCGCAATAATTTACAGTTCTGAAGATTCAGTTTTTTGATTAAAGGATCCCTGAGCGAGGTGCTTTTAAGTTTCCAAAGATAAAATGGCTGTCACACCACATGGACAAAAGAGGTTTGGAATGCAGCTTCCTGTGTCTGGAAGTAAGGTTCAATGAAGACAAAGGACAATGCTTTGTTTACAAAGCAACTGAATGCTATTAGCATTTGTTTAGATACACCTGAAACTGCAGAAGAGACGTTTGCACCTTGAATGGGAAGCGTTAACTTTGAATGGGTTTCCAATCACCCAGTACTGGACTATAGAGCAGATGTATCGCCCTTTTGTTTCAGCAAAGGGAGCTCTGAAAATCACTAACTCAATCTAACCACTTTGAGTTAGCCTATCACAGCTTTGGGGTTAATTTTGCACACAGCCCTTGCAAGGCACGGATGTGAGGGGCTCACCAGGTATAAAAAAAGGGCCGAGCAGCCAGCTCGCTCTCTTGACTTCCTGGGACGATAAGGTGAGCTCTCTCTCTCTCTCTCTCTCTCTCTCTGCTGGACCATGTGAGCAGAGATTTTCTGACTCTCAACAAGGCAACCTAGCAGGAGTTATGGGGGGATGGTGATTTAAGGGAATTGCTAAGATTGTTTAAACAACATTGTAGCCATCGTACCCCTCGTTTTTGCCGTGTGTACCCCCTTGTTATATAGTTTTACAATTTTACTGTATTCATGTGGGATAGTTTGATAGTGATTATAGTTTCTTTTAGTTAATAAAGATTGATATTTTTCTCTCATCCAAACCACGTGTTCTGTTTTATCATTAATTATAAGTTCCTCCACTCAGAACTAAAGGAGGGGTAGCGAAATTGGTTTAGAGTGTAGCAGCAAAAAGACTGCTGGCCAGGTAGATTACCTTAAACCAGTTTAAAAGAAACCCCGAAATCCTTACAAGACTACCTGCTGGCCCGAGAAGGTGGTGTCTGTGCAATAGTAAAAGGTAAATGCCTTATGGGAGTCCGAGACCAGACAGAGAGCATCACCCGCTTTATCACTAAGATAAGGGAACAAATGGATAATATGAAGGAAGCAAGTAACTGGGGATTTGGAGGATGGTCTGACTGGTTGATAAATATGGCCATGTACTCAGTAGCTGCCATCGTCTGTATTTTCGTTGGACTAGCACTCATGAAATGTGTGTTGGGAAGAATGCAGCTAGCTTTGGAGAAAATAGGTGTCCCGAGGATGCTAGTAGTATGACAGGCCAGTGAATGTGAAATGAAGGAAGTAAAGTACGATGATAATGAAGAATTTGATCGACTAAATAAGATAGACGTACCCGAATAACGGTTGGTTATCATAGAATGATAAAAGGGAGGGAATGAGAATATCATTTCAAGAAAAAGAAACCAGAAACTGTAAAAGCAGCAGAGAAGTAAAAAGGGCTAACCTGATACCTGATCTTTAATTGTTAACGAGGCTGGCGCCCATGATGTTACCCCTTGCTGATAGGAACAATGTAGGGCGGCGGGCAGAAACTGTACAGACATTAGGTGATTGCAAACGCATTACCATAATGTTTAGGTGATCGTGAACACATTACCAGGATGTTTACTTAGCTGTAACCCATTCAGTAAAATGTGACTTGTATATTTCGAACTGCCAGACCAGGAAATCCAATTAAATGTATACGTGCACAGCTCAGGATTGGTGCAGAATGTACGAGGTGTTAATGCTTTCTCAAAGCAGGGATAAAAATGTAGCACGCTGTATGAGAAATTGCGTACTCATTCGTCAGACTCTTGCAGGAGTCGGTGCCGATATATCAGAGTAAGACTCCGCGGAAAATAAATCGTTTAAACTCTCCAGGTGTATTCGACTCAGTGATTGCTGAACCAGACTGAGGGTAAAAGAATCCGTTCTATCATTACCAACCAGGAAACAGGCTATTTTAGATCTTGTATTGTGTAATGAGACAGGGCTAATTAGCAATCTCATAGTAAAGGATCCTCTGGGGCAGAGTGATCATAATATGATAGACAAGTCACTTTCAAACTTTACTTGAAATTCTAAGTCCGAAACTAGAGTCTTAAACTTAAATAAAGCCAACTACATAGGTATGAAGGGTGAGTTGGCTAAGTTAGATTGGAAAAATAGATTAAAAAGGTATGGCAGTAGATAAGCAGTGGCTAGCATTTAAAGAAATATTTCATAATTCTCAACAAAAATACTGAGAAACAAAACCTCCATGGGAAAAGTGATCCATCCGCTGCTAACTAAAGAAGTTAAGGATAGCATTAGATTGAAAGAAGAAACTTATAATGTTGTGAATAGTAGTAAGCCTGAGGATTGGGAGAGGTTTGGAAACCAGCAAAGGATGACCAAAAAATTAAAAAGGAAAAAAATAGCATGAGAAAACTATCAAGAAATATAAAAACAGATTGTAAGAACTTCTACAAGTATGTAAAAAGAGAGTAGCAAAAGTAAACATTGGTCCCTTAGAGGCTGAGACAGGAGAAATTATTATGGGGAATAAGGAAATGGCAGAAACGTTAGATATTTTGTATGTGTCTTCACAGTAGAAGACACAAAAAGCATACCAAAAATGGTGGGGAACCAAAGGTCTAATGAGGGTGAGGAACTTAACGTAATTAATTTAAGTAGAGAAAGAGTTCTAAAAGGAGGTGGCTGCAGAGATAGTGGATACATTGGTTTTGATTTTCCAAAACTCCCTAGATTCTAGAACGGTCCCAGCAGATTGGAAGGTAGCAAATGTAACAGCGCTATTCAAGAAAGGAGGGAGAGTGAAAACAGGGAACTACAGGCCAGTTAGCCTGACATCAGTCGTCAGGAAAATGCTGGAATCCATTGTTAAGGAAGTGGTATCAGGGCACTGAGAAAATCATAACATGATTAGGCAGAGTCAACCTGGTTTTATGAAAGGGAAATCATGTTTGACAAATTTATAAGATTTTTTTGAGGATGTAACTAGCAGGGTAGATAAAGGGGAACCAGTGGATGTAGTATATTTGGATTTCCAAAAGGCATTCGATAAGGTGCCACATAAAAAATTATACAAGGTAAGGGCTCATGGGGTTGGGGGTAATATGGAATGGAGGATTGGTTAACGGACAGAAAACAGAGAGTAGGGGTAAACGGGTCTTTTTCACGCTGCCAGGCTGTAACTAGCGGGGTGCCGCAAGGATCGGTGTTGGAGCCTCAACTATTAATATATTAATGACCAAGATGAAGGGACCGAGTGTAATGTATCCAAGTTTGCTGACGATACAAAGCTAGGAGGGACAGTAAGCTGTGAGGAGAACACAGAGTGTCTGCAAAGGGATATAGACAGACTAAGTGAGTGGGCAGTAAGGTGGCAGATGGAGTATAATGTAGGGAAATGTGAGGTTATTCACTTTGGTAGGAAGAATAGAAAAACAGAATATTTTTTAAATGGTGACAAACTTTGAAATGTTGGTGTTCAGAGAGATTTGGGTGTCCCCGTGCAAGAAACACAGAAAGCTAGCATGCAGGTACAGCAAGCAATAAGGAAGGCAAATAGCATGTTGGCCTTTATTGCAAGGGGGTTGGAGTATAAGAGTTAGGACATCTTGCTACAATTGTACAGGGCCTTGGTCAGACCACACCTGGAGTACTGGGCACAGTTTTGGTTTCCTTATCTAAGGAAGGATATACTTGCCTTGGAGGCGGTGCAACAAAGGTTCACTAGATTGACTCCTGGGATGAGAGGGCTGTCTTATGATGAGAGATTGTGTAGAATGGGCCTATACTCTCGAGTTGAAAGAGGTGATCTCATTGAAACATACAAGATTCTGAATGGGATTGACAGGGTAGATGCTGAGAGGTTGTTTCCCCTGGCTGGAGAGTCTAGAACTAGGGGGCATAGTCTCAGGATAAGGGACTGAGATGAGGAGGAATTTCTTCACTCAGAGGATTGTGAATCTTTGGAATTCTCTACCCCAGCGGGCTGTGGACGCAGAGTCAGAGTATATTCAAGGCTGAGATAGATAGATTTTTGAACTCTAGGGGAATCAAGGAACATGGGGATCGGGCGGGAAAGTGGAGTTGAGGTCGATGATCAGCCATGATCTTATTGAATGGCGGAGCAGGCTGGAGGGGCCGAATGGCCGACTCCTGCGCCTATTTCTTATGTTCTTAAAGGGAAATACACAGCAGGCCCCTCAGCACCTAAACTGCCTCATCTATTTACACATAATTCCATATTTCCTCGGAGTCCTCATCACAGAAGACCTCGCCTGGTCCCTCAATACCTCCTCTCTGGTGAAGAAGGCCCAGCAGCGCCTATATTTCCTAAGGAGGCTGAAGGGATGTAACCTGTCACCCCTGATCCTCTCTAACTTTTACCGCTGCACAATAGAGAGCATCCTGACGAACTGTATCACAGTATGGTATGGCAGCTGTAGCTACTATGACCGGAAAGCCCTGCAGCAGGTAGTCAAAACTGCCCAACGTATTACCGGCACCCGGCTACTGACCATAGAGCACATATACCAGAAACGCTGTTTACAGAGGTCACGGACCATCATCAAAGACCCTACCCACCCCAGCCACAGTCTGTTCACCCTCCTGCCATCTGGGAGACGCTACAGATGCATTCGCACCCGAACGACCAGATTTAGGAACAGCTTCTTTCCCAGGGCTGTCATCCTACTGAACTCCACAAATAAACTCTAAAGCCTGCACATCTGCCAATGCACTTTATTATGGTTATGCTTATGTTAATGTATTACAAGCCAAATGTATGTTGAATGTTTAACTGTCTTAATCTAAATGTACACTCTCGGGAGCCACAAGCCTACATTTCGTTGTACTGCACTTGTGCACTAACAATGACAATAAAGTTGATTATGATTATGATTAATACATGTTATTCCCCAGATAATGAAGCAGTCCATGCCCGAATGCAACAAGAGCTGGACAACATTCAGACTTGGGCTGATAAGTGGCAAGTAACATTCGTGCCACACAAGTGCCAGGCAATGACTATCTTCAACAAGTGAATCAAACCACCGCCCCTTGACATTCATCGACCCCCCCCATCAAAATCCTGGGGGTCACCATTGACCAGAAACCTAACTGGACCAGCCACATAAATACTGTGGCAACAAGAGCAGGTCAGAGGCTGGGTATTCTGCGGTGTGTTTCACCTGCTGACTCCCCAAAGCCTTTCCACCATCTATAAAGGCACAAGTAGAGTGTGACAGCGGGGCTATAAAAGGCCCCAGAGACCAGGTAGGCCTCAGCGTCGGCGGGAATTTCAGCGGCGGCAGCAGGGCTATAAAAGGCCCCAGAGACCAGGTAGGCCTCAGCGTCGGCGGGAATTTCAGCAGCAGGGCTATAAAAGGCTCCCAGAGACCAGGTAGGCCTCAGCGGGAATTTCAGCAGCAGCAGGGCTATAAAAGGCTCCCAGAGACCAGGTAGGCCTCAGCGTCGGCGGGAATTTCAGCAGCAGCAGCGGGGCTATAAAAGGCTCCCAGAAACCAGGTAGGCCTCAGCGTCGGCAGGAATTTCAACAGCAGCAGCGGGGCTATAAAAGGCTCCCAGAAACCAGGTAGGCCTCAGCGTCGGCAGGAATTTCAACAGCAGCAGCGGGGCTATAAAAGGCCCCAGTCAGGTAGGTTTACTAATCTCCAATCTCAGAGGGAGAGAAGTAAAAAGTAATCGAAGTGTGACGTCACCAGAAAGCAGGTAAGTGATTGGCTGGTGAGTATTTCTCTCTTTTTAAACTTTAACTCTGTGGTTTATAGTTTCTAAGCTCTCTGTGGTGTAGCAGGGACTGTTTGTAAACCAGGACCCTTAAATATATCATTTAACTGTCGTGAAATTGGTGGGATTGATTTGATTTAATTGCAATTAACTAAAGGGTAAGTCATGACAGGACAGCCCGGTGCCATGGTATGCTCCTCCTGCGATATGTGGGAACTCAGGGACACTTCCAGTGGGATGGCTTATCAGAGGAAGGCAGCAGCAGCCAACTTCCTGGCACCAGGGGTGGTTCTGCTGCACAGGACAGGAGGAAAAAAAAGAGTGGGAGACCTATAGTAATAGGGGATTCTGTTGTAAGGGGAATAGATAGGCGTTTCTGCGGCCGCAAACGAGACTCCAGGATGGTGTGTTGCCTCCCTGGTGCAAGCGTTAAGGATGTCTCAGAGCGGCTGCAGAACATTTTGGAAGGGGAGGGTGAACAGCCAGTTGTCGTGGTGCATATAGGTAAAAAATGGGATGAGGTCCTAAAAGCTGAATATAGGGAGTTAGGAGGTAAATTAAAAAATAGGAGCTCAAAAGGTAGTAATCTCAGGATTGCTACCAGTGCCACGTGCTAGTCAGAGTAGAAATAGAAGGATATTTCAGATGAATACGTGGCTAGAGGAATGGTGCCAGGGGAAGGGATTCAAGTTCCTGGGACATTGGAACCGGTTCTGGGGGAGGTGGGACCAGTTCAAACCGGATGGGTTGCACCTGGGCAGGGCCGGGACCGATGTCCTAGGGGGAGTGTTTGCTAGTGCTCTGGGGGAGGGTTTAAACTAAAATGGCAGGGGGTTGGGAACCTGAGCAGGGAGACAGAGGAAAGGGAAACAAGGATAAAAGAAAAAGATAGGAAGGAGAAAAACAAAAGTGCCAGTCAGAGAAATCAACAGTTTAAATCAAACATGGCCACAGTAGATAATAATTCTAATAGGTCTAAGAGCGTTAAAAAAACAAGCCTGAAGGCTTTGTGTCTTAATGCGAGGAGCATTCGTAATAAGGTGGATGAATTAGCTGCGCAAATATAGAGGTAAACGAATATGATTTGGTTGGGATTACGGAAACATGTCTCCAGGGTGGCCAAGGCTAGGAACTCAACAGCCAGGGGTATTCGATATTCAGGAACGATCGGCAAAAAGGAAAGGGAGGTGGGGTAGCATTGCTGGTTAAAGAAGGAATTAACAATTGTAAGGAAGGATATTAGCTCTGATGATATGGAATCTGTATGGGTAGAACTGAGAAATAGCAAGGGGCAGAAAACATTACTGGGAGTGGTATATAGACCTCCAAACAGTAAGGCGGAGGTTGGGGTTGGCATTAAAAGGGAAATTAGAGAAGTGTGCAATAAGGGCACAGCAGTCATCATGGGTGACTTCAATCTACATATAAATTGGGCCAACCAAATTAGTAACAATACTGTGGAGAAGGAATTCCTGGAGTGTTTACGGGATGGTTTCCTGGACCAATATGTCGAGGAACCAACCAGAGATCAGGCCATCTTAGACTGGGTATTATGTAACGAGAAAGGATTAATTAACAATCTTGTTGTACGAGGCCCCTTGGGTCGGAGCGATCATATGATCGAATTCTTCATTAAGATGGAGAATGAAGTTGTTGACTCAGAGACTAGGGTCCTGAATTTAAATAAAGGAAAATACGATGGTCTGAGGCGCGCGTTGGGTAGGATTGATTGGGGAATGTCACTCAAATGATTGACGGTGGATAGGCAATGGCAAACATTCAAAGACCGCATGGATAAACTACAGAATTTGTTCATCCCAGTTTGACGTAAAAATAAAACAAAAAAGGTGACTCAACCGTGGCTAACAAGGGAAATTAGGGATAGCATAAGATCCAAGGAGAAGACATATAACTTGGCTAGAAAAAGCAGTAAACCTGAGGATTGGTAGCAGTTTAGGATTCAACAAAGGAGGACAAAGGGATTAATTAAGAAAGGGAAAATAGAATATGAGTGTAAGCTTGCAGGGAACATAAAAACTGACTGTAAAAGCTTTCATAGATATGTGAAGAGAAAAAGATTGGTGAAGTCAAGCGTAGGTCCCTTACAGTCAGAATCAGGGGAATTTATAATGGGGAACAAAGAAATGGATGACCAATTAAATACATATTTTTGTTCTGTCTTCAAAAAAGACACAAATAACCTCCCAGAGATGTCAGGGAACATATGGTCTGATGAAAGGGAGGAACTGAAAGAAATCAGTATTTGTAGGGAAATGGCGTTAAGGAAATTGATGGGATTGAAGGCCAATAAATCCGCAGGGCCTGATAATCTACATCCTAGGGTACTTAAGGAACTGGCCACAGAAATAGCAGATGCATTGCTGATCATCTTCCAACATTCGATGGAATCTGGAACAGTACCCATGGATTGGAGGGTAGCTAATATGTTACCCCACTATTCAAAAAAGGTGGTAGAGAGAAAACGGGGAATTACAGACCGGTAAGACTGACATCGGTAGTGGGGAAAATGCTAGAGTCCATTATAAGAGATGTAATAGCAGAGCACTTGGAAAACAGTGACAGGATCGGACAAAGTCAACATGGATTTACAAAGGGTAAATCGTGCTTGACTAATCTACTGGAATTTTTTGAGGATGTAACTGGTAGAATAGATAAGGGAGAACCAGTGGATGTGGTGTATTTGGACTTTCAGAAGGCTTTCGATAATGTCCCGCATAAGAGATTAGCGTGTAAAGTTAAGGCACATGGGATTGGGGGCAAGGTACTGACTTGGAAAGAGAACTAGTTGGCAGACAGAGAGCAAAGAGTTGGAATAAACGGGTCTTTTTCCGAGTGGCAGGCAGTGACTAGTGGGGTACTGCAGGGATCGGTGCTAGGACCCCAGCTATTCACAATATATATTAATGATCTAGACAAGGGAACTAGATGTAATATCTCCAAATTTGCAGGCGACACAAAGCTGGGTGGGCGCGTGTGCTGTGAGGAGGATGCTGAGAAACTCCAGGATGATTTGGACACGTTGAGTCAGTACAAAGGTTCACTCGGTTAATCCTGGGGATGAGGGGATGGACATATGAGGAGAGGTTGAGTAGATTGGGACTCTACTCATTGGAGTTCAGAAGAATGAGAGGCGATCTTATTGAAACATATAAGATTGTGAAGGGGTTGGATCGGGTGGATGCGGGGAGAATGTTCCCAACGATGGGTGAAACTAGAACTAGGGGGCATAGTCTTAGAATAAGGGGCTGCTCTTTCAAAACTGAGATGAGGAGGAACTACTTCACTCAGAGGGTGGTAGGTCCATGGAATATGCTGCCCCAAAAAGCTGTAGAAGCTACATCATTGCATAAATTTAAAACAGAAATAGACAGTTTCCTAGAAGTAAAAGGGAATAAAGGGTTATGGGGAGCGGGCAGGAATTTGGACATGAGTCTAGGTTCGGATCGGTCATGACCCTGTGGGTAGCGGAGCAGGCCCAGGGGCTGTGTAGCCTGATCCTGCTCCTATTTCGTGTGTCTAATTCTGTTAGATTCAGGAGATGGTTCTGTGATAGTAGATTGGCGGTTAGGATCAGATCAGCCATGATCTTATTGAATGGCGGAGCAGGCTCGAGGGGCCGATTGGCCTACTCCTGCTCCTATCTTCTATGTGATGGGATACCCTCCACTTGCCTGGATGAGTGCAGCGCCAACAACACTCAAGAAGCTCCACACCATCCAGGACAAAACAGCCCGCTCGATTGGCACCGCATCTACCACCTTAAACATTCACTCCCTCCACCACCAGCGTACTATGGCTGGAGTGTGTACCATCTACAGGATGCACTGCAGCAACTCATCAAGGCTTCTTTGACAACACCTCCCAAACCCACGACCTCTTCCACCTAGAAGGACAAAGGGCAGCAGGTGCATGGGAACACCACCACCTCCAAGTTCCCCTCCAAGTCACACACCATCCTGACTTAGAAATATATCATCGATCCTTCATCACTGGGTCAAAATCCTGGAACTCCCTCCCTAACAGCACTGTGGGAGCAGCTTCACCACACCGACTGCAGCGGTTCAAGGCAGCGGCTTACCACCACCTTCTCAAGGGCAATTCCGGATGGGCAATAAATGCTGGCCTTGCCAGCGACGCCCACACCCCGTGAATAAATTTTAAAAATCCACGGATTAGTTTTTCACTACCCCACTGAGATGATGTACCACTATGTCTTTCCAAGAAACAGGTTGCCAACCATTAACCCCATTTGCCCACGCCCCCGACAGCGGCCACGCCCCCGACCCCGGCCACGCCCCCGACTCCTAACATGTACCCATTATTCTAATCGCCCTTTGTTTCCAGTTCTGTAAACAGGCTCACTGATCTTCCAGTTCTGATGAAGATGTACAACAAAAACAGCAAAACAGGACCATCCAAGTTTTGTGTCTTCATGGGCCATTTAGTTGCACATCATGGAGCCTCACTGGTCACATATCAAGGTTAAATCCAAGCTCCCATTAATTTACAGCAATCATCAGCTGACTATACTAACAGGTAGGGGTCAACCTTGGCTCAGTCCCCTCACTCTCAGAGTCAGAAGGTTGTCAGTAAAAGTTCTACTTCAGAAACTTGAGTGCAAAATCTAACTGACACTCCAGTGCAGCACTGAGGTGCTGTCTTTCAGATGAGGAGTGAAGCCGAGGACCCGTCTGCCCACTCAGATGGATGTAAAAGATCCCACGGCCACTATTCGAAGAACAGCAGGGGGGTTCTCCCCAACATCCTGGCCAATATTTATCCCTCAACCAACATCATTAAAAAACAGATTAACCAGTTATTATCTCAGCTGTTTGTGGGAGCTTGCTGTGCGCATTTCCTACATTACAACCGTGACTACACTTAAAAATAAGAATACTCCATTGGCTGTGAAGCGCTTTCAGATGTCCAAATGTAGTGAAAGGCACTACAGAAATACAAGTCTGTCTTAGTCGGATTTCAAATTTACCAACCAATAAGGTCGTAGCCCTTTGCAATCCTCCAGAACTACAAAATTTAAACATGAACTAGTGTGTAAGAAATACGAGGGTAAATTGAAGTTCATGAGCCAGTTAAGCAGGGCTCCTGGGGGCACACAAACCATAACAACCTGCATTGGCCAATCTATTTAGATGCTGACAGAGCTACAGTTGTATTTCCCTAAAAGAATCATGTTCTTTGTATTCGATTTGTGAGAAAGAATAAGCTTGCATTTATATAGCACTTTTCACATCCTCAGCACTTGACAATTAATTACTTTTGAAGTGCAGTCACTGTTTTGTAAACAAAAGCAGCAACCAGTTTGTGCACAGCAAGATCCAACAAACAGCTATGGATGGCCATCGAATCCATTTTTAGCGATGTTAGCAGAAGGATAACCATTGGCTCAGAAACCAGGAGAACTTTCCACTCTTCTTTCAATAATACCATGGGATGTTTTACATCCACACAGGCAGGCAGAAACATCTCATCCAAAAACCTGTACCTCCGACATTTAGCACTCCCTCAGTGCTGCACTGAAGTGACATTTAGCACTCCCTCAGTGCTGCACTGAAGTGTCAGCCTGGATGACACGGGGCTTGAGCTCAAGTCTCTAATGGGCCTCAAACCCACCCACAACCTTTTTATATAAGTTCAAGTTGTTGAGTTAAAAGAACTACATTTCACAGAGAATCACAGAAATCCCACAGTGCAGATAGAGGCCATTTCGGCCCATCGAGCCTGCACCGATACATATCCCACCCGATCCCCGTAACCCCTACACCAACACATATCCCACCCCTATCCCCGTAACCCCACGTATTTAATCCCCCTAACACTAAGGGTCAATTTTATCATAGCCAATCAACCTAACCCGCACATCTTTGGACTGTGGGAGGAAACCGGAGCACCCGGAGGAAACCCACGCAAACACGGGGAGAATGTGCAAACTCCACACAGACAGTCACCCGAGGCCGGATTCGAACCCAGGTCCCTGGCGCTGTGAGGCAACAGTGCTAACCACTATGCCACCGTGCTGCTTTCACAACCTCAGGACTTCCCAAAGTGCTTTACAGCCAATGAAGCATTTTTGAAGTACAGTCCCGGTTATAATGTAGGAAGCGCAGCAATTTGTGCACAGCAAGATCCCGCAAACAGAAATTAGATAAATGACCAAATAATCTGATTTAGTGGCGATGTTTGAGGGATAAATATTGGCCAGAACACTAAAATAGCACCTTTAACATAGTAAAACATCCCAAGGCGCTTCACAGGAGTGTTATCAGACATAAATTGACACCAAGCCACATAAGTAGATATTAGGACAGGTGACCAATAGCTTGGTCAAAGAGCTAAGTTTTATGGAGGGTCTTAAAGCAAGAGGTGGAGAAGCAGAGGTTTAGGGAGGGAATTCCAGAGCTTAGGGCCCAGGCAGCTGAAGGCACAGCCGCCAATGGTGGAGTGAAGGAAATCAGGGATGTGCAAGAGGCCAGAATTGGAGGAACGCAGAGATCTCGGAGGGTCGTAGGGCTGGAGGAAATTGCAGAGATAGGGAGGGGCAAGGCCATGGAGGGATTTGAACACAAGGGGGAGAATTTTAAATTAAAAAGGTGCTTCTGGACCGGGAGCTAATGTAGGTCAGCGAGCACAGGGGTGATGGGTGAATGTGACTTGGTGCGAGTTAGGATAGAGGCAGCAGAGTTTTGAATGAGCTAAAGTTTACTTAGGGTGCAAGATGGGAGGCCAGCCCAGAGTGTGTTGGAATAGTCGAGTCTGGAGGGAACAAAATCATGGATGAAGGTTTCAGCAGCAGATAGGCTGTGGCAAGGGCAGAGACGGGCGATATTAGAAGTGGAAATAGGCAGTCTTGGTGACGAGAGGATATGGGGGTCAGAAGATCAGCTCAGGGTCAACAGGATGCAACGGTTGCGAAATCTGGTTTAGCCCCAGGCAGAGGGATGGAGTCGGTGACTAGGGATCATGGTTTGTGGTGGGGACCGTAGGTTATGGTTTTGGTCTTCCCGATATTTAATTGGAGGAAATCTCTGTACATTCAATACTGGATGGCGGACAAGCAGTATGCTAAGTCAGGTGTAGTGCAGGGGGCGAGAGATGTGGTGGTGAGGTAGAACTGGGTGTCCTGAGTATACATGTGGGTGCAGGGGGTTGAGGGCGAGGGGGAGCGGGCGCGGGGGGTTGAGGGCGAGGGGGAGCGGGCAGTTGAGGGCGATTGAGGGTGAGAGGGGGAGCAGGCGGGGGGTTGAGGGCGAGGGGGAGCAGGCGGGGGGTTGGGGGGTTGAGGGCGAGGGGGGTTGAGGGCGAGGGGGGTTGAGGGCGAGGGGGGGGGTTGAGGGCGAGGGGGGGGGTTGAGGGCGAGGGGGGGGGTTGAGGGCGAGGGGGGGGGGGTTGAGGGCGAGGGGGGGGGGTTGAGGGCGAGGGGGGGGGGTTGAGGGCGAGGGGGGGGGGTTGAGGGCGAGGGGGGGGGGGTTGAGGGCGAGGGGGGGGGGGTTGAGGGCGAGGGGGGGGGGGTTGAGGGCGAGGGGGGGGGGGTTGAGGGCGAGGGGGGGGGGGTTGAGGGCGAGGGGGGGGGGGTTGAGGGCGAGGGGGGGGGGGGTTGAGGGCGAGGGGGGGGGGGTTGAGGGCGAGGGGGGGGGGTTGAGGGCGAGGGGGGGGGGGTTGAGGGCGAGGGGGGGGGGGTTGAGGGCGAGGGGGGGGGGGTTGAGGGCGAGGGGGGGGGGGGGGGTTGAGGGCGAGGGGGTTGAGGGCGAGGGGGGTTGAGGGCGAGGGGGAGCAGGCGGGGGGTTGAGGGCAAGGGGGTACAGGAGGTTGAGGGCGAGCGGGTGCAGGGGGGAGCGGGTGCAGAGGGAGGGTAGCCAAGAGGCTGGCGTCAGAGGGGTGGGGAGAGTGGCGGGTACCTGCCTGAGCCAAGCTGACACTGCCCAAGGAGTCAGGGCGCTCCATATCAATGGGCTGGGTGGGGATGACGCCGAGCCGCCCGACATCTCCCCCGGCCCGGGCCGGCCACAAGCCCACTCCCCCGGCCCGGGCCACCCTCCCTCCCCCCGCGGGGAAAGCCTCACCTTAATGCCGTAGGGCGGCTCGTCGAAGGTCACCAGCATGTACCTGTCGCCGCGGCTGGTCGGGTCGCGGGCCCGGAGCTGTGGGGAGAGAGCGCAGTGAGTGCGGGTAATGGAGGCCGGGGACGGCGGGCCGCCGGCTCATCCTCAGACTCCAGCCGTCTCTCTTTTACCTTCATGAAAATCTCCACCGCGCCTTTGGCGATGTCCAGGTAGGTGGTGCCCAGGGAGGTGCGCTGGCTCATCGAGCCCGACGTGTCGATCAGGAAGAGCAGAATGGGCATCGTGCGGCCGGGCTGGGGGGGGAGAGGGCCGGGGCTCGGGGTGAGGGAGAGGGCCGGGGCTCGGGGTGAGGGAGAGGGCCGGGGCTCGGGGTGAGGGAGAGGGCCGGGGCTCGGGGTGAGGGAGAGGGCCGGGGCTCGGGGTGAGGGAGAGGGCCGGGGCTCGGGGTGAGGGAGAGGGCCGGGGCTCGGGGTGAGGGAGAGGGCCGGGGCTCGGGGTGAGGGAGAGGGCCGGGGCTCGGGGTGAGGGAGAGGGCCGGGGCTCGGGGTGAGGGAGAGGGCCGGGGCTCGGGGTGAGGGAGAGGGCCGGGGCTCGGGGTGAGGGAGAGGGCCGGGGCTCGGGGTGAGGGAGAGGGCCGGGGCTCGGGGTGAGGGAGAGGGCCGGGGCTCGGGAGAGGGCCGGGGTGAGGGAGAGGGCCGGGGTGAGGGAGAGGGCCGGGGCTCGGGGTGAGGGAGGGGGCCGGGGCTCGGGGTGAGGGACGGGGCTCGGGGTGAGGGAGAGGGCCGGGGAGAGGGCTCGGGGTGAGGGAGAGGGCTCGGGGTGAAGGCTCGGGGTGAGGGAGAGGGCTCGGGGTGAAGGCTCGGGGTGAGGGAGAGGGCTCGGGGTGAAGGCCGGGGCTCGGGCCGCCGCTCCGACTAGACTAGAAGCCCACGCGGGCCGCGCTCTCTCTCTGTCTGTCTGTCTGTGTCTTCCCGAGCGCGCGGGGCCCACCTGACCAGGAGTGTTCCGATTGGCGGGAGTCTGCGCACGCGCACTGTGTGGAGGATTCTGGGAGTTGTAGTCTCGGCTGGC
Source organism: Somniosus microcephalus (assembly GCF_052327205.1). Lineage (NCBI taxonomy): Eukaryota > Metazoa > Chordata > Chondrichthyes > Squaliformes > Somniosidae > Somniosus > Somniosus microcephalus. The sequence goes on from NC_140987.1 coordinate 462,779,371, forward strand.
ACCTGGCCCCGCCCCTCGGCCACAGCCCCGCCCCTCGCCCACAGCCCCGCCCCTCGCCCTCAGCCCCGCCCACAGGTTGCCATGATCTCAGCTTCAATCACCACAGCAACTTATCAGAGAAAATTTGACACGAGCCACATAAAGAGATATCAAGACAGAAGAGGTTTTCAGGAGCAGAGCGCGTTCGGGAGTGTGTCAGTCAGTGGGCCGCGCCCTGTTCTCAGAGTCAGTAGGTTGTGGGCTTAAACCCACTTCAGAGACTTGAGCACAGAATCCAGGCCAACACTTCAGCGCAGTACTGAGGGAGCACCGCACTGTCGGAGGGGCAGTACTTAGGGAGCGCCGCACTGTCGGAGGGGCAGTACTGAAGGAACGCCGCACTGTTGAAGGGACAGTACTGAGGGAGCGCCGCACTGTCGGAGGGTCAGTACTGAGGGAGCGCCGCACTGTCAGAGGGGCGGTACTGAGGGAGCGCCGCACTGTTGAAGGGACAGTACTGAGGGAGCGCCGCACTGTCAGAGGGGCGGTACTGAGGGAGCGCCGCACTGTCGGAGGGGCAGTACTGAGGGAGCGCCGCACTGTCGGAGGGGCAGTACTGAGGAAGCGCCGCACTGTCAGAGCGGCAGTACTGAGGGAGGGACAGTACTGAGGGAGTGAACATAAGAAATAGGAACAAGAGTCGGCCATTCAGCCCCTCGGGCCTGCTCCGCCATTCAATAAGTTCAAGACTGATCTGATCTTGGCCTCAACTCTACTTTTCTGCCTGTTCCCCATAACCTTTGACTCCCCTGTAGTTCAAAAATCCTTATGTGGATCAGTGTCAAATTTTTTGTCTGAAAAGCAGCGCTTTGGGTCATTTTACTGTGTTAAAGGTGCTATATAAATACAAGTTGTTGTTGTTGTTGTTAAATGGGCGACCCCTTATTCTGAAACTATGCCCCCTAGTTCTAGATTCCCCCACGAGGGGAAACATCCTCTCTGCATCTACCCTGTCAATCCCCCTCGATATTTTATATGTTTCAATAAGATCACCTCTCATTCTTCTAAACTCCAATGAGTATAGGCCCAGCCTGCTGAACCTTTCCTCATAAGACAACCCCTTCATCCCAGGAATCAACCTCGTGAACCGTCTCTGAACTGCAAGTATATCCCTCCTTATCTGAGGAAGGATGTTCTTGCCATGGAGGGAGTGCAGCGAAGATTCACCAGTCTGATACCTGGGATGGCAGGAATGATGTATGAGGAGAGATTGGGTCGATTAGGCTTATATTTACTAGAGTTTAGAAGAATGAGAGGGGATCTCATTGAAACTTATAAAATTCTAACAGGACTAGACAGGCTAGATGTAGGAAGGATGTTCCCGATGGCGGGGGAGTCCAGAACCAGGGGTCACAGTCTAAGGATAAGGGCTAAGCCATTTAGGACAGAAATGAGGAGAAATTTCTTCACCCAGAGAGTGGTGAACCTGTGGAATTTTCTGCCACACAGGACAGTTGAGGCCAATTCATTAAATATATTCAGGAAGGAGTTGGATATATTTCTTGAGACTAAAGGGATATGGGGAGAAGGCAGGGAATTCGGATGATCAGCCATGATCTCATTAAATGGTGGAGCGGGCTCGAGGGGCCGAATGGCCTACTCCTACTCCTGTCTTCTATGTTTCTAAATAAGGAGACCAAAACTGTACGTAGTACTCTAGGTGTAGTGTTACCAACGCCCTGTACGGTTGCAGGAAGACTTCCCTACTTTGATACTCCATCCCCCTTGCAATAAAGGCCAACATTCCATTTGCCTTCCTAATTACTTGCTGTACCTGCATGCTAACTTTGTGTGTTTCATGTACGAGGACCCCCAGATCCCTCGGTACTGCAGCATTCTCTAGTCTCTCTCCAGTTAAATAATATTTTGCTTTTCTGTTCTTCCTACCAAAGTGGATAACCTCACATGTTTGCCCACTCACTTAACCTCTCTCTATCCCTTTGCAGACTCTCTGTCCTCCTCACAACTTGCTTAGGACAATAAAATGATCGAATTTTATATTGAGTTTGGAAGTGATTTAGTTAAATTGGAAACTAGGGTCTTAAATCTAAACAAAGCAAACTACGTAGGTATGAGGGGCGAGTTGGCTAAGGTAGATTGGAAAACTACATTAAAAGGTAAGACGGTAGACAAGCAATGGCTAGCATTTAAAGAATTAATACATAATTTACAGGCACAAAAACCCCACAGGAAAAGTGGTCCAACCGTGGCTAACAAGAGAAGTTAAAGATAGTATTAGATCAAAGGAAGAGGCTTATAATGTTGCCAAAAAGAGTAGTAAGCCTGAGGATTGGGAGGATTTTAGAATTCAGCAAAGGAGGACCAAGAAATTGATAAAGATATTGATAAAGAAAGGGAAAATAGAATGAGAGTAAACTAGCGAGAGACATAAAAACAGACTGTAAAAGCTTCTATAGGTATGTAAAAAGGAAAAGATTAGTGAAAGTAAATGTGGGTCCCTTACAGGCTGAGACAGGAGAAATTATAATGGGGAATAAGGAAATGGCAGAGAAATTAAACAAATACTTTGTATCTGTCTTCACGGAAGAAAACGCAAAAAACTTCCCGGAAATATTGGCGAGCCAAGGGTCTAGCGAGAATGAGGAACTGAAAGAAATTTGCATTAGTAAAAAAATACTGGAGAAAATAATGGGACTGAAAGCTGATGAATCCCCTGGACCTGATGGCCTACATCCTAGGGTTTTGAAAGAGGTGGCTATAGAGATAGTGGATGCATTGGTTGTCATTTTCCAAAATCCATTGATTCTAGAACAGTTCCCGTGGATTGCAAGGAAGCAAATGTAACCCCACTATTTAAGAAAGGAGGGAGAGAGAAAACGGGGAACTACAGACCAGTTAGCCTGACATCAGTAGTAGGGAAAATGCTAGAATCTATTATTAATGACATGGTAACAGGGCACTTAGAAAATAATAATAGGATTGGGCAGAGTTAACATAGATTTATGAAAGGGAAATCGTGTTTGACAAATCTGTTAGCGTTTCTTGAGGTTGTAACTAGCAGAATAAGTAAGGGGGAACCAGTGGATGTGGTGTATTTGGATTTTCAGAAGGCATTCGATACGGTGCCACACGAGGTTATTAAACAAAATTAGGGCTCATGCGATTGAGGGTAATATACTAGCATGGATTGAGGATTAGTTAGCAGACAGAAAACAGAGAGTAGGAATAAACAAGTCATTTTCGGGTAGGCAGGCTGTAATTAGTGGAGTACTACAAGAATCAGTGCTTGGGCCTCAGATATTCACAATCTACATCAGTGATTTGGATGCGGGGACCAAATGTAATGTATCCAAGTTTGCTGATGATACAAAGCTGGGTGGGAATGTAAGTTGTGAGGAGGATGCAAGGAGTCTTCAAGGGGATATAGATAGGCTAAGTGAGTGGGCAAGAACGAGGCAAATGGAATATAACATGGAGAAATGTGAAGTTATCCACTTTGGTAGAAAAAATAGAAAAGCAGAGTATTTTTTAAATGGACAGAGATTGGGAAATGTTGGTGTTCAGAGGGACCTGGGTGTCCTTGTACACGAATCACTGAAAGTTAACATGCAGGTACAGCAAGCAATTAGGAAAGCAAATGGTATATTGGCCTTTATTACAAGAGAATTTGAGTATAAGTAAAGACATCTTACTTCAATTATATAGGGCCCTGGTGAGACCACACCTGGAGTGTTGTGTACAGTTTTTGTCTCCTTACTTTCGATAAGGTCCCGCATAAGAGATTAGCATGCAAAATTAAGGCACATGGGATTGGGGGCAAGGTATTGACTTGGATAGAGAACTGGTTGGCAGATAGAAAGCAAAGAGTTGGAATAAACGGGTCATTTTCCGAGTGGCAGGCAGTGACTAGTGGGGTACCGCAAGGATCGTTCCTAGGACCCCAGCTGTTCACAATATATATTAATGATCTGGACAAGGGAATTGGATGTAATATCTCCAAATTTGCAGACGACACAGCTGGGTGGGAGGGTATGCTGTGAGGAGGATGTCGTGAAACAATTTGGACAGGTTGGGTGATTGGGCAGAAACATGGCAAATGCACTATAATGTGGATAAATGTGAGGTTATCCACTTTGGTGGCAAAAACAGGAAGGCAGATTATTATTTGAATGGGAATAGATTGGGAGAAGGGGAAGTGCAAAGAGACCTGGGTGTTCTTGTGCACCAGTCGCTGAAGGTAAGCATGCAGGTGCAGCAGGCGGTTAAGAAGGCAAATGGTATGTTGGCCTTCGTAGCAAGAGGGTTCGAGTACAGGAACAAGGATGTCTTGCTGCAGTAGTACAGGGCCTTGGTGAGACCGCACCTTGAGTATTGTGTGCAGTTTTGGTCGCCTTATCTGAGGAAGGATGTTCTTGTCATGGAAGGAGTGCAGCGAAGATTCACCAGGCTGATACCTGGGATGGCAGGAATGACGTATGAGGAGAGATTGTGTCGATTGGGCTTATACTCGCTGGAGTTTAGAAGATTGAGAGGGGATCTCATCGAAACCTATAAAATTCTGTCAGGCCTGGACAGACTAGATGCAGGAAGGATGATCCCGATGGCCGGGGAGTCCAGAACCAGGGGTCATAGTCTAAGGATAAGGGGTAAGCCATTTAGGACTGAGATGAGGAGGAATTTCTTCACCCAGAGAGTGGTGAACCTGTGGAATTCTCTGCCACAGAGGGCGCTGGAGGCCAGTTCATTAAATATATTCAAGAAGGAGTTGGATATATTTCTTAAGGCTAAAGGGATCAAGGGATATGGGGAGAAGGCAGGGACAGGGTACTGAATTTGGATGATCAGCCATGATCTCATTGAATGGCGGAGCAGGCTCAAGGGGCCGAATGGCCTACTCCTGCTCCTATCTTCTATGTTTCTATGTTACCTAGGGAAGGATATACTTGCCATAGAGGGAGTGCAACGAAGGTTCGCCAGACTGATTCCTGGGATGCGGGGATTGTCCTATGAGGAGAGATTGAGTAGACTAGGCCTATATTCTCTAGAGTTTAGAAGAATGAGAGGGGATCTCATTGAAACATACAAAATTCTTACAGGGCTTGACAGGGTAGATGCGGGGAGGATGTTTCCCCTGGCTGGGGAGTCTAGAACCAGGGGTTACAGTCTCAAAATAAGGGGTTGGCCATTTAGGACTGAGATGAGGAGAAATTTCTTCACTCAGAGGGTGGTGAATCTTTGGAACATAAGAACATAAGAAGTAGGAGCAGGAGTAGGCCATACGGCCCCTCGGGCCTGCTCCGCCATTCAATAGGATCATGGCTGATCCGAACCTAGACTCACGTCCACTTCCCTGCCCGCTCCCCGTAACCCATAATTCCCTTATCAGCTAGGAAACTGTCTATCTCCGTTTTAAATTTATTTAATGTCGCAGCTTCCACAGCTCTCTGAGGTAGCAAGTTCCATAGATTTACTGCCCTCTGAGTGAAGAAGTTTCTCCTCATCTCAGTTTTGAAAGGGCAGCCCCTTATTCTAAGATTATGCCCCCTAGTTCTAGTCTCACCCATCAGTGGAAACATCCTCACCACATCCACCCGATCAAGCCCCCTCACAATCTTATATGTTTCGATAAGATCGCCTCTCATTCTTCTGAATTCCAATGGGTAGAGGCCCAACCTACTCAACCTTTCCTCATAAGTCAACCCCCTCATCTCCGGAATCAACCGAGTGAACCTCCTCTGAACTGCCTCGAGAGCAAGTATATCCTTTCTTAAATATGGAAACCAAAACTGTATGCAGTATTCCAGGTGTGGCCTCACCAATACCCTGTATAACTGCAGCAAGACTGCCCTGCTTTTATACTCCAACCCCCTTGCAATAAAAGCCAAGATTCCACTGGCCTTCCTGATCACCTGCTGTACCTGCATACTAACTGTAGTGTCTGTACCTTTAAGAGAGAACTACTTTTACAGCTCCTGTATACTGTAGTACCGGCAGTGACCACACCTGTATATAAGCCTTGAGCATGTCTCTGTACAGTTAGTCTTTAGACTACCCTCCTCCAGTAAACACATGTTGATTGTTAATTTACAGCCTCCGTCTAGTTATTGGAAAACATCATACTTTAAGAATCACGGATTCAACAGTGGCGACGAGGTCGATTCGAATCTACCTGCAACTCTGCATTTCCTTTCAAGGATTCGCTCCGGGAGGACGGTGGAAGAAAGTCGAGGCCAGAAGCACGGGCGTCGACCACGAGCAACAGCCCAGTCATCCGGCAGAGCGTGAACATCGCAGGGGAGGCTGTTGAGAGCTGGGCTTGGTTCTCCAGCCACGAAGATCCAGCAACAGACTGGCAACAGGTACAGCGCAGACCCTTCCCGGACAGCAGCGGCTGGAGCCGACCGACGGCACAGAAAAGGCCGAGCAGCGTCGACGGGGTAAGAGAGAGGGTGAAGCCCACAGGGCGCAGCCGGGGGTTGAAAACCGAGCGGCGTCGACGGAAAACAAAGAGAGAGAGGGTAAAGCAGCAGCCGGGTTCAGGACCGAGCGGCGGCAACGAGAGAGGCGCACAGGAGAACGCGCAGAGCACAGCCAGGGCTCAAGGGCTGAACAGCGTCCGCGGGGGAAAGAAAGGAAGCACGGGAGACGCCATTGAGCCACGGAGAAGAAGGGAGAGCGCGGGAGACGCCATTTTAGAAGCCGCAGCGGAGAAGAAGGGCGAGCGCGGGAAGAAAGGAAAGCGCGGGAGATGCCATTTTGTGCCAGCGGAGAAGAAGGGACAGCGTGGGAGACGCCATTTTAGACAGTTTAATCACACCCAGGGATGCCGAAGAGTGGCAGTATCACTGCGTCCAATAATGAAGTCGAAGATTGGGCGACATATGTGGAACATATTGAGGTGTACTGGAAGGCGAATGAAGTGCCAGATGCTAGGAAAGCACTGGTTTTGTTGAATTCCATCGGTGCAAAAACTTATGGCTTACTGCGAAACCTAATAACCCCCGAGAAGCCAGTGGATAAGAATTTCGAAAGCATAGTGGAGATCCTACAGGACCACTTAAACCCCACATTGCCGCTGATAGCAGAAAGATTTAAGTTCCACAAAAGGAACCAGCATAAAGACGAAAGTAATGCTGAGTACTTAATGGAACTGCGCAAGCTATCGAAACACTGCCAGTTTGTAGTGGGACTAGCAGATACGTTAAGGGACAAGTTTGTGTGTGGGCTTCAAAGTGAAGGAACCCAGAAACGGCTTCTATCAGAAAAGGATCTTACGCTAGACAAGGCTTTCAGCATGGCAGTATCACACAAAGCAGCCGCCCGGGGCGCTGCAGAGATACAACGGAGACCGCAAGAATATGGCACCAATGAAATGTCATATGGAGCAGGGAAGTGTTATCGCTGCGGCAGAACAACACATGACCAGAAGGATTGTTGGTTCAAGGACCAAGTGTGCAGACAGTGTGGAAAAGCAGGATACATAGTAAGAGTCTGCAGGTCAGGGAAGAAAACCAGCAGCAAGAAATCTCCACAGGAGAAGTACAAAAAGGTACATAAGGTGATGGACAGTAGTTCAGACGAACAGAAAAGTGATACAGACTCCGGAAGCAAGGAGCTGGGTTGTCTGAAACTACATAAGGTAATCAAAATGGAGGATCACCAGACTATCTGGGTCACGCTCAAGATAGACGGAGTCCAAGTGAAAATGGAATTGGACACAGGATCAGCCCTAACAGTCATAAACCAAAGGGACTACAAGCGGCTATTTTCACATATACCCTTGAAAGCTACAGAGATTGTCTTGAAGATGTACACGGGGCAAAAAGTCTACCCCAAAGGAAAAATAAGGGTGAACGTGATATACAAAGGCCAGGAAATACCCAAAATGGACCTTTATGTATTGCCAGATGGAGGACCACCACTACTAGGATGTGAATGGATCCGGAAGATACAATTAGATTGGCATTCCATACAGGCACTGAAGGTTGAGGCCAAAAAGGATGACGACGTCACACCTGGATGACTGTCAAAAATGCTAACTGACGCACAAGAAGTGTTCCAGGAGGGACTCGGAACACTAAAAGGCATAACAGCGATGATTAAAATAGAGGAAAATGCAAGCCCAAAGTTTTTTAAGGCCAGACCGGTGCCTTATGCGATCCGCCCAGCCGTCGAAGCAGAGCTGGAAGTGTTGGAACGTTCAGGAGTACTGTCCAAAGTAGACTGGAGTGAGTGGGCTACACCCATCGTTCCTGTAATGAGGTCGTTGAGTAATACGCCTGGGGAACCAAAGAAGGTCCGCATCTGTGGGGATTTTAAGGTGACAGTGAACCCAGTCCTTCACACGGTACAATATCCACTTCCACGGATTGAGGATATTTTCGCCTCGCTATCTGGAGGTAAACGCTTCACCAAAATTGATCTGGCCCAGGCGTACCTGCAAATGGAGGTAGAAGAAGCCTCGAAACAATACCTCACGATCAACACTCATAAAGGTCTCTACCAATACAATCGGCTGGTGTTCGGGGTAGCATCGGCTCCGGCTATTTGGCAAAGGGCAATGGATCAAGTCCTGCAAGGGATTCCAGGGACCCAGTGTTATTTGGACGACATCCTGGTCACGGGCGAAAATGACAGTGATCACCTCGCCAACCTGGAGAAGGTGCTCACTAGATTAAAGGAATATGGGCTACGAGCTAATCGCCACAAGTGCGAGTTTTTCCAGAAGCAGATCTCGTATTGTGGCCACGTTATTGATGAAGAGGGGTTACATAAGTCCCCTGAAAAGATTGAGGCAGTAGTCAAGGCTCCAGCACCGGAAAATGTGTCACAACTGAGGTCGTTCCTTGGGCTGGTGAACTACTACCATAAGTTCTTAGCAAATTTGTCTACAGTATTACACCCACTGAACACCCTACTGCAAACAGGGGTACCATAGAAGTGGAATGACGAATGTAAACGAGCTTTCCAGAAGTGCAAAGAATTGATCACATCAAAAGAGGTGTTGGCCCATTTCAACCCAGCACTACCAATTCGGTTGGCATGTGATGCATCACCCTATGGTATTGGAGCGGTGCTGTCGCACAAATTCCTAGACGGGTTGGAGAGGCCAGTAGCCTTTGCGTCTCGGTCACTAACCTCAGCCGAGCGCAACTACGCCCAGATCGACAGGGAGGCCCTCAGCCTAGTATGGGGAGTAAAAAAATTCAACCACTATCTGCATGGGCAGAAGTTCACCTTGCTAACTGACCACCAACCACTTGTCTCTATCTTTAATCCAAAGAAGGGCGTTCCGGTGATGACTGCACAACGGCTACAAAGATGGTCCCTTTTTCTAGGGGCGAACCAATATGAAATAGAGTATAAGGGCACGAAACAGCATGGAAACGCTGATGGGCTATCACGCCTGCCATTGCCTACTGTGGAGGAAGCACCAGCAGCGGACCCTATCGAAATATTTTATTCGTCGATAATTGAACGATTGCCAGTAACTAACGCGGATATAGAGAAGGAGACCCGCAATGATCCGACACTGTCTCGGGTATATGATTTGACGGTGAAGGGATGGCCAACGCATGGCGACTCATTGTTGCCAGCATTCTGATCCAGAAGAGAACAGCTGTCAGTATGCCAGGGGACAGTGATGTGTGGATCCCGAGTGGTAATTCCACCCAAGTTAAGGGAGAGAGTGCTCAATGAGCTTCACGAAGGCCATCTGGGAGGGGTGAAAATGAAAATCCTTGCTAGGGCTTATGTGTGGTGGCCGGGGATCGATCAACAAATCGAGGACCTAACAAAGAGCTGCTCAGGATGCCAGAAGGTCCAAAATGCACCACCACATGCCCCTCTACACCCATGGGAGTGGCCCTCCTCTCCATGGCAACGGGTGCATATTGATTTTGCTGGTCCATTCATGGACTCAATGTTCTTAATAGCAATGGATGCGCACTCGAAATGGCCTGAGGTGATCAAAATGTCCTCAACCACTACAGAGAAAACGATTGCAGTCCTACGGACCATATTTGCCAGGAACGGCTTGCCAGAGCAGATTTGCTCTGATAACGGACCACAGTTTGTGTCCGAAGAGTTTCGGAAATTTATGAGAAGGAATGGGGTAAGGCATTACACATCCGCCCCGTATCATCCAGCCACAAATGGATTGGCTGAGAGGTTCGTACAAACCTTTAAAAAGGTGATAAGGGCCATGTGCGATGATGAAATTCCACTACAGCATAAGGTGGACAATTTCCTGTTAGCCTACAGAAATGCGACACATGCAGTTACCAACCAGACCCCGGCCATGATGTTCTTTAACCGAAGGTTGAGATCTCGTCTGGATTTGCTCAGACCAAATGTGCGAAGAAATGTTGAGGATAAGCAATTCCAGCACATCAATGAGAAGCCGACAAGGAGCTTCAATGTAGGACAACCAGTCTTGGCCCGCGACTACCGAACAGAGAAATGGCAACCCGGAATGATATGCACACGGCAGGGGCCATTAATGTACACAGTGGATGTCGGGGAGAACATTGTGAGACGCCACGTCGACCAGATCCTAGCGTCACAGGAATGAGTCAACCCCATGTCTCGCGTACCTGGGGATGAACCCGACATACCGGTAGCATCTACCTCAGAAACAGTAGCAGCGGAAACTGATGAACTAACCGACGAAAGGGGGACAGAATCGCCTCCGCACCAAGAACCTCAGGAAAGGCGCTATCCAGAAAGGATCAGGAAGCAGCCCCAAAGACTGAATCTATAAACTGACTATTTCAGTTTAATGTGCATGTTAAAGTGTTAACTGTTATTTGAATGTTATGGGTACTGTTAATCTAAAAGGGGAGGAATTGTAGTGTATGTACCTTTGAGAGAGAACTACTTTTACAGCTCCTGTATACTGTAGTACCGGCAGTGACCACACCTGTATATAAGCCTTGAGCATGTCTCTGTACAGTTAGTCTACCTCCTCCAGTAAACACCTGTTGATTGTTAATTTACAGCCTCCGTCTAGTTATTGGAAAACATCATACTTTAAGAATCACGGATTCAACACTAACCTTCTGTGTTTCATGCACCAGGACCCCCAGATCCCTTTGTACTATAGCACTTTGCAGTTTCTTTCCATTTAGATAATAACTTGCTCTTTGATTTTTTCTGCCAAAGTGCATAACCTCACACTTTCCAACATTATATTCCATCTGCCAAATTTCTGCCCACTCACTTAGCCTGTCTATGTCCTTTTGCAGGTTTTTTATGTCCTCCTCACTCATTGCTTTTCCTCCCATCTTTGTATCGTCGGCAAACTTGGATACGTTGCACTCGGTCCCTTCCTCCAAATCGTTAATATAGATTGTAAAGAGTTGGGGTCCCAGCACTGACACCTGCGGAACACCACTAGTCACTGATTGCCAACCCGAGAATGAACCATTTATCCCAACTCTCTGTTTTCTGTTAGATAGCCAATCTTCCACCCATGCCAGTATATTACCCCCAATCCTGTGATTTTTTTATCTTGTGCAGTAATCTTTTGTGTGGCACCTTGTCAAATGCCTTTTGGAAGTCCAAATACACCACATCCACTGGTTCCCCTTTATCCACCCTGTTTGTTATGTCCTCAAAGAATTCAAGCAAATTTGTCAAACAATACTTCCCCTTCATAAAACCATGCTGACTCTGTCCGATTAAATTATGCTTATCCAAATGTCCTGTTACTGCTTCCTTAATAATGGACTCCAACATTTTACCAACCACAGATGTTAGGCTAACTGGTCTATAGTTTCCAGCCTTTTGTCTACTTCCCTTTTTAAATAAGGGTGTTACATTAGCAGTTTTCCAATCTGCTGGGACCTTTCCTGAATCCAGGGAGTTTTGGAAAATTACCACTAATGCATCCACAATCCCTACCGCTACTTCTCTCAAGACCCTAGGATGTAAGCCATCAGGTCCAGGGGATTTATCCGCCTTCAGTCCCATTATCTTACCGAGTACCACCTCCTTAGTGATTTTAATCGTGTTTAGTTCCTCCCCCCCATAGCCCCCTGTTTGTCCAGTGTTGGGATATTTTTAGTGTCCTCTACTGTAAAGACTGATACAAAATATTTGTTCAGCGTTTTTGCCATCTCCATGTTCCCCACCACTAATTTCCCGGTCTCGTCCTCTAAGGGACCAACATTCATTTTAGCCACCCTTTTTCTTTTTATATAACTGTAGAAACTCTTGCTATCTGTTTTTATATTTTTTGCTAGTTTACTTTCATAATCTATCTTCCCTTAATTAATCTTTTAGTTATTCTTTGCTGGCTTTTAAATGCTTCCCAATCTTCTATCCTCCCACTAGATTTGGCTACTTTATATGCCCTTGTTTTCAGTCGGATACTATCCTTTATTACTTTACTTAGCCACGGATGGCTGTCTTTTCTTTTACGCCACTTTTTCCTCTGGAATATATTTTTCTTGAAAGTTGTGAAATATCTCTTTGAATGTACACCACTGCTCATGTACCGTCTTACACTTTAATCTATTTTCCCAGTCCACTTTAGTCAACTCTGCTCTCATACCTTCATAGTCTTCTTTATTTAAGCTTAGTACGCTGGTTTGAGATCCAACTCTCTCACCCTCCAACTGAATTTGGAATTCAACCATGTTATGGTCACTCATTCCAAGGGGATCCTTTACTAGGACATTTTTTATTAATCCTGTCTCATTACACAGGACCAGATCTAAGATTGCCTGCCCCCTGGTTGGTTCAGTAACATACTGCTCAAGGAACTCGTCCCTAATGCACTCTATGAACTCTTCCTCAAGGCTGCCCTGCCCAATTTGATTTGTCCAGTCAATATGAAAGTTAAAATCCCCCATGATTATAGCTGTTCCCTTATTACAAGCCCCAACTATTTCCTGATTTATACTCCGACCAACAGAGTTGCAACTGTTAGGAGGCCTATAGACTACGCCTACTAGTGACTTTTTCCCCTTATTATTCCTTATTTCCACCCAAACTGTTTCACTATCCTGATCCTTTGACCCAATATCATTTCTCACTATTGCAGTGATTCCATCCTTTATTAACATAGCCACCCCACCTCCCTTTCCTTTCTGTCTGTCCTTCCTAATTGTCAAATACCCCTGGATGTTTAATTCCCAGTCATGGTCACCTTGCAGCCATGTTTCTGTAATGGCCACCAGATCATACCCATGTGTAGTTATTTGTATCGTCAACTCGTCTATTTTGTTACGAATGCTGCGTGCATTCGGATAAAGAACTTCTAAATATGTTTTGTGACAATTTATTCCTGCTTTTACCCCCTTTACTACTTTACCTTTATCTTTATATACACTCTGTCCCTTCCTGACACGCTCTGGTTTTTAATTCCCCCTCTGCTACCTTGCTCTATTGCCTTGTCCGCTGACATTTTTATTTTTTGCTCTCTTGAAACCTCCCCCCAACTAATTAGTTTAAAGCCCTCTCTACAGCCCTAGTTATTCGGCCCCAGAGGGGCTCAGTCGTTGAGTATATTCAAGACAGAGATCGATAGATTTTTGGACATTAAGGGAATCAAGGGATATGGGGATAGTGCAAGAAAGTGGAGATGATGTAAAAAATCAGCCATGATCTCATTGAATGGCGGAGCAGACTTGAAGGGCCAAATGGCCGACTCCTGCTCCTATTTCTTATGTTCTTATGTAATGATGAATGGTGAAACCAGTTGTGTGCCAGATACACTCAAGTCTGCACATTGGACCTGAGGGAGTGAAGGTGGACCTACACCAGGGGTACTGACCAGGCTAGGAGAGAGTAAATGTTTTACTGGAGACAAAGGCGTGAAAGGTGGAGGTGAGTGTTTGAGCAGAAATATCGTGGCGAATGGAAGGTGAAAGACTAGATAATTGGCAGCTTGAAAGTGAAATTGTAAGTAACTTGGAGAATTTTTTTCCAGGAATGGTCGAAGGAACTGGGGTTGGAAGGGGTTAGGTGGATGTGGGTGATAAGTGGTACAAGGAAGTGGTCGGAGATGGCCGTGTCTGTGAGCAAGACTAAGGGAGTAGAGAGGCCACAGGAGATGGCATGGTCTAGGGGGTGGCTGTGACTACGGGTAGGAGAGTTTAGATGGAAGGAGAGGTTTAGGAAGGGCTGTGAATTCAGAGGAGAGAGGGCTGTTGAAGTAACCTTAGCAAGTTACTGCAGTGCGTCCTGTGGACAGAACACAGTGCCGCCACGGTATGCCGGTGGTACAGTGGCAGAGACACTAATTTCAGATTTCAGTCTTCCCAACATTGACAAACAACACGGCAGGAACTTATTGAAGTTGTACGAGGCTCGTATCTTTGCATCTAACATAACGTGAAGGAACTGACGGGGGAGTACCGATGCAATTTCGGGGGGGGGGCAGGGAGAGGCGATCCTGGATCTGGGATCAACTAATGGGGGTGGGGGTAAGCCATGTAGTTTATGGGGAACATCTGGGAGCTAGTGACTGTAATTTTGTTACTTTGAGGGTACAGATGAGGCAATCTCACCCTCAGTAAGCTCCCCGCTGGAGTGGAACTAATCTACAGAACAAACGGGAAACTGTTCAACCTCCGTCGCCTCCAGTCCCGATCCAAGGTCATCCCATCCTCTGTCGTCGAATTACAGTATGCAGACGACGCTTGCGTCTGCGCACACTCTGCGGCCGAACTCCAAACCATCGTCAACATCTTCACCAAAACGTACAAGAGCATGGGCCTCACACTAAACATCCATAAGACAAAGGTCCTCTACCAACCTGCCCCCGCCACACAGTACTGCTCCCCGATTATCAAAATCCACGACAAGGCCTTGGACAATGTGGACCACTTTCCATACCTTGGGAGCCTACTGTCAACAAGAGCAGATGTCGATGACGAAGTCCAACACCGCCTTCAGTGTGCCAGTGCAGCCTTTGGTCGCCTGAGGAAGAGAGTGTTTGAAGACCAGGACCTCAAACCTGGCACTAAGCTCATGGTCTAAAGAGCAGTAGTGATACCCGCCCTGCTGTATGCTTCAGAGACATGGACCATGTACAGCAGGCACCTCGAAGCACTGGAGAGGTACCACCAATGCTGCCTCCGCAAGATCCTGCAAATCCATTGGCAGGATAGGCGCACCAACGTCAGTGTTCCCGCTCAGGCCAACATCCCCAGCATTGAAGTTTTGACCACGCCCAATCAGCTCTGATGGACGGGCCACATCGTCCGCATGCCCAATACGAGACTCCCAAAACAAACGCTCTACTTGGAGTACCGACATGGCAAGAGAGCCCCAGGTAGGCAGAGGAAACGCTTCAACGACACCCTCAAAGCCTCCTTGAAAAAGTGTAACATCCCCACCAACACCTGGGAATCCCTGGCCCAAGACCACACAAAGTGGAGGAGAAGCATCCGGGAAGGCGCCGAACACCTCGAGTCTCTTCACCGGGAGCAAGCGGAAGCCAAGCACAAACAGCGGAAGGAGCGCACGTCAACCCAAGCACCCCACCCACCCGCCCCTTCAACCACCGTCTGCCCCACCTGTGACAGAGACTGTAGGTCCCGCATTGGACTCATCAGTCACCTGAGAACTCATTTTTAATGTGGAAGCAAGTCACCCTCGGTTCCGAGGGACTGCCTAAGAAGACGACGACAAATGAGGACAGAATGTAAAAGGAAGCGGGAAGGTGGTAAATTTTAGACGAGATAACTGTTGTAAGAGAAAGCACAAAATCATTACAGTGGAAGGAATTGTTTAGCAGAGAGGATTTGAAAGCAAAACTGGAAGTTTTAAAGGGAAATTTTTTTTTTAAATGCAAAAGCATTTGATTCCTGAAATAAGTCCTGGGCAAATAAGAGTAAAGCCAGCCTGTGTAACTAAGGGAGGGATGGAAGGCATTGGAAAGAAGACAGAAGTGTACAATCCTTTCGAATGTTGAGAAAGGAAGGGGAAGGGGAGACAGGCTGAGGAATACAAAGAACGGCAAGTCCTTCAATCATGGCCAAAGCAATAAGTGGGTATGGAGAGATGTTGGGTCTCTTGCAAATGACAGTGGGGAGTTGGTGGTTGAGGCAGGGAAGTTGCTGAAATACTAAACCACAACTTTGCGAAAGAGACCTAAATGGAACAGAGGTGAAATACCAAAGATGAAGATGCAGTTTAATGGTGAATAGAGACTCAAAACCTTAAAGATCATAAGGGAAGATATACTGCAGAAGGTCGAAGCAGATGGTATTCATAGAAACATAGAAGATGAGAGCAGGAGTAGGCCATTCGGCCCCTCGAACCTGCTCCGCCATTCAATGCGATCATGGCTGATCATCCAAATTCAGTCTCCTGTCCCTGCTTTCTCCCCATATCCCTTGATCCCTTTAGCCTTAATAAATATATCCAATTCCTTCTTGAATATATTTAATGAATTGGCCTCTACTGCCTTCTGTGGCAGAGAATTCCACAGGTTCACCACTCTCTGGGTGAAGAAATTCCTCCTCATCTCTGTCCTAAATGGCTTACCTCTTATCCTTAGACTGTGACCCCTGGTTCTGGACTCTCCCGACCATCGGGAACATCCTTCCTGCATCTAGTCTGTCTAGTCCTGTTAGAATTTTATAAGTTTCAATGAGATCCCCTCTCCAACGAGTACAAGCCCACTCGACCCAATCTCTCCTCATACGTCATTCCTGCCATCCCAGGTATCAGCCTGGTGAATCTTCACTGCACTCCTTCCATGGCAAGGACATCCTTCCTCAGATAAGGCGACCAAAACTGCACACAATACTCAAGATGTGGTCTCACCAAGGCCCTGCACAACTGCAGCAAGACATCCTTGTTCCTGTACTCAAACCCTCTCGCTACGAAGGCCAACATACCATTTGCCGCCTTAACCGTCTGCTGCACCTGCATGCTTACCTTCAGCGACTGGTGCACAAGGACGCCCAGGTCTCGTTGAACTACCCCTTCTCCCAATCTATTACCATTCAGATAATAATCTGCCGCCTTGTTTTTGATACCAAAATAGATAACCTCGCATTTATCCACGTTATATTGCATCTGCCATGCTTCTGCCCAATCACCCAACCTGTCCAAATCATATTGGAGTTTCTCGGCATCCTCCTCACAGCACACACGCCCACCCAACTTTGTGTTGTCTGCAAACTTGGAGATATTACATCTAGTTCCCTCATCCAGATCATTAATATATATTGAGAATAGCTGGGGTCCAAGGACCGATCCCTGCGGTACCCCACTAGTCACTGCCTGCCACTCGGAAAAAGAGCCGTTTATTCCAACTCTTTGCTTTCTGTCTGCCAACCAGTTCTCTATCCAAGTCAATACCTTGCCCCCAATCCCATGTGCCTTAACTTTACACGCTAATCTTTTATGTGGGACCTTATCGAAAGCCTTTTGAAAGTCCAAATACACCACATCCACTGGTTCTCCCTTATCATAGAGTCATGCAGCACAGAAAGAGGCCCTTCGGCCCATCGCGTCCACGCCGGCCATCAAGCCCTGTCTAATCTAATCCCATTTTCCAGCATTTGGTCCATAGCCTTGTATGCTATGGCATTTCAAGTGCTCATCCAAATGCTTCTTGAATGTTGTGAGGGTTCCTGCCTCTACCACCCTTTCAGGCAGTGAGTTCCAGATTCCAACCACCCTCTGGGTGAAAAAGTTTTTCCTCAAATCCCCTGTAAACCTCCTGCCCCTTACCTTGAATCTATGCCCCCTTGTTATTGACCCCCCTACTAAGGGGAAAAGTTCCTCTTTATCTACCCTATCTATGCCCCTCATCATTTTGTACACCTCAATCAGGTCCCCCCTCAGCCTTCCCTGCTCCAAGGAAAACAACCCCAGTCTGTCCCGTCTCTCTTCATAGCTGAAGCACTCCAGCCCAGGTAACATCCTGGTAAATCTCCTCTGCACCCTCTCCAAAGCAATCACATCCTTCCTATAGTGTGGCGACCAGAACTGCACACAGTACTCCAGCTGTGGCCTAACTAGCGTTTTGTACAGCTCCATCATAACCTCCCTGCTTTTATATTCTATGCCTCGGCTAATGAAGGCAAGTATCCCATATGCCTTTTTAACCACCTTATCTACCTGTTCTGCTGCCTTCAGGGATCTATGTACATGCACACCAAGGTCCCTCTGATCCTCTGTTTTTCCTAGAGTCTTACCATTCATTGTATATTCCCTTGCCTTGTTAGTCCATCCAAAATGCATCACCTCACACTTTTCAGGGTTAAATTCCATTTGCCACTGTTCCGCCCATCTGACCAACCCATCTATATCGTCCTGTAGCCTGAGGCTTCCCTCCTCGCTATTTACCACCCCACCAATTTTCATGTCATCTGCAAACTTACTGATCATACCTTTTACATTCACATCCAAATCATTAATGTAGATCACAAACAGCAAGGGACCCAGCACCGATCCCTGCGGTACTCCACTGGACACAGGCTTCCAGTCACAAAAACAACCTTCCACCATCACCCTCTGCCTTCTGCCACTAAGCCAGTTTTGGATCCAATGTGCCAAGGCACCCTGGATCCCATGGGCTCTTACCTTCCTGACCAGTCTCCTATGTGGGACTTTATCAAAAGCCTTACTGAAATCCATGTAAACCTGGACCTGGGGGAGAGCAGCGACCGGCGGCTGGACCTGGGGGAGGGGGAAGAGCAGCGACTGGCGGCAGTTAAAAGCGGCGGCAGCAGCAAGGCCCGACCACAGTGGCTGGACCTGGGGGAGAGCAGCGACCGGCGGCAGTTAAAAGCGGCGGCAGCAGCGAGGCCCGACCACAGCGGCTGGACCTGGGCGAGAGCAGCGACCGGCGAGGTATAAAAGCGGCGGCAGCAGCGAGGCCCGACCACAGCGGCTGGACCTGGGGGAGAGCAGCGACCAGCGAGGTATAAAACCGGCGGCAGTAGCGAGGCCCGACCACAGCGGCTGGACCTGGGGGAGAGCAGCGACCGGCGAGGTATAAAACCGGCGGCAGCAGCGAGGCCCGACCACAGCAGCTGGACCTGGGGGAGAGCAGCGACCGGTGAGGTATAAAAGCGGTGGCAGCAGCGAGGCTCGACCACAGCGGCTGGACCTGGGGGAGAGCAGCAACCGGCGAGGTATAAAACCGGCGGCAGCAGCGAGGCCCGACCACAGCGGCTAGACCTGGGGGAGAGCAGCGACTGGCGAGGTATAAAAGCGGCGGCAGCAGTGAGGCCCGACCACAGCGGCTGGACCTGGGGGAGAGCAGCATCGAGCGCGGCGAGGTATAATACCGGCGGCAGCGAACGAGGCCCGACCACAGCGGCTGGACCTGGGGGAGAGCAGCGACTGGCGAGGTATAAAAGCAGCGGCAGCAGCGAGGCTCGACCAACTCAGCAGCGGGGAGAGAGGTAAAAAGTAATCAGAGTGTGACGTCACCAGGGAGCAGGTAAGTGACTGGTTGGTGAGTATTTCTCTATTTTTTAAACTTTAACTCTGGTTTATAGTTGCTAAGGTCTTTCTGGTGTAGCGGGGACTGTTGGTAAACCATACAAGCGCCCTAGTGTATATCTTTAATTGGTGGTATTGAATTAATTTAAATTAATTAAAGGGTAAGTCATGTCATGACAGCCCAGCCCCGTGTTATGCTCCTCTTGCTCTATGTGGGAATTCAGGGATGCTGCCTGTGTCCCTGACGACCATGTGTGCCAGAAATGTATCCAGCTGCAGCTACTAGTAGACCGCATTGCGGCGCTGGAGCTACGGATGGATGAGTTTTGGAGCATTCACGATGCTGAGAGGGTCGTGAATAACACGTTTAGTGAGTTGGTCACACCGCAGGTAAGGGCTGCACAGGCAGAAGGGAAATGGGTGACCATCAGGCGGAGCAGTAGAAGCAGGCAGGTAGTGCAGGGGACCCCTGTGGCCATCCCCCTCTCAAACAGGTATACCAATTTGGATACAGTTGAGGGAAATGACTTACCAGAGGAAGGCAGCAGCAGCCAACTTCCTGGCACCGGGGGTGCTTCTGCTGCTCAGGAAGGGAGGAAAAAGAGTGGGAGAGCAATAGTGGTAGGGGATTCTATCATAAGGGGAACAGATAGGCGTTTCTGTGGCCGTAGACGTGACTCCAGGATGGTTTGTTGCCTCCCTGGTGCCAGGGTCAAGGATGTCACTGAACGGCTGCAGGGCATTCTGAAGGGGGAGGGTGAACAGTCAGAGGTCGTGGTTCACATTGGGACCAATGACATGGGTAGGAAGAGGGATGAGGTCCTGCAGCAAGAATTTAGGGAGCTAGAAACAGTGCTAGCAAACCTCCCGCAAGGATATTTGTCCCGTTCTGGTTCAGGTGCAACCCGTCCGACTTGTACAAGTCCCACCTTCCCCAGAAGCAGGCCCAGTGATCCAGGAAACTAAAGCCCTCCCTCCTGCACCAACTCTTTAGCCACGCATTCATCTGCTCTATCTTCCTATTCCTATACTCACTAGCACGTGGCATCGGGAGTAATCCAGAGATTACAACCTTTGAGGTCCTGCTCTTTAGTCTGCTATAGAGGAACCTGTTAATATATCATCCCTCCTTACAGCAGTAATTGTCTCCTTAATTAATATTGCGGGGGGGTTTAAATTAACTTGGCAGGGGGATGGGATACAGAGCGGAGCTATAATAGGGGGTGATGTACAGCCAAATATAGAGGAAAAAATAAGTCAGACTGGAAGGCAGAGTAAATATGTAACGGCACAAGGGAGTAGGGCAAGGCTAAATGGCATTTATTTTAATGCAAGGAGTCTTACGAATAAGGTGGATGAACTGAAGTTGTTGATGAACACATGGGAGTATGATATTGTTGCTATCACGGAGACATGGTTGAGGGAGGGGCAAGACTGGCAGCTCAATATTCCGGGGTACAGAATCTTCAGGCGAGACAGAGGGGGTACCAGTTACATCCTCAAAAAATTCCAGATTAGTCAAGCACGATTTACCTTTTGTAAATCCATGTTGACTTTGTCCGATCCGGTCACTGTTTTCCAAGTGCTCTACTATTACTGTACATCTTTTATAATGGACTCTAGCATTTTCCCCACTACCGACAGTGGGGTAACATTAGCTACCCGCCAATCCATGAGTACTGTTCCAGAGTCCGTCGAATTTTGGAAGATGACCAGCAATGCATCTACTATTTCTAGGGTCACTTCCTTAAGTACCCTAGGATGTAGATTATCAGGCTCTGGGGATTTATCGGCCTTCAATCCCATCAATTTCCCTAACACCATTTCCCTACAAATACTGATTTCTATGAGTTCCTCCCTTTCATTAGACCCTATGTTCCCCGACATCTCTGGGAGGTTATTTGTGTCCTCCTTTGTGAAGACAGAACCAAAGTATGTATTTAATTGGTCTGCCATTTCTTTGTTCCCCATTATAAATTCCCCTGATTCTGACTGCAAGGGACCTACCAACCTACTGACTTCACCAATCTTTTTCTCTTCACAATATCTATAAAAGCTTTTACAGTCAGTTTTTATGTTCCCTGCAAGCTTACTCTCATACTCTATTTTCCCCCTCTTAATAAATCCCTTTGTCCTCCTTTGCTGAATCCTAAACTGCTCCCAATCCTCAGGTTTACTGCTTTTTCTGGCCAATTTATATGTCCTCTCCTTGGATCTTATGCTATCCCTAATTTCCCTTGTTAGCCATGGTTGAGTCACCTTTTTTGTTTTATTTTTATGCCAAACTGGGATGAACAAATTCTGTAGTTCATCCATGCGATCTTTGAATGTTTGCCATTGCCTATCCACCGTCAACCCTTTCAGTGACATTCCCCAATCAATCCTACCCAACTTACGCCTCATACCATCGTAGTTTCCTTTATTTAAATTCTGGACCCTAGTCTCTGAGTCAACTACTTCACTCTCCATCTTAATGAAGAATTCTATCATATTATGATCGCTCCGACCCAAGGGGCCTCGCACAACAAGATTGCTAATTAATCCTTTCTCATTACATAATACCCAGTCTAAGATGGCCTGATCTCTAGTTGGTTCCTCGACATATTGGTCCAGAAAACCATCCCGTATACACTCCAGGAATTCCTCCTCCACAGTATTGTTACTAATTTGGTTAGCCCAATCTATATGTAGATTAAAAGACACTCATGATAACTGCTGTGCCCTTATTGCACGCTTCTCTAATTTCCCTTTTAATGCCATCCCCGACCTCCGCATTACTGTTTGGAGGTCTATATACCACTCCCACTAACGTTTTCTGCCCCTTGGTATTTCTCAGTTCTACCCATACAGATTCCACATCATCAGAGCTAATATCCTTCCTTACAATTGTGTTACTCCTCTCTTTAACCAGCAATACTACCTTACCTCCTTTTCCTTTTTGCCTATCTTTCCTGAATATTGAATACCCCTGGATGTTGAGTTCCCAGCCTTGGTCACCCTGGAGCCATGTTTCCGTAATCCCAATCATATCATATTCGTTTATCTCTATTTGCGCAGCTAATTCATCCACCTTATTACGAATGCTCCTCGTATTAAGGCACAAAGCCTTCAGGCTTGTTTTTTTAACGCTCTTAGATCTTTTAGAATTATTATTTACTGTGACCATGTTTGATTTAAACCCTTGATTTCTCTGTCTGCCACTTTTGTTTTTCTCCTTCCTGTCTTTTGCTTTTATCCTTGTTTCCCTTTCCTGTCTCCCCGCTCAGGTTCCCAACCCCCTGCCATTTTAGTTTAAACCCTCCCCCAGAGCACTAGCAAACACTCCCCCAGGACATCGGTCCTGGTCCTGCCCAGGTGCAAACCGTCCATTTTGTACTGGTCCCACCTCCCCCAGAACCGGTTCCAATGTCCCAGGAATTTGAATCCCTCCCCCTTGCACCATTCCTCTAGCCACATATTCATCTGAAATATCCTTCTATTTCTACTCTGACTAGCACGTGGCACTGGTAGCAATCCTGAGATTACTACCTTTGAGTTCCTATTTTTTAATTTACCTCCTAACTCCCTATTTTCAGCTTTTAGGACCTCATCCCAGTTTTTACCTATATCGTTGGTACCTATATGCACCACGACAACTGGCTGTTCACCCTCCCCTTCCAAAATGTTCTGCAGCCGCTCTGAGACATCCTTGACCCTTGCACCAGGGAGGCAACACACCATCCTGGAGTCTCGTTTGCGGCCGCAGAAATGCCTATCTATTCCCCTTACAATAGAATCCCCTATCACTATAGCTCTTCCACTCTTTCCTCCCGTCCTGTGCAGCAGAACCACCCCTGATGCCAGGAAGTTGGCTGCTGCTGCCTTCCCCTGGTAAGCCATCCCCCCCATCAGTATCCAAAGTGGTATATCTGTTTGCGAGGGGGATGGCCACAGGGGACCCCTGCACTACCTGCCTGCGCCTACTACTCTGCCTGTTGGTCAACCATTCCCTTTCTGCCTGTGCAACCTTTACCTGCGGTGTGACCAACTGATCAAATGTGATATCCACGATGTCCTCAGCATCGCGGATGGTCCGGTATGTATCCAATCGCAGCTCCAGCGCCGCAATGCGGTCTGTCAGTAGCTGCAGCTGGATACACTTCCTGCACACATGGTCATCAGGGACACAGGAAGTGTCCCTGAGTTCCCACATAGCGCAGGAGGAGCATTCCACGGGGCCGAGCTGTCCTGCCATGACTTACCCTTTAATTAATTCAAATTAAATTAAACAAATCAGTCCCACCAATTACACTACAGTTAAATGATATACTTAAGGGCCCTGGTTTACCAACAGTCCCCGGTGTAATGATCAATAACATGTCATTCTATAGTGGACACTAGGTGGAGCTGTAGAGCTGTATATAGCTGTATGTATAAGATTACACTACCCAGCTGTATGTATATTAAGACTACATTACCCATGAGGCACTAGGGTACCCAGAAGGCAGCAGTCAAGATGGAAGCCTCTACAGATACTGTACCTAGTCCACATGTGCTCAATAAAAGTGTCTAGCAAAAGCTAGCTGTGTTCATAATAAGAATGTCTATTTATTAATGAACATAAGATGGTACCAGGATGGTGAAGATCTACTGAAAATTGTGAAAAGCGACATGGAGAATTTGAAGCCACCAGAGCGTTTGAAACTCACAGGAAACATCGACTACAATTGGCAGACTCTTAAACAACAATTCGAACTCTACATTGCAGCCATCGGATTTGGTACGAAGCCAGACGCAAGGAAGATAGCGTTGCTGCTTACGGTTGCAGGCCCACAGGCGATAGAGGTATTTAATACATTTGTATTTAATCCAGAGGAGAACAGAGAAAAATTAGAAGATGTGCTAAAAAAAATTGATGCACATTGCTCTCCCAAAAAGAATGAGACGTATGAAAGATACATCTTCCGTTTTCGGACACAGCAACAAAATGAGACTTTTGATAGCTTTATAACTGATCTGAAACTGAAAGCACAGACATGTAATTTCTCTGAGCTGAAATTATCCATGATTCGTGACCAGATTGTGTTTGGTATTCATGATAAAAAAGTCAGGGAACGTCTGTTAAGAGAAACCGAACTAAATTTGGAAAATGCAGTGAAAATATGCCAAGCCAGCGAGCTAGCTCGAAAGCACGCGAAGACTTTCAGTGAAATCAATAATGATGCGATTGTAATGAGTGATAATGCTGCTGTCGGTGCTGTGTCCTATAAGGGGAAGAAACATGGGCAGAACAGAAATGAAAAGCAATCGGAGGATGACATTTTTAATTGTAAACGCTGTGGTTACAAACACCAGTTAAGACAATGCCCAGCGTTTGGAAAAATGTGCACAAAGTGTAATGGAAAGAATCACTTTGCCAAACAATGCTTTTCAAAAGTAAAAACAACGAAAGGGCAACAAGTTAATGTGATTGAGGACACTGATTTAAGTGAGACATTTTTTGTAGGAATGGTGTCATGTGACGATATCAAAAAAGATACAGAAAATGTGCAGCCCTCAGAAATGGACAATGCTGAACATAAAGTCAATGCAGTAAAAGTGGACAAATGGATGATCCCACTGCAGATAAATGGAGAATTAGTTACATTGAAACTGGACACTGGGGCAAAAGCAAACTTAATCAGTATGAGTGACATAAAAAATATGAAAGAAAAGCCCAAAATACAGAAAAAGTCAGTACTACTGAAGAGCTATAATGGACAGAAAATAGATAGCTTAGGTGTATGCAGACTTAAAGTGACAGTCAAAGACAAAGTGCATCATCTCATGTTTTCTGTTGTGGCTGAAAGACTTGATTCAATACTAGGTGACAAAGCTTGTGAAGACTTAGAACTGGTCAAGAGAGTCTACTGTATAAACTGTGCCATAAGCAGACCAGATGACTCAGGTGATGAAGCAGAGAGCCCATCAAGGATGAAAAGGCCAAAGGGTATCCATGTCTTCAAAAAGCCTAGTTTCTCCAAGAAGAAAGAAAAAGACTTTAAGGTCAAAGAGAAGCCACAGGAAGAAAAGCACAAAGAGGAAAAACACAAGGAGAAAAAGTCCAAAGATATAACCGCAGCAGATGTTGTTAAGCAGTGGAAAGAGAAAAAGAAAAAGAAGAAGCCTGCACCAGAGCAGGAAGCAGTTCCGGTGGATACTCCTTCTTCCCTCAGGCCAATCTTTGGTGTTCCATTAGCCGAGGCTGCTGATAGGACTATGCTGTATGATGGGATCCAGCTGCCAGCAGTTTTTCGAGAGTGCATTGACTACATTGAGAGTTATGGCATGAAGAGTGAAGGAAACACTGAAACCCTCTCCAAGCAAAGATCGCAAGGAGACCGCGATCTATACAAGAGCAGATCGATGACAATGCCGCAACTGCATCTTGTCATTCACTGCCAGAACAATCTCATGAAGACACATCAGACTTACCCGTGTTGAGAAGATCCACACGTGAAGTAAAAAAGCCTGATAGACTTAATCTTTGAGTACAATGTAAAGCTTTGAAAATGTGTTGACTGTTTTGAAAATGTTTATGTTTATAGAGCACTAACAAAAGTGTTACTGATATTATCTTTATTGTTTTCTTGAAAGTTGATTGATATTGATTTTGTTAAACCTCAAAGAAAGGGGGATGTAATGATCAATAACATGTCATTCTATAGTGGACACTAGGTGGAGCCGTAGAGCTGTATATAGCTGTATGTATATTAAGACTACATTACCCATGAGGCACTTGGGTACCCAGAAGGCAGCAGTCAAGATGGAAGCCTCTACAGATACTGTACCTAGTCCACATGTGCTCAATAAAAGTGTCTAGCAAAAGCTAGCTGTGTTCATAATAAGAATGTCTATTTATTAATGAACATAAGACCCGGTATGCCACAGTGATCCTAGAAACTATAAACCACAGAGTTTAAATTAAAAAAAGAGAGAAATACTCACCAACAAATCACTTACCTGCTTTCTGGTGATGTCACACTTCGATTACTTTTTACTTCTCTCTCTCCCTCCCTCTGAGCTTGGAGATTGGTAAGCCTACCTGAGCCTCGCCGCTGTGGGGCCTACCTGAGCCTCGCCGCTGTGGGGCCTACCTGAGCCTCGCCGCTGTGGGGCCTACCTGCTCCGCCGCCGCTGCTTTATATCACCGCCGCTCCTCTGCCGCCGCCGCCTCACCCAGGTCCGCCTCGGACTTCATTCGGAGCTCTCAACGAGTGGGCTAAAGCGACTGTGAATACTCCCCCGATAATTCCCAAGGATTATTGGACTCTGGTTACATCCCACAGGTTTGAAATGTGACTCCCATTTTAAAAAGGGGGAGTTAAGGACAAATTACATATCTGTAAGTGTTATCTTGATTGTGGGGAAATTGTTTTGAGGAGGAGGAGCAGATAATGTTTAAACAATTTATTGGGTTTCCTGAAGTTACTGATCTAGTGGATCTGGCTGAAACGGTGGATGTTGTATACTTTGATTTCAAAAAGGCGTTTGACACTGTCCCACATAATAGACTCCTGCTTAGATGGCAATGTATTGGACTGGATTAGAAGTTGGCTGGCTGGCTGGCAGACAACAGCGAGTGTTGTGCAAGGGCAGGTATCCAGCTGGTTCTTTGTTGTGTGTCACAACGGTCAGTATTGGGACCACTGCCATTATCATTTTAATAAATCATTTAGAGGATGGTCCAAGACATCTACATTTTCAAATGACACCAAACTGGGAACAGTGGCAAATGCTGATTATCAATGTGTACAAATCCAAAAGGATCTAGAGCAGCTGGGCCTGTGGGCAAAGAAGTGTCAGATACAGTTTAATACAAAGAAGTGTGAAGTTATGAGATTTGGCAGAGGGATCTAAACAGAAATTGATTCTTTTGCCAATCACCTTAAATCTGTGCCCTCTGGTTATTGACTTTTCTGCCACTAGAAACAGTTTCTCTTTATTTACTCTATCAAAACCATTTGTGATTTTGAACACCTCTATCAAATCTCCTCTTAATCTTCTCTGCTCTAAAGAGAACAACCCCAGCTTCTCCAGTCTGTCCACATTACTGAAGTCCCTCATCCATGGTACCACCCTAGTAAATCTCCTCTGCAAGGCCTTGACATCCTTCCTAAAGTGTTGTGCTCAGAATTGAACACAGTACTCCAGCTGAGGTCTAACCAGTGATTTATAAAGGTTTAGCAAACTTCCTTGCTTTTGTACTCTATTAATAAAACCAAGCACTCCGTATGCTTTTTCAACAGCCTTCTCACTTGTCCTGCCACCTTCAAAGATTTGTGTACGTACTCTCTGCGCCCCCTTTAAAATTATACCATTTAGTTTATATTGCTTCGCCTCATTCTTCCGACCAAAATGTACCACTTCAGACTTTTCTACATTACATTTCACCAGTCTGTCTGTCCTCCTGAAGTCTGTTACTATCCTCATCACTGTTTATTACATTTCCGAGTTTTGTGTGTCCTCTGCAAACTTTGAAATTATACCCAAGTCCAGGTCATTAATATATATCAAAAAGAGCAGTGGTCCTAACACCGACCCCTAGGGAACATCACTGTATACTTCCCTCCAGTCACACTGAACAAGGGGGCATAACCTTAGAATTAGAGCCAGGCCGTTCAGGGGTGATGTCAGGAAGCACTTCTTCACACAAAGGGTGGTGGAAATCTGGAACTCTCTCCCCCAAAAAAGCTGTTGAGGCTGGGTGTCAATTGAAAATTTCAAAACTGAGATTGATAGATTTTTGTTAGGCAAGGGTATTAAAGGTTACGAAACCAAGGCGGGTAAATGGAGTTATGATACAGATCAGCCATGATCGAATTGAATGGCAGAATAGCTTCCTCCTGTTCCTATGTAATTGACCCCATTGTTTTATTTTTTTTTATTCGTTTATGGGATCAGGGCGTCGCTGGCAATGCCAGCATTTATTGCCCATCCCTAGTTGCCCTTGAGAAGGTGGTGGTGAGCCGCCTTCTTAACCCACTGTAGTCCGTGTGGTGAAGGTACTCCCACAGTGCTGTTAGGGAGGGAGTTCCAGGATTTTGACCCAGCGACGATGAAGGAACGGCGATTATACTTCTAAGTCAGGATGGTGCCTGACTTGGAGGGGAACTTGGAGCTGATGGTGTTCCCATGCGCCTGCTGCCCTTGTCCTTCTAGGTGGAAGAGGTCGCGGGTTTGGGAGGTGCTGCCGAAGAAGCCTTGGCGAGTTGCTGCAGTGCATCTTGTAGATGGTACACACTGCAGCCACGGTACGCCGGAGGTGGAGGGAGTGAATGTTTAAGGTGGTGGATGGGGTGCCAATCATGTGGACTGCTTTGTCCTGGATGGTGTCGAGCTTCTTGAGTGTTGTTGGAGCTGCACTCATCCAGGCAAGTGGAGAGTGTTCCATCACACTCCTTACTTGTGCCTTGTAGATGGTGGAAAGGCTTTGGGGAGTCAGGAGGTGAGACACTCGCCGCAGAATACCTAGCCTCTGACCTGCTCTTGTTGCCACAGTATTTATGTGGCTGGTCCAGTTAAGTTTCTGGTAAATGGTGGCCCCCAGGATGTTGAAAGTGGGGGATTCGGCGATGGTAATGGCATTGAATGGCATGGGGAGGTGGTTAGACTCTCGCTTGTTGGAGATAGTCATTGCCTGGCACTTCTGTGGCACGAATGTTACCTGCCACTTATCAGCCCAAGCCTGAACGTCGTCCAGGTCTTGTTGCATGCGTGCATGGACTGCTTCATTATCTGTGGAGTTGTGAATGGCGCTGAACACTGTGCAGTCATTAGCGAACAGCCCCATTTCTGACCTTATGTTGGAGAGAAGGTCATTGATGAAGCAGCTGAAGATGGTTGGGCCTAGGACACTGCCCTGAGGAACTCCTGCAGCGATGTCCTGGGGCTGTGATGATTGACCTTCAACCACCACCACCATCTTCCTTTGCGCTAGGTATGACTCCAGCCAGTGGAGAGTTTTCCCCCGATTCCCATTGACTTCAGTTTTACTAGAGCTCCTTGATGCCAGACTCGGTCAAATGCTGCCTTGATGTCAAGGGCAGTCACACTCACCTCACCTCTGGAATTCAGCTCCTTTGTCCATGTTTGGACCAAGGCTGTAATGAGGTCGGGAACCGAGTGGTCTTGGCGGAACCCAAACTGGGCATCAGTGAGCAGGTTATTGGTGAGTAAGTGCCGCTTGATAGCACTGTCAATGACACCTTCCATCACTTTGCTGATGATTGAGAGAAGATTGATGGGGCGGTATTTGGCCGGGTTGAATTTATCCTGCTTTTTGTGGACAGGATATACCTGGGCAATTTTCCACATTGTCGGATAGATGCCAGTGTTGTAGCTGTACTGGAACAGCTTGGCTAGAAGCACGGCTAGTTCTGGAGCACAAGTCTTCAGCACGATAGCCGGGATGTTGTCGGGGCCCATAGCCTTTGCTGTATCCAGTGCGCTCAGCCGTTTCTTGATATCACGTGGAGTGAATCGAATTGGCTGAAGAATGGCTTCTGTGATGGTGGGGACCTCGGGAGTAGGCCGATATGGACCATCCACTCGGCACCTCTGGCTGAAGTTGGTTGCAAACACTTGAGCCTTGTCTTTTGCACTCACGTGCTGGGCTCCACCATCATTGAGGATGGGGATATTCTTGAAGCCTCCTCCTCCCGTTAGTTGTTTAATGGTCCACCACCATTCACGACTGGATGTGGCAGGACTGCAGAGCTTTGATCTGATCCGTTGATTGTGGGATCGCTTATCCCTGTCTATAGCATGCTGCTTTCGCTGTTAAGCATGCATGTAGTCCTGTGTTGCAGCTTCCCCAGGTTGGCACCTCATTTTTAGGTACGCCTGGTGCTGCTCCTGGCATGCTCTTCTACACTCATTTTTGAACCAGGGTTGGTCCCCTGGCTTGGTGGTAATGGTAGAGTGAGGGATATGCCGGGGCCATGAGGTTACAGATTGTGGTTGAATACAATTCTGCTGCTGCTGATGGCCCACAGCGCCTCATGGATGTCCAGTTTTGAGCTGCTAGATCTGTTCTGAATCTATCCCATTTAGCACAGTGGTAGTGCCACACAACACGATGGAGGGTGTTCTCAGTGTGAAGACGGGACTTTGTCTCCAACAATGACTGTGCGGTGGTCACTGCTACCAATACTGTCATGGACAGGTGCATCTGCGACATGTAGATTGGTGAGGACGAGGCCAAGTAGGTTTTTCCCCTCGTGTTGGTTCTCTCACCACCTGTCGCAGGCCCAGACTGGCAGTTATGTCCTTCAGGACTCGGCCAGCTCGGTCAGTAGTGGTGCTACCGAGACACTCTTGGTGATGGACATTGAAGTCCCCCACCCAGAGTACATTCTGTGCCCTTGCTACTCTGTGCTTCTTCCAAGTGGTGTTCAACATGGAGGAGTACTGATTCATCAGCTGGGGGAGGGCGGTAGGTGGTAATCAGCAGGAGGTTTCCTTGCCCATGCTTGACCTGAAGCCATGAGACTTCATGGGGTCCTGAGTCAATGTTGAGGACTCCCAGGGCCACTCGCTCCCGACTGTATACCACTGTGCCGCCACCCCTAGTGAGTCTGTTCTGCCGGTGGGACAGGACCTACCCAGGGATGGTGATGGAGGAGTTCGGGACATTGGCTGAAAGGTAAGATTCTGTGAGTATGACTATGTCAGGCTGTTGCTTGCCTAGTCTGTGGGACAGCTCTCCCAATTTTGGCACAAGTCTCCAGATGTTGATGAGGAGGACTTTGCAGGGTCGACAGGGCTGGGTGTGCCGTTGCCGTGTCCGTAGCCGGTGCCGAGGTCGATGCCGGGTGGTCCGTCCGGTTTCATTCTTATTATTTTGTTTCGTAGCAGTTAGTTACAACTGAGTGCCTCGCTGGGCCTTTTCAGAGTTCAGAGTCAACCACATTGGTCTGGAGTCACACTTAGGCCCAGACCGGGTAAGGACGGCAGATTTCCTTCCTTAAAGGACATTAGTGAACCATTTGAACTCGCGTCTCTGGATCATTAGTCCAGGCCTCTGGATTACTAGCCCAGTGACATTACCACTACGCTACTGTTCCCGTTACTTTATGACCAGTAACTACTGCATCTGCAGAGTTGAAGCATCTCAAAACATAACCAATTAAGTTTGCAATGCAAGCAAGAGGGACTATCAGCACTGGCAGAGACTTCATTCAAGCAAAGAATCAGTCGGCATCAGTTGAAACTTATAAAATTCTGACAGGACTGGACAGACTAGATGCAGGAAGGATGTTCCCGATGGCCGGGGAGTCCAGAACCAGGGGTCACAGTCTAAAGATAAGGGGTAAGCCATTTAGGACAGAGATGAGGAGGAATTTCTTCACCCAGAGAGTGGTGAACCTGTGGAATTCTCTACCACAGAAGGCAGTTGAGGTCAATTCATTAAATATATTCAAGAAGGAGTTGGATATATTTCTTAAGGCTAAAGGGATCAAGGGATATGGGGAGAAAGCAGGGACAGGGGACTGAATTTGGATGATCAGCCATGATCTCATTGAATGGCGGACCAGGCTCGAGGGGCCGAATGGCCTACTCCTGCTCCTATCTTCCATGTTTCTACGGTAATTATTGCTGCTGCATTTTCCCAGAGTTACAATCAGTAACTTCGAGAAGGTTCCCCAACACCCTTTCTCCCTCCCCGCAGGTAACAAAGCTGCTGAAATAAATCGGGGAGTTTGTTCATCTCAGATTGGCACTGCCGGTCCCCCTCCCCCACTCATTCCCCATTTACACCCCGCCCCTTACACCCCCCCCCGCCCCCCCTCTCTTGCACTCCCTCCCTCCCCCTTCTCGCACCCCCGCTCCCTCCCTTCTCGCACCCCCCCCTCCCTTCTCGCACCCCCCCCTCCCCCTTCTCGCACCCCCCCTCCCTCCCCCTTCTCGCACCCCCCCTCCCTTCTCGCACCCCCCCCCCTCCCTCCCCCTTCTCGCACCCCCCCCTCCCTCCCTCCCCCTTCTCGCACCCTCCCTCCCCCTCCTCGCACCCCCCCCTCCCCCTCCTGGCACCCCCCCTCCCCCTCCTGGCACCCCCCCCCTCCCCCTCCTGGCACCCCCCTCTTGCACCCCCCCTCTCCCTCTTGCACCCCCCCTCCCCCTCTTGCACCCCCCCTCCCCCTCCCCCTCTTGCACCCCCCCTCCCCCTCCCCCTCTTGCACCCCCCCCTCCCCCTCTTGCACCCCCCTCTCCCCCTCTCCCTCTTGCACCCCCCCCTCCCCCTCTCCCTCTTGCACCCCCCCTCTCCCTCTTGCACCCCCCCTCCCCCTCTTGCACCCCCCCTCTTGCACCCCCCCTCTCCCTCTTGCACCCCCCCTCTCCCTCTTGCACCCCCCCTCTCCCTCTTGCACCCCCCCTCTCCCTCTTGCACCCCCCCTCTCCCTCTTGCACCCCCTCTCTCCCT
Source organism: Somniosus microcephalus (assembly GCF_052327205.1). NCBI lineage: Eukaryota > Metazoa > Chordata > Chondrichthyes > Squaliformes > Somniosidae > Somniosus > Somniosus microcephalus. Next base: position 462,812,234 of record NC_140987.1, read on the forward strand.
CTTGCACCCCCTCTCTCCCTCTTGCACCCCCCCTCTCCCTCTTGCAACCCCCTCTCCCTCTTGCACCCCCCCTCCCTCTTGCACCCCCCCTCCCTCTTGCACCCCCCCTCTCCCTCTTGCACCCCCCCTCCCTCTTGCACCCCCCCCTCCCTCTTGCACCCCCCCTCCCTCTTGCACCCCCCTCCCTCTTGCACCCCCCCTCCCTCTTGCACCCCCCTCCCTCTTGCACCCCCCCTCTCCCTCTTGCACACCCCCCTCCCTCTTGCACCCCCCCTCCCTCTTGCACCCCCCTCTCCCTCTTGCACACCCCCCTCCCTCTTGCACCCCCCTCTCCCTCTTGCACCCCCCCTCTCCCTCTTGCACCCCCCCTCTCCCTCTTGCACCCCCCCTCTCCCTCTTGCACCCCCCCTCTCCCTCTTGCACCCCCCCTCTCCCTCTTGCACCCAATACAATACAATACAATACAAATCGCTTTATTGGCATGATAAGGTACATCTTATGTTGCCAAAGCATCAAAATACATTTATGGTTGAACACATAAACGCGGTTCCATTCATACAGTGTATAAACAGGTATATCCCTGAGTTTATAAATATATTTTCGCCTTGTTTATATATACTCTTGTCTTAGTTTACTGGTTGTCTCTCTGTTCATGGCAAGCTGTAACATAGTGTGCCGCCAGTGTTACACAGCTTCTCTCCTCCCCCAGTAGGAATGGGAGTTTTTGGTTGTCAGTCAGATTTCTGAATTCAGGGCATATTTGTGAGAATTTTTGATAGAAATTCTCTCTGATGCCCTGATATTTTCCACAGGCTGTGAGGAAGTGCATCTCTGTCTCAACTACTCCCTGACTGCAGTGAGAGCATATCCTGTCTTCTCTTGGCAGCCTGGTCTGCCTGTGTCTGCCTTTTTCGATCGCTAGGCTATGTTCGCTAAGTCTGTACCTTGTCAAGGTTCTTCTCAGTTTGTTATCCTTTACCATGGTCAGGTAATCAGCTATGTTGTATTGTCTGTTTAGGGCCAAGTAGCAATTGAGTTTGCTTTGGGTTTTTGTTGTTTCTGCCCAATATGACAGATATTTTTCCTTTTGCTTAGCGACGATTGTGTTGGGTCGAATTCTTTGTGTTACCCTGTCACTGTCCTGGGGCTGGTTATTGTTAGTATTGTTATTAGTTACTTTATTGAGTCCCAGGACTAGTTGACTGAGGGTATTCTTCTTTATGGTCAGCTCTTGGCATTTCAGGGCGTCGTAGTGATAGCATTGGGGGTTGCTCATTTGTAGGTGATTCCAAAATTTGGTGGCTCTTTTTTGGATAGTGATTATTAATGGGTATTGGCCTAGTTCCGCCCTGCATGCGTTGTTTACTGTTTTCCTTTGAGTCCGGAGGATACTTTTACAGAATTCCGCATGTAGGATCTCAATTGGGTGTTTGTCCCATTTTGCAAAATCTTGTTGTGTTAGTGGTCCCCAGACCTCACTGCCATAGAGTGCAATTGGTTCAATTACTGATTTGAAAATTTTGAGCCAAATGCTAATTGGGATTTCTATTTGGATTGATTTTTTGATGGCATAGAAAGCCCTTCTTGCTTTCTCTTTCAGTTCATTCACAGCCAGTTTGAAGTTTCCCGTAGAACTGATTTTTAAGCCCAAGTATGTGTAGTGAGTGGTTTGTTCAATTTTGGTTGTTCCTACTGTGAAATTTATTGTGGGTCCATGTTGTTTGGATCTTTGCTGGAACACAAGGACTTTGGTTTTTTGGGGATTTATTGTCAGGGCCCAAGTCTGGCAGTACGACTCCAGCAGGTCCAGGTTCTGCTGTAGACCCTCCTTAGTTGGTGACAGCAGAACCAGGTCGTCGGCATAGAGGAGGAATTTAACCTTGGATTCATATAGGGTGAGGCCGGGTGCTGTAGATTGTTCAAGTAGTTTTGCCAATCCATTAATGTAAATATTAAAGAGTGTCGGTGAGATTGGCGAGCCCTGCGTCACCCCCCGCCCCTGTGGGAAGTATTTTGTTTGTTTGTCTCCAATTTTAACTGCACATTTATTGTTTGTATACATTGATTTAATTACATCATATGTTTTACCTCCTACCCCGCTTTCGATAAGTTTCAGGAATAAACCGTCATGCCAGATGGAGTCGAAAGCCTTCTGGAAATCTACAAAGCATGCGTAGATTTTGCTTTTGTTATGGTGAACGTGTTTGTCAATTAGGGTCTGTAGGGTGAAGATATGATCGGATGTTCTATAGTTTGGCAGGAATCCAATTTGGCTTTTACTCAAGACATTGTGCTCTTCAAGGAAGTTTATAAGTCTTTTGTTTATGATGCTACAGAATACCTTCCCCAGGTTACTGTTTACACAGATGCCTCGATAGTTGTTTGGGTCGATTTTGTCCCCACTTTTGTATATGGGTGTTATGAGTCCTTTGTTCCAGATGTCAGGGAAATAACCGACACTCAGAACCAAGTTGAAGAGTTTTAGGATAGCCAGTTTCAGTTTGTCGTCTGCGTGTTTAATCATCTCGTTTAGTATGCCGTCTGTCCCGCAAGCTTTTCCTGGTCGCAGGTCCTTGAGTTTTTCAAGAAGTTCTTTTTCTGTTATTATGGCGTCTAGCGGGTTTTGGTTATCTTTTATGGCCATTTCAAGCTTTTCAAGTTTTTTGCGTATTTGGTGTTGCTCTGGTCCTAGTGTGTTTTTCTGGTATAATTTTTCAAAGTGGTTTACCCATGTGTCCCCATTTTGAATGGACAAATCGTCGTGTTGTTTTTTGTGTAGTGTTTTCAAGTTGTCCCAGAAACAATTCGACTCAATGGATTCCTCCATGGAGCTGAGTGTATTCTTAATAAATTGCTCTTTTTTGGTCCTGAGTGTGTTTCTGTATTGTGTTAGCGTCTGACAATAAGTAAGGCGTAATTCCTCGTTTTCTGGATGTCTGTGTTTTTGGTTTGATAGTTTTCTAAGTTTTTTCCTCATGTTATGGCAATCATGGTCAAACCATTTTTCATAGTTTTTTGTTTTGGGTTTGTTCTTGCGAGCTTTCAAGTTTGCATTTGTTGCCAAATTATCAAAAATATTGTTTAGTTTACTAACTGCCCGGTTTACGCCTTCTTTATTGTGAGTGTATATGTTATCCAGAAAGGTGTCTAAGAGAGCTTGAGTTGATGCATTGCTAATTGTTTTCTGGTATTTTTCCGTGTCGGTTTTGGCCCATCTGTACGATTTTTTGGTGTTGTACAGTTTACTGGGTTGTGTTTCTATGTTGTTTGTTTCTGTCTTTTTGAGAAACATAGTAATTTGACTGTGATCTGACAGTGTTGTTTGTGGTTTGACTGTGAATGCTCTGAAAGAGGATGGGTCCAAGTCTGTAATCATATAGTCTACTGTGCTGCAGCCAAGAGGTGAGCAGTAGGTCGATCTTCCTAGGAGGTCTCCTATGAACCTACCATTGACAATGTACAGACCCAGGTTTCGACAGAGCTGTAGTAGCTGTTTACCGTTGGTATTTGACTGCTTGTCGCAGTTATGCCTGTATGGAAGGGAAGGGATGTCAAAGTGGTTATTCCCGAATACGTAATTGTTTCCCTGATTATTGGTGAAGTCTGGTTCTTCGCCCGTTCTTGAATTGAGGTCCCCACAGATCAGCACGTTCCCCTGGGCCTGGTATTGGATAATTTCCCCCTCCATGTTGGAGAAGGTGTCCTCTTTGTAGTACGGGGAATCGATTGGAGGGATATAAAGTGCGCAAATGTAAACATCTTGGGTGTTTGAGATAATCTCCCTCTCAAGTTTGAGCCACATATGGTTTTCGCCCTTTTTTATAAATTTGATGTAATTCTTAAGTTCTGTTTTAAACCAGATCAGTATGCCTCCGGAGTCTCTGCCTTGGGTTACACTTGGTAATTTATTGGAGGGGACCACTAGCTCAGTGTACCCTTGGGGACAGCCGGTGTGTCCTTTTCCTTTATACCAAGTTTCCTGTAAAATGATAATATCTAGATCTTTAGTTTCCTCTATGAACTCTGGGGTCCTACTCTTCACTTCTCGCAGTGAAGAGCGTAGACCTTGGATATTCCAGGTCGAAATATATAAGGATTTCATGTTAAGTTTTATCTTTTTCTATGATAGGTTAAAGAGTGGTACGTGTTTGTCGTGTCTAAGTGTGGGTTACCCCCCCCCTCTCCCTCTTGCACCCCCCCTCCCTCTTGCACCCCCCCTCCCTCTTGCACCCCCCCTCTCCCTCTTGCACCCCCCCTCTCTCCCTCTTGCACCCCCCCTCCCTCTTGCACCCCCCCCCCTCTCTCCCTCTTGCACCCCCTCCCCTCTCCCTCTTGCACCCCCTCCCCTCTCCCTCTTGCACCCCCTCCCCTCTCCCCTCTCCCTCTTGCACCCCCTCCCCTCTCCCTCTTGCACCCCCTCCCCTCTCCCTCTTGCACCCCCCCTCTCTCCCTCTTGCACCCCCCCTCTCTCCCTCTTGCACCCCCCCCCTCTCTCCCTCTTGCACCCCCTCCCCTCTCCCACCCCCTCCCCTCTCCCTCTTGCACCCCCCCTCTCTCCCTCTTGCACCCCCCCTCTCTCCCTCTTGCACCCCCCCCTCTCTCTCCCTCTTGCACCCCCTCTCCCTCTTGCACAGCCCCCTCCCCTCTCCCTCTTGCACAGCCCCCCCACCCGGTTTATCCGCGGTGTCCCAGCTGCTCGGTGACGTCAGTGCGGGAGGTCCTCTAGTATCCCGGCGGCCCCGTGACACAGTGGCACCGAGAAGCGGATCCCGGGTAAGGGAGGCCGGGTGTGTGGGGGCGCGGGGCGAGGGTGTGGGAGGACAAGGGGCCGGCTCGCTTGCACCAACAGGCCGGGTCGGCGGGTGTGAGCGGCGGGCGAGGCCGAGGAGGGGCCTGGGGCGGCAGGCTGGGAGAGGGCGGTGAAGGTCCGGGCCCGGTGGTGACACGGCAGAGGCTGTCAGTAAACAGGGCTCGGGGGGCTGCGGCCAGCGCTCACCCTCACCCACCCGTGGGTGCGGGTCCCGCTCCAGAGACTGCAGCATGAAACCTAGGCTGAGACTCCAATACAGTGCAGAGGGAGGGATGTTTTACTACCTTAAAGGCGCTATACAAATATAAGTTGTTGTTGCACCCCCCAATCCTGCGCTCCCTCAGTACCGCCCCCCGACAGTGCGGCACTCCCTTAGCACTGCCCCTCCGACAGTGCGGCGCTCCCTCAGCACTGCCCCTCCGACAGTGCGGCGCTCCCTCAGCACTGCCCCTCCGACAGTGCGGCGCTCCCTCAGTACTGCCCCTCCGACAGTGCGGCGCTCCCTCAGTACTGCCCCTCCGACAGTGCGGCGCTCCCTCAGTACTGCCCCTCCGACAGTGCGGCGCTCCCTCAGTACTGCCCCTCCGACAGTGCGGCGCTCCCTCAGTACTGCCCCTCCGACAGTGCGGCGCTCCCTCAGTACTGCCCCTCCGACAGTGCGGCGCTCCCTCAGTACTGCCCCTCCGACAGTGCGGCGCTCCCTCAGTACTGCCCTTCCGACAGTGCACTGGGTCCCTCACACACCTGAGCAGGGATACAGAGTGGCCTGGAGGGGTGGGAATTGTGCATCGACCATCTTACCCACCTGTCATCTTGGTTGCATGATCTAGATGAAATTGGAAAAAGTCTGTATAAATGTAAACTCTTAACTCGCCCAGAACATGCACTCAGACCCAGTGTTCCCAGCTCCCTGTCACCCAGTTCATCAACTTCAAAATCCTTTTCCTTCTGAAGTCCCTCACTCCATTGCTTTGCTTAGGCAACCTCAGCTTTCTCTCCAGACCTACGTGGATACTGATGCGCTATCAATTACTCATAAAAGACTGAGAGAAGAGTAACTGAAGGCTTTTATTAACAACAGAGTGGAGGTCTGCCTCGCGTGGTCGACCGGTCCATGATACTAAGGGCTGGGGAGCAGTCACCTTTATACTAGGACCTGTGGGAGGAGTCAGCCGAGGCATGTCCAGGCATGTACACAGTGGAATACAAACAGGACAAACAGGAATACAAACAGTGGTTTACCACATTCACCCCTTGTTTAAAATTGAGTCCGGCGGGGTGAAGTGTATTAAAAGTTAGTGTATTGGAGTCTCTCCGGAGGTCTTGTCTGCCGCTGTGATCTGCGTGGCGACGGCAGGGGTAGTGAAGTTTCCGGCGTCGAGTCCAGCGTAGGCTGTGGCACAGGCGTGTCGTCCTCATAGATGTCGAGCGGGTCGCGGGGCCCAGGCCTGCCGTCTGCTGGGGCTGGATATCGGATCGTGGGGGGGGGGGTGGTAGTGGGTAGTGGGTTACTGCGGCCCCCGAGGGTGCAAGGTCTCTTATGGAGACTGTGTCCTCCCGCCCGTCCGGGTATGCGATGTAAGCATACTGGGGGTTGGCGTGGAGGAGGTCGACCCTCTCGACCAGGGGGTCCGTTTTATGGGTCCTCACGTGTCTTCTCAGTAGGACCGGCCCTGGGGACGTCAGCCATGGCGGTAGCGATGTCCCCGATGTGGACTTCCTTGGGAAGACAAACATTTTCTCATGAGGGGTGGCGTTAGTGGCAGTGCAGAGCAGTGACCGAATAGAGTGGAGCGCATCGGGGAGCACATCCTGCCAGCGGGAGGTCGGAAGGCCCCTAGACTTTAAGGCTAGCAGGACGGCCTTCCAAACTGTCGCATTTTCTCTTTCCACCTGTCCGTTCCCCCGGGGGTTGTAACTGGTGGTCCTGCTTGTGGCAATACCCCTAGTTAGCAGGTACTGACGGAGTTCGTCGCTCATAAACGATGAGCCCCGGTCGCTATGGATATAGCTGGGGAAGCCGAACAGGGTGAAGAGGTTGTTCAGACATTTAATGACCGTGGCACTGGTCATGTCCGGGCAGGGGAAGGCGAACGGGAAACGGGAGTACTCATCAATAATATTGAGGAAGTACACATTGCGGTCGGAGGAGGGGAGAGACCCTTTAAAATCGACGCTCAGGCGCTCGAAGGGGCGAGTGGCTTTTATCAGGTGGGCCCTGTCTGGTCTATAAAAGTGCGGTTTGCACTCAGCGCAGACTTGGCAGTTCCTGGTCATGGTCCTGACCTCCTCAATAGAGTAAGGCAGGTTGCGGGCCTTGATGAAGTGGAAGAACCTGGTGACCCCCGGGTGGCAGAGGTCATTGTGGAGGGCCCGCAGTCTATCGATCTGCGCGCTGGCGCAGGTGCCACGCGATAGCGCATCCGGGGGTTCATTTAGCTTCCCGGGCCGGTACAAGATCTCGTAGTTGTAGGTGGAAAGTTCGATTCTCCACCTCAAGATCTTGTCATTTTTGATTTTGCCCCTCTGCTTGTTGTTAAACATAAAAGCAACTGAACGCTGGTCAGTGAGCAGGGTAAATCGTTTTCCGGCCAGGTAGTGCCTCCAATGACGCACAGCCTCCACAATCGCCTGGGCCTCCTTCTCAACAGCGGAGTGTCTGGTCTCCGGGCCTTGGAGGGTTCGTGAAAAGAAGGCCACGGGTCTCCCCGCCTGATTGAGGGTAGCGGCCAGGGCAAAGTCAGACGCGTCGCTTTCCACCTGGAAGGGGATGGATTCGTCCACTGCGTGCATGGTGGCTTTGGCAATGTCCTCCTTGATACGGTGGAAGGCTAAGCGGGCCTCTGCCGTCAAGGGAAAAGAGGTGGACTTGATCAGCGGACGGGCCTTGTCCGCATAGTAGGGGACCCACTGGGCGTAATAGGAGAAAAACCCTAGGCACCTCTTCAGGGCCTTGAGGCAGTGGGGCAGTGGAAGTTCCATAAGGGGACGCATCCGGTCGGGGTCGGGGCCGATGACTCCGTGTTCCACAACACAGCCAAGGATGGCGAGGCGGTTTGTGCGGAATATGCACTTCTCCTTGTTATATGTCAGGTTTAGGAGTTGGGCGGTGCGGAGGAATTTTTCGAGGTTTGCGTCATGGTCCTGCAAGTCACGGCCGCAGATGGTCACATTGTCCAGATATGGGAAAGTGGCCTGCAACGCATTTTGATCTACCATCCGGTCCATCTCTCCCTTTGGAAGACGGAGACCCCGTTGGTGACGCCAAAGGGAACCCTAAGGAAGTGATAGAGGCGGCCGTTTGCCTCAAAGGCAGTGTACTGGCGGTCCTCAGGGCGGATGGGGAGCTGGTGGTACGCTGATTTCAGGTCAATGGTCGAGAAGACGCGGTACTGCGCGATCTGGTTGACCATATCAGCTATACGGGGGAGTGGGTAGGCGTCCAGCAGGGTGTAGCGATTTATTGTCTGGCTGTAGTCGATGACCAGGCGCTGCTTCTCGCCGGTCTTAACGACCACAACCTGGGCTCGCCAGGGGCTGGTGCTGCCCTCAATAATCCCTTCTTTCAGGAGCCGCTCCACTTCGGTTTTAATGAAAACCCTGTCCCCGGCACTGTATCGCCTGCTCTTTGTGGCGATGGGCTTACAGTCGGGGGTGAGGTTAGCAAACAGTTGGGGGGGGGTGACTCTGAGTGTGGAGAGGTTGCACCTGGTGCGCGGCGGGCAGTTTGGAAGCTGCTGGCTGCGGACTGAGTGGGGGTAGGGGTCCACCGTACGCCATCGTAACACTTTTAAGGTGGCACTGAAAATCTAACCCCAGCAGGACGGCAGCGCAGAGGTCAGGCAGGACCAGAAGTTTAAAATGATCGTACACGGTCCCGTCTACTACGAGTGTCACCACGCAGTAGCCGCCGATGTCCGCCGACTGGGACTCGGAGGCCATAGAAATCCGCTGTTGCGCAGGCAGGACTGGGAGAGAGCAACGCCGCACCGTGTCGGGGTGGATGAAGCTCTCCGTGCTCCCAGAGTCAAAAAGGCAGATTGTATCGTGACCATTTACCTTAATGTCCATTGTGGAACTGGCCAGTTGGTGCGGTCTCGCTTGGTCCAGTGTAACGGATGCCAGCGTAGGGGTCGGTGTGTCGCTGCGGGTATCAGATGAGGCGGTGTCGGGGGCCTGCTGCGTCCCGGCTGTCGTCCAAGATGGCGGCGTCCATGATCCCCATGTGGCTGGAGGCGTCCAAAATGGCTGCTGTACCGGTGATTCGCACATGGCCGGGGAGGTCCAAGATGGCGGCCCGCATGGCCCACACGCGGCGCTGCTGGGGTTCGGGGTGGCTTTGGCCCTGCAGACGCTAGCGTAGTGTCCCTTCTTCCCGCAGCCCGAGCAGATCGCGTTTTTCGCCGGGCAGCGCGCTCTGGGGTGTTTTGCCTGGCCACAGAAGTAGCATTTCTGGCCTTGGGGCACTGCTGTCTGGCCTTGGGACACTGCTGCGGTAGTTGGGCCGTTGTTGGGGTGTGGCTGGGGTGGCACGGCGCTATGAGGCGGTCCTACCGTGTCCCAGGCTGTCATTCCCCGCGGCGTCCACGGTGCAGAGGAGTAGGCATCCATGCCCTGGTAGGCTGCATCCAACGATAGTGCGAGTTCAGAGGCCTTGTTGAGGTCGAGGTTACTCTGCTCCAACAGTCGCTGTCGGGTGTAATTGGATCTGTGGCCCGCTACAAAAGCGTCCCGGATAAGTTCCTCTGTGTACACGGCGGCCTTTACATCCTTACAACCACAGGCCCGGCCAAGCACAGACAGTGCCTGAAGGTATTCCACGGTCGATTCCCCAGGTTGTTGTTTACGACTCCCCAGGAGGTGCCTGGCGTACACTTCGTTCACTGGGCGCGTGTACTGGTCCTTGAGGAGCTTGATAGCGTCCGCGTACGAGGTCGCGTCTTGGATGACCGAGTACACTCGGTGGTTCACTTTGGAGGTCAGGACATCCAGTTTGTCCTCGTCCGATTTGATTGCTTCGGAGGCGGTCAGGAATTTTTCGAAACACTTAAGCCAGTGAGTAAACTTGGTGGATGAGTCCGCCTCCCGATGATCTAAGTCCAGGCATGCTGGTGTGAGGATCTTCTCCATTATAAAAATGTTGTTAATAAAATTGATGCGCTATCAATTACTCATAAAAGACTGAGAGTTAGAAGAGTAACTAAAGGCTTTTATTAACAACAGAATGGAGGTCTGCCTCGCGTGGTCGACCGGTCCATGATACTAAGGGCTGGGGAGCAGTCACCTTTATACGAGGACCTGTGGGAGGAGTCAGCCGAGGCATGTCCAGGCATGTACACAGTGGAATACAAACAGGACAAACAGGAATACAAACAGTGGTTTACCACAGATACCTACCTCCTACATCTTCTGACTCTGCCCAACCAATGCAGAGCAGTAAACAGTGGAATACAAGTCAGCGAAAGTCGTGATCAAACTGTACCGGGCTCTGCTCAGACCCACCTTGAGCACTGTGTCCAGTTCTGGTCAGACCCACCTTGAGCATTGTGTCCAGTTCTGGTCAGACCCACCTTGAGCACTGTATCCAGTTCTGGTCAGTCCCACCTTGAGCACTGTGTCCAGTTCTGGTCAGACCCACCTTGAGCACTGTGTCTAGTTCCGGTCAGACCCACCTTGAGCCCTGTGTCCAGTTCTGGCCAGACCGCACCTTGAGCACTGTGTCCAGCTCTGGTAGATCCACCTTGAGCACTGTGTCCAGTTCTGGTCACTGAGACACAAGGGAGAGATTCTAGCGCTGGAGGCAGAGCAGTGAGGAGCCTTGTTCCTGATGTCAGGGGTCTGAGTTATGGATAAAGACCAGAGAAACTTGGGCTATTCAGCCCGGAGAGGAGATAGGGTAGATAGAAAGGAACTTTTCCCCTTAGTAGAGGGGTCAATAACCAGGGGGCATAGTTTCAAGGTAAGGGGCAGGAGGTTTAGAGGGGATTTGAGGAAAAACATTTTCACCCAGAGGGTGGTTGGAATCTGGAACTCACTGCCTGAAAGGGTGGTAGAGGCAGGAACCCTCACAACATTCAAGAAGCATTCAGATGAGCACTTGAAAGGCCATAGCATACAAGGCTACGGACCAAGTGCTGGAAAATGGGATTAGAATAGACAGGGCTTGATGGCCAGCGTGGACACGATGGGCCGAAAGGCCTCTTTCCGTGCTGTATAACTCTATGACTCCTGTGTTGCAGCTACCGCAGGTTGGCACCTCATGTTTAGGTACGCCTGGTGCTGCACCCGGCATGCTCATCTACACTCCTTATTGAACCAGGATGGGTTCCCTGGCTTGGTGGTAATGGTAGAGTGAGGGATATGCTGGCCCATGAGGTTACAGATTGTGGTGGAATACAATTCTGCTGCTGCTGATGGCTCACAGCGCCTCATGGATGCACAGTTTTGAGCTGCTAGATCTGTTCTGAATCTATCCCATTTAGTACGGTGGTAGTGTCACACAACACGATGGAGAGTGTCCTCGGTGTGAAGACGGGACTTTGTCTCCACTGACTGTGCTGTGGTCACTGCTAGCAATACTGTCATGGACAGATGCAGCTGCGACAGGTAGATTGGTGAGAATGAGTCAAGTAGGTTTTTCATCGTGTTGGTTCTCTCACCACCTGCCACAGGCCTAGACTGGCAGCTATGTCCTTCAGGACTCGGCCAGCTCAGTCAGTACCTTGAGCCATCGGGGAGACTGGATAGGCACTTGAGGGAAATAAACTTGCAGGGCTACGGGGATAGAGCGGGGGAATGGGACTGACTGGATTGCTCTACAGAGAGCCGGCATTGGACATGATGGGCCGAATGGCCTCCTTCTGTGCCTTTATGACTCTATGACTCGAATTCGACAATAAGTATTTTTCTCACCGCAGGTGGTGGAAGAGGAGAGGCAGACGAGGAGTTGTTGAGAGAGAGAAGTTCTGGAGGAGAAAATTAGACCTTGGGCCCCAGAGGGGATAATGCTGTAATCCAAACCAGGGCAATAGAGATCGAAAATAGGCATTATTGTGGTTGTTGATTGGCTGATTCCTTTGATTAACTTTGGGAGGGAAAATTCTTTCTAAATATTGTAGTTCTTTTCTGTTTACAATCCCACCGACAGCAATGGTTTTAGTTAGACCGCAGCAGATTCTGCCGGAACATGAACATGGAGACCATTCCATATTTTAAGGGAAGAGTAGGTGAATGTTTGAAGCAGAGGAAGATACAGGGCTATGGGGAGAGAGCGGGGCAGCGAGATTAGTTTGGGATTGATACAGGGCTATGGGGAGAGAGCGGGCAGTGGGATTAGTTTGGGATTGATACAGGGCTATGGGGAGGGAGCGGGGCAGTGGGATTAGTTTGGGATTGATACAGGGCTACGGGGAGAGAGCGGGGCAGCGGGATTAGTGTGGGATTGATACAGGGCTACGGGGAGAGAGCGGGGCAGTGGGATTAGTTTGCGATTGATACAGGGCTACGGGGAGAGAGCGGGGCAGTGGAATTAGTTTAGGTTTGATACAGGGCTATTGGGAGAGAGCGGGGCAGCGGGATTAGTGTGGGATTGATACAGGGCTATGGGGAGTGCGCACGGCAGTGGGATTAGTTTGGGATTGATACAGGGCTATGGGGAGAGAGCGCGGCAGTGGGATTAGTTTGGGATTGATACAGGGCTATGGGGAGAGAGCGGGGCAGTGGGATTAGTTTAGGATTGATACAGGGCTATGGGGAGAGAGCGGGGCAGTGGGATTAGTGGGATTGATACAGGGCTATGGGGAGAGAGCGGGGCAGCGGGATTAGTGTGGGATTGATAGAGGACTATGGGGAGAGAGCGGGGCAGTGGGATTAGTTTGGGATTGATACAGGGCTATGGGGAGAGAGCGGGGCAGTGGGGTTAGTTTGGGATTGAGACGGCTATGGGGAGAGAGCGGGGCGGTGGGGTTAGTTTGGGATTGATACAGGGCTATGGGGAGAGAGCGAGGCGGTGGGATTAGTTTGCGATTGATACAGGGCTATGTGGAGAGCGGGGCAGTGGGATTAGTTTGGGAATGATGCAGGGCTATGGGCAGAGCGCGGGGCAGTGGGATTAGTTTGGGATTCATACAGGGCTATGGGGAGAGAGCGGGGCAGTGGGATTAGTTTGGGATTGATACAGGGCTATGGGGAGAGAGCGGGGCAGTGGTATTAGTTTAGGATTGATACAGGGCTATGGGGAGAGAGCGGGGCAGTGGGATTAGTTTGGCATTGATACAGGGCTATTGGGAGAGAGCGGGGCAGCGGGATTAGTGTGGGATTGATACAGGGCTATGGGGAGAGAGCGGGGCAGTGAGATTAGTTTGGGATTGATACAGGGCTATGGGGAGAGAGCGGGGCAGTGGGATTAGTTTAGGATTGATACAGGGCTATGGGGAGAGAGCGGGCAGTAGGATTAGTTTGGCATTGATACAGGGCTATGGGGAGAGAGCGGGGCAGTGGGATTAGTTTAGGATTGATACAGGGCTATGGGGAGAGAGCGGGGCAGTGGGATTAGTTTGGGATTGATACAGGGCTATGGGGAGAGAGCGGGGCAGTGGGATTAGTTTAGGATTGATACAGGGCTATGGGGAGAGAGCGGGGCAGTGGGATTAGTTTGGGATTGATACAGGGCTATGGGGAGAGAGCGGGGCAGTGGGATTAGTTTGGGATTGATGCAGGGCTATGGGGAGAGAGCGGGGCAGTGGGATTAGTTTGGGATTGATACAGGGCTATGGGGAGAGAGCGGGGCAGCGGGATTAGTGTGGGATTGATACAGGACTATGGGGAGAGAGCGGGGCAGTGGGATTAGTTTGGGATTGATACAGGGCTATGGGGAGAGAGCGGGGCAGTGGGGTTAGTTTGGGATTGATACAGGGCTATGGGGAGAGAGCGAGGCGGTGGGATTAGTTTGCGATTGATACAGGGCTATGTGGAGAGCGGGGCAGTGGGATTAGTTTGGGATTCATACAGGGCTATGGGGAGAGAGCGGGGCAGTGGGATTAGTTTGGGATTGATACAGGGCTATGGGGAGAGAGCGGGGCAGTGGTATTAGTTTAGGATTGATACAGGGCTATGGGGAGACAGCGGGGCAGTGGGATTAGTTTGGGATTGATGCAGGGCTATGGGGAGAGAGCGGGGCAGTGGGATTAGTTTGGGATTGATACAGGGCTATGGGGAGAGAGCGGGGCAGTGGGGTTAGTTTGGGATTGAGACGACTATGGGGAGAGAGCGGGGCGGTGGGGTTAGTTTGGGATTGATACAGGGCTATGGGGAGAGAGCGGGGCAGTGGGATTAGTTTGGGATTGACACAGGGCTATGGGGAGAGCGGGGCAGTGTGATTAGTTTGCGACTGATGCAGGGCTGTGGGGAGAGAGCGGGGCAGTGGGATTAGTTTGGGATTGATACAGGGCTATGGGGAGAGAGCGGGGCAGTGGGATTAGTTTAGGATTGATACAGGGCTATGGGGAGAGAGCGGGGCAGTGGGATTAGTTTGGCATTGATACAGGGCTATTGGGAGAGAGCGGGGCAGCGGGATTAGTGTGGGATTGATACAGGGCTATGGGGAGAGAGCGGGGCAGTGAGATTAGTTTGGGATTGATACAGGGCTATGGGGAGAGAGCGGGGCAGTGGGATTAGTTTGGGATTGATACAGGGCTATGGGGAGAGAGCGGGGCAGTGGGATTAGTGTGGGATTGATACAGGGCTATGGGGAGAGAGCGGGGCAGTGGGATTAGTTTGGGATTGATACAGGGCTATGGGGAGAGAGCGGGGCAGTGGGATAAGTTTAGGATTGATACAGGGCTATGGGGAGAGAGCGGGGCAGTGGGATTAGTTTGGGATTGATACAGGGCTATGGGGAGAGAGCGGGGCAGTGGGATTAGTTTAGGATTGATACAGGGCTATGGGGAGAGAGCGGGGCAGTGGGATTAGTTTGGGATTGATACAGGGCTATGGGGAGAGAGAGCGGGGCAGTGGGATTAGTTTGGGATTGATGCAGGGCTATGGGCAGAGCGCGGGGCAGTGGGATTAGTTTGGGATTCATACAGGGCTATGGGGAGAGAGCGGGGCAGTGGGATTAGTTTGGGATTGATACAGGGCTATGGGGAGAGAGCGGGGCAGTGGTATTAGTTTAGGATTGATACAGGGCTATGGGGAGAGAGCGGGGCAGTGGGATTAGTTTGGGATTGATACAGGGCTATGGGGAGAGAGCGGGGCAGTGGGATTATTTTGGGATTGATACAGGGCTATGGGGAGAGAGCGGGGCAGTGGGATTAGTTTAGGATTGATACAGGGCTATGGGGAGAGAGCGGGCAGTAGGATTAGTTTGGCATTGATACAGGGCTATGGGGAGAGAGCGGGGCAGTGGGATTAGTTTAGGATTGATACAGGGCTATGGGGAGAGAGCGGGGCAGTGGGATTAGTTTGGGATTGATACAGGGCTATGGGGAGAGAGCGGGGCAGTGGGATTAGTTTAGGATTGATACAGGGCTATGGGGAGAGAGCGGGGCAGTGGGATTAGTTTGGGATTGATACAGGGCTATGGGGAGAGAGCGGGGCAGCGGGATTAGTGTGGGATTGATACAGGACTATGGGGAGAGAGCGGGGCAGTGGGATTAGTTTGGGATTGATACAGGGCTATGGGGAGAGAGCGGGGCAGTGGGGTTAGTTTGGGATTGATACAGGGCTATGGGGAGAGAGCGAGGAGGTGGGATTAGTTTGCGATTGATACAGGGCTATGTGGAGAGCGGGGCAGTGGGATTAGTTTGGGAATGATGCAGGGCTATGGGCAGAGCGCGGGGCAGTGGGATTAGTTTGGGATTCATACAGGGCTATGGGGAGAGAGCGGGGCAGTGGGATTAGTTTGGGATTGATACAGGGCTATGGGGAGAGAGCGGGGCAGTGGTATTTAGGATTGATACAGGGCTATGGGGAGAGAGCGGGGCAGTGGGATTAGTTTGGCATTGATACAGGGCTATTGGGAGAGAGCGGGGCAGTGGGATGAGCTTAGGATTGATACAGGGCTATGGGGAGAGAGCGGGGCAGTGGGATTAGTTTGGGATTGATACAGGGCTATGGGGAGAGAGAGCGGGGCAGTGGGATTAGTTTGGGATTGATGCAGGGCTATGGGGAGAGAGCGGGGCAGTGGGATTAGTTTGGGATTGAGACGGCTATGGGGAGAGAGCGGGGCGGTGGGGTTAGTTTGGGATTGATACAGGGCTATGGGGAGAGAGCGAGGCGGTGGGATTAGTTTGCGATTGATACAGGGCTATGTGGAGAGCGGGGCAGTGGGATTAGTTTGGGAATGATGCAGGGCTATGGGCAGAGCGCGGGGCAGTGGGATTAGTTTGGGATTCATACAGGGCTATGGGGAGAGAGCGGGGCAGTGGGATTAGTTTGGGATTGATACAGGGCTATGGGGAGAGAGCGGGGCAGTGGTATTAGTTTAGGATTGATACAGGGCTATGGGGAGAGAGCGGGGCAGTGGGATTAGTTTGGCATTGATACAGGGCTATTGGGAGAGAGCGGGGCAGCGGGATTAGTGTGGGATTGATACAGGGCTATGGGGAGAGAGCGGGGCAGTGAGATTAGTTTGGGATTGATACAGGGCTATGGGGAGAGAGCGGGGCAGTGGGATTATTTTGGGATTGATACAGGGCTATGGGGAGAGAGCGGGGCAGTGGGATTAGTTTAGGATTGATACAGGGCTATGGGGAGAGAGCGGGCAGTAGGATTAGTTTGGCATTGATACAGGGCTATGGGGAGAGAGCGGGGCAGTGGGATTAGTTTAGGATTGATACAGGGCTATGGGGAGAGAGCGGGGCAGTGGGATTAGTTTGGGATTGATACAGGGCTATGGGGAGAGAGCGGGGCAGTGGGATTAGTTTAGGATTGATACAGGGCTATGGGGAGAGAGCGGGGCAGTGGGATTAGTTTGGGATTGATACAGGGCTATGGGGAGAGAGCGGGGCAGTGGGATTAGTTTGGGATTGATGCAGGGCTATGGGGAGAGAGCGGGGCAGTGGGATTAGTTTGGGATTGATACAGGGCTATGGGGAGAGAGCGGGGCAGCGGGATTAGTGTGGGATTGATACAGGACTATGGGGAGAGAGCGGGGCAGTGGGATTAGTTTGGGATTGATACAGGGCTATGGGGAGAGAGCGGGGCAGTGGGGTTAGTTTGGGATTGATACAGGGCTATGGGGAGAGAGCGAGGCGGTGGGATTAGTTTGCGATTGATACAGGGCTATGTGGAGAGCGGGGCAGTGGGATTAGTTTGGGATTCATACAGGGCTATGGGGAGAGAGCGGGGCAGTGGGATTAGTTTGGGATTGATACAGGGCTATGGGGAGAGAGCGGGGCAGTGGTATTAGTTTAGGATTGATACAGGGCTATGGGGAGAGAGCGGGGCAGTGGGATTAGTTTGGGATTGATGCAGGGCTATGGGGAGAGAGCGGGGCAGTGGGATTAGTTTGGGATTGATACAGGGCTATGGGGAGAGAGCGGGGCAGTGGGGTTAGTTTGGGATTGAGACGACTATGGGGAGAGAGCGGGGCGGTGGGGTTAGTTTGGGATTGATACAGGGCTATGGGGAGAGAGCGGGGCAGTGGGATTAGTTTGGGATTGACACAGGGCTATGGGGAGAGCGGGGCAGTGTGATTAGTTTGCGACTGATGCAGGGCTGTGGGGAGAGAGCGGGGCAGTGGGATTAGTTTGGGATTGATACAGGGCTATGGGGAGAGAGCGGGGCAGTGGGATTAGTTTAGGATTGATAGAGGGCTATGGGGAGAGAGCGGGGCAGTGGGATTAGTTTGGCATTGATACAGGGCTATTGGGAGAGAGCGGGGCAGCGGGATTAGTGTGGGATTGATACAGGGCTATGGGGAGAGAGCGGGGCAGTGAGATTAGTTTGGGATTGATACAGGGCTATGGGGAGAGAGCGGGGCAGTGGGATTAGTTTGGGATTGATACAGGGCTATGGGGAGAGAGCGGGGCAGTGGGATTAGTGTGGGATTGATACAGGGCTATGGGGAGAGAGCGGGGCAGTGGGATTAGTTTGGGATTGATACAGGGCTATGGGGAGAGAGCGGGGCAGTGGGATAAGTTTAGGATTGATACAGGGCTATGGGGAGAGAGCGGGGCAGTGGGATTAGTTTGGGATTGATACAGGGCTATGGGGAGAGAGCGGGGCAGTGGGATTAGTTTAGGATTTATACAGGGCTATGGGGAGAGAGCGGGGCAGTGGGATTAGTTTGGGATTGATACAGGGCTATGGGGAGAGAGAGCGGGGCAGTGGGATTAGTTTGGGATTGATGCAGGGCTATGGGCAGAGCGCGGGGCAGTGGGATTAGTTTGGGATTCATACAGGGCTATGGGGAGAGAGCGGGGCAGTGGGATTAGTTTGGGATTGATACAGGGCTATGGGGAGAGAGCGGGGCAGTGGTATTAGTTTAGGATTGATACAGGGCTATGGGGAGAGAGCGGGGCAGTGGGATTAGTTTGGGATTGATACAGGGCTATGGGGAGAGAGCGGGGCAGTGGGATTATTTTGGGATTGATACAGGGCTATGGGGAGAGAGCGGGGCAGTGGGATTAGTTTAGGATTGATACAGGGCTATGGGGAGAGAGCGGGCAGTAGGATTAGTTTGGCATTGATACAGGGCTATGGGGAGAGAGCGGGGCAGTGGGATTAGTTTAGGATTGATACAGGGCTATGGGGAGAGAGCGGGGCAGTGGGATTAGTTTGGGATTGATACAGGGCTATGGGGAGAGAGCGGGGCAGTGGGATTAGTTTAGGATTGATACAGGGCTATGGGGAGAGAGCGGGGCAGTGGGATTAGTTTGGGATTGATACAGGGCTATGGGGAGAGAGCGGGGCAGCGGGATTAGTGTGGGATTGATACAGGACTATGGGGAGAGAGCGGGGCAGTGGGATTAGTTTGGGATTGATACAGGGCTATGGGGAGAGAGCGGGGCAGTGGGGTTAGTTTGGGATTGATACAGGGCTATGGGGAGAGAGCGAGGAGGTGGGAATAGTTTGCGATTGATACAGGGCTATGTGGAGAGCGGGGCAGTGGGATTAGTTTGGGAATGATGCAGGGCTATGGGCAGAGCGCGGGGCAGTGGGATTAGTTTGGGATTCATACAGGGCTATGGGGAGAGAGCGGGGCAGTGGGATTAGTTTGGGATTGATACAGGGCTATGGGGAGAGAGCGGGGCAGTGGTATTTAGGATTGATACAGGGCTATGGGGAGAGAGCGGGGCAGTGGGATTAGTTTGGCATTGATACAGGGCTATTGGGAGAGAGCGGGGCAGTGGGATGAGTTTAGGATTGATACAGGGCTATGGGGAGAGAGCGGGGCAGTGGGATTAGTTTGGGATTGATACAGGGCTATGGGGAGAGAGAGCGGGGCAGTGGGATTAGTTTGGGATTGATGCAGGGCTATGGGGAGAGAGCGGGGCAGTGGGATTAGTTTGGGATTGATACAGGGCTATGGGGAGAGAGCGGGGCAGTGGGGTTAGTTTGGGATTGAGACGACTATGGGGAGAGAGAGGGGCGGTGGGGTTAGTTTGGGATTGATACAGGGCTATGGGGAGAGAGCGGGGCAGTGGGATTAGTTTGGGATTGACACAGGGCTATGGGGAGAGCGGGGCAGTGGGATTAGTTTGCGACTGATGCAGGGCTATGGGGAGAGAGCGGGGCAGTGGGATTAGTTTGGGATTGATACAGGGCTATGGGGAGAGAGCGGGGCAGTGGGATTAGTTTAGGATTGATACAGGGCTATGGGGAGAGAGCGGGGCAGTGGGATTAGTTTGGCATTGATACAGGGCTATTGGGAGAGAGCGGGGCAGCGGGATTAGTGTGGGATTGATACAGGGCTATGGGGAGAGAGCGGGGCAGTGAGATTAGTTTGGGATTGATACAGGGCTATGGGGAGAGAGCGGGGCAGTGGGATTAGTTTAGGATTGATACAGGGCTATGGGGAGAGAGCGGGGCAGTGGGATTAGTTTGGGATTGATACAGGGCTATGGGGAGAGAGCGGGGCAGTGGGATTAGTGTGGGATTGATACAGGGCTATGGGGAGAGAGCGGGGCAGTGGGATTAGTTTGGGATTGATACAGGGCTATGGGGAGAGAGCGGGGCAGTGGGATAAGTTTAGGATTGATACAGGGCTATGGGGAGAGAGCGGGGCAGTGGGATTAGTTTGGCATTGATACAGGGCTATGGGGAGAGAGCGGGGCAGTGGGGTTAGTTTGGGATTGAGACGGCTATGGGGAGAGAGCAGGGCGGTGGGGTTAGTTTGGGATTGATACAGGGCTATGGGGAGAGAGCGGGATTAGTGTGGGATTGATACGGCTACAGGGAGAGAGCGGGGCAGCGGGATTAGTGTGGGATTGATACAGGGCTATGGGGAGAGCGCGGCAGTGGGATTAGTTTGGGACTGATGCAGGGCTATGGGGAGAGAGCGGGGCAGTGGGATTAGTTTGGGATTGATACAGGGCTATGGGGAGAGAGCGGGATTAGTGTGGGATTGATATGGCTACAGGGAGAGAGCGGGGCAGCGGGATTAGTGTGGGATTGATACAGGGCTATGGGGAGTGCGCAGGGCAGTGGGATTAGTTTGGGATTGATACAGGGCTATGGGGAGAGAGCGCGGCAGTGGGATTAGTTTGGGATTGATACAGGGCTATGGGGAGAGAGCGGGGCAGTGGGATTAGTTTAGGATTGATACAGGGCTATGGGGAGAGAGCGGGGCAGTGGGATTAGTGGGATTGATACAGGGCTATGGGGAGAGAGCGGGGCAGCGGGATTAGTGTGGGATTGATACAGGACTATGGGGAGAGAGCGGGGCAGTGGGATTAGTTTGGGATTGATACAGGGCTATGGGGAGAGAGCGGGGCAGTGGGGTTAGTTTGGGATTGAGACGGCTATGGGGAGAGAGCGGGGCGGTGGGGTTAGTTTGGGATTGATACAGGGCTATGGGGAGAGAGCGAGGCGGTGGGATTAGTTTGCGATTGATACAGGGCTATGTGGAGAGCGGGGCAGTGGGATTAGTTTGGGAATGATGCAGGGCTATGGGCAGAGCGCGGGGCAGTGGGATTAGTTTGGGATTCATACAGGGCTATGGGGAGAGAGCGGGGCAGTGGGATTAGTTTGGGATTGATACAGGGCTATGGGGAGAGAGCGGGGCAGTGGTATTAGTTTAGGATTGATACAGGGCTATGGGGAGAGAGCGGGGCAGTGGGATTAGTTTGGCATTGATACAGGGCTATTGGGAGAGAGCGGGGCAGCGGGATTAGTGTGGGATTGATACAGGGCTATGGGGAGAGAGCGGGGCAGTGAGATTAGTTTGGGATTGATACAGGGCTATGGGGAGAGAGCGGGGCAGTGGGATTATTTTGGGATTGATACAGGGCTATGGGGAGAGAGCGGGGCAGTGGGATTAGTTTAGGATTGATACAGGGCTATGGGGAGAGAGCGGGCAGTAGGATTAGTTTGGCATTGATACAGGGCTATGGGGAGAGAGCGGGGCAGTGGGATTAGTTTAGGATTGATACAGGGCTATGGGGAGAGAGCGGGGCAGTGGGATTAGTTTGGGATTGATACAGGGCTATGGGGAGAGAGCGGGGCAGTGGGATTAGTTTAGGATTGATACAGGGCTATGGGGAGAGAGCGGGGCAGTGGGATTAGTTTGGGAATGATACAGGGCTATGGGGAGAGAGAGCGGGGCAGTGGGATTAGTTTGGGATTGATGCAGGGCTATGGGGAGAGAGCGGGGCAGTGGGATTAGTTTGGGATTGATACAGGGCTATGGGGAGAGAGCGGCCAGCGGGATTAGTGTGGGATTGATACAGGACTATGGGGAGAGAGCGGGGCAGTGGGATTAGTTTGGGATTGATACAGGGCTATGGGGAGAGAGCGGGGCAGTGGGGTTAGTTTGGGATTGATACAGGGCTATGGGGAGAGAGCGAGGAGGTGGGATTAGTTTGCGATTGATACAGGGCTATGTGGAGAGCGGGGCAGTGGGATTAGTTTGGGAATGATGCAGGGCTATGGGCAGAGCGCGGGGCAGTGGGATTAGTTTGGGATTCATACAGGGCTATGGGGAGAGAGCGGGGCAGTGGGATTAGTTTGGGATTGATACAGGGCTATGGGGAGAGAGCGGGGCAGTGGTATTAGTTTAGGATTGATACAGGGCTATGGGGAGAGAGCGGGGCAGTGGGATTAGTTTGGCATTGATACAGGGCTATTGGGAGAGAGCGGGGCAGCGGGATTCGTGTGGGATTGATACAGGGCTATGGGGAGAGAGCGGGGCAGTGAGATTAGTTTGGGATTGATACAGGGCTATGGGGAGAGAGCGGGGCAGTGGGATTATTTTGGGATTGATACAGGGCTATGGGGAGAGAGCGGGGCAGTGGGATTAGTTTAGGATTGATACAGGGCTATGGGGAGAGAGCGGGGCAGTGGGATTAGTTTGGGATTGATACAGGGCTATGGAGAGAGAGCGGGGCAGTGGGATTAGTTTAGGATTGATACAGGGCTATGGGGAGAGAGCGGGGCAGTGGGATTAGTTTGGGATTGATACAGGGCTATGGGGAGAGAGAGCGGGGCAGTGGGATTAGTTTGGGATTGATGCAGGGCTATGGGGAGAGAGCGGGGCAGTGGGATTAGTTTGGGATTGATACAGGGCTATGGGGAGAGAGCGGGGCAGTGGGGTTAGTTTGGGATTGAGACGACTGGGGAGAGAGCGGGGCGGTGGGGTTAGTTTGGGATTGATACAGGGCTATGGGGAGAGAGCGGGGCAGTGGGATTAGTTTGGGATTGACACAGGGCTATGGGGAGAGCGGGGCAGTGGGATTAGTTTGCGACTGATGCAGGGCTATGGGGAGAGAGCGGGGCAGTGGGATTAGTTTGGGATTGATACAGGGCTATGGGGAGAGAGCGGGGCAGTGGGATTAGTTTAGGATTGATACAGGGCTATGGGGAGAGAGCGGGGCAGTGGGATTAGTTTGGCATTGATACAGGGCTATTGGGAGAGAGCGGGGCAGCGGGATTAGTGTGGGATTGATACAGGGCTATGGGGAGAGAGCGGGGCAGTGAGATTAGTTTGGGATTGATACAGGGCTATGGGGAGAGAGCGGGGCAGTGGGATTAGTTTAGGATTGATACAGGGCTATGGGGAGAGAGCGGGGCAGTGGGATTAGTTTGGGATTGATACAGGGCTATGGGGAGAGAGCGGGGCAGTGGGATTAGTGTGGGATTGATACAGGGCTATGGGGAGAGAGCGGGGCAGTGGGATTAGTTTGGGATTGATACAGGGCTATGGGGAGAGAGCGGGGCAGTGGGATAAGTTTAGGATTGATACAGGGCTATGGGGAGAGAGCGGGGCAGTGGGATTAGTTTGGCATTGATACAGGGCTATTGGGAGAGAGCGGGGCAGCGGGATTCGTGTGGGATTGATACAGGGCTATGGGGAGAGAGCGGGGCAGTGAAATTAGTTTGGGATTGATGCAGGGCTATTGGGAGAGAGCGGGGCAGCGGGATTAGTGTGGGATTGATACAGGGCTATGGGGAGTGCGCAGGGCAGTGGGATTAGTTTGGGATTGATACAGGGCTATGGGGAGTGCGCAGGGCAGTGGGATTAGTTTGGGATTGATACAGGGCTATGGGAAGAGAGCGGGGCAGTGGGATTAGTTTGGGATTGATACAGGGCTATGGGGAGAGAGCGGGGCAGTGGCATTAGTTTAGGATTGATACAGGGCTATGGGGAGAGAGCGGGCAGTGGGATTAGTTTGGGATTGATACAGGGCTATGGGGAGAGAGCGGGCAGTAGGATTAGTTTGGGATTGATACAGGGCTATGGGGAGAGAGCGGGGCAGTGGGATTAGTTTGGGATTGATACAGGGCTGTGGGGAGAGAGCGGGACAGCGGGATTAGTTTGGGATTGATACAGGGCTATGGGGAGAGAGCGGGGCAGTGGGATTAGTGTGGGATTGATACAGGGCTATGGGGAGAGAGCGGGGCAGCGGGATTAGTGTGGGATTGATACAGCACTATGGGGAGAGAGCGGGGCAGTGGGATTAGTTTAGGATTGATACAGGGCTATGGGGAGAGAGCGGGGCAGTGGGGTTAGTTTGGGATTGAGACGGCTATGGGGAGAGCAGGGCGGTGGGGTTAGTTTGGGATTGATACAGGGCTATGGGGAGAGAGCGAGGCGGTGGGATTAGTTTGCGATTGATACAGGGCTATGGGGAGAGCGGGGCAGTGGGATTAGTTTGGGACTGATGCAGGGCTATGGGGAGAGAGCGGGGCAGTGGGATTAGTTTGGGATTGATACAGGGCTATGGGGAGAGAGCGGGATTAGTGTGGGATTGATACAGGGCTACAGGGAGAGAGCGGGGCAGTGGGATTAGTTTGGGATTGATACAGGGCTATGGGGAGAGCGGGGCAGTGGGATTAGTTTGCGACTGATGCAGGGCTATGGGGAGAGAGCGGGGCAGTGGGATTAGTTTGGGATTGATACAGGGCAATGGGGAGAGAGCGGGGCAGTGGGATTAGTTTGGGATTGATACAGTGCTATGAGGAGAGAGAGGGGCAGTGGGATTAGTTTGGCATTGATACAGGGCTATGGGGAGAGAGCGGGGCAGTGGGATTAGTTTAGGATTGATACAGGGCTATGGGGAGAGAGCAGGGCAGTGGGATTAGTTTGCGATTGATACAGGGCTATGGGGAGTGCGCAGGGCAGTGGCATTAGTTTAGGATTGATACAGGGCTATGGGGAGAGAGCCGGCAGTGGGATTAATTTGGGATTGATACAGGGCTATGGGGAGAGAGCGGGGCAGTGGGATTTGTTTGGGATTGATACAGGGCTATGGGGAGAGAGCGGGGCAGTGGGATTAGTTTAGGATTGATGCAGGGCTATGGGGAGAGAGCGGGCAGTAGGATTAGTTTGGGATTGATACAGGGCTATGGGGAGAGAGCGGGGCAGTGGGATTAGTTTAGGATTGATACAGGGCTATGGGGAGAGAGCGGGGCAGTGGGATTAATTTGGGATTGATACAGGGCTATGGGGAGAGAGCGGGGCAGTGGGATTAGTTTAGGATTGATACAGGGCTATGGGGAGAGAGCGGGGCAGTGGGATTAATTTGGGATTGATACAGGGCTATGGGGAGAGAGCGGGGCAGTGGGATTTGTTTGGGATTGATACAGGGCTATGGGGAGAGAGCGGGGCAGCGGGATTAGTTTGGGATTGATACAGGGCTATGGGGAGAGAGCGGGCAGTGGGATTAGTATGGGATTGATACAGGGCTATGGGGAGAGAGCGGGGCAGTGGGATTAGTTTGGGATTGATACAGGGCTATGGGGAGAGAGCGGGGCAGTGGGATTAGTTTGGGATTGATACAGGGCTATGGGGAGAGAGCGGGGCAGTGGGATTAGTTTAGGATTGATACAGGGCTATGGGGAGAGAGCGGGCAGTGGGGTTAGTTTGGGATTGATACAGGGCTATGGGGAGAGTGCGGGGCAGTGGGATTAGTTTGGGATTGATACAGGGCTATGGGGAGAGAGCGGGGCAGTGGGATTAGTTTGGGATTGATACAGGGCTATGGGGAGAGAGCGGGGCAGTGGGATTAGTTTGGGATTGATACAGGGCTATGGGGAGAAAGCGGGGCAGTGGGATTAGTTTGGGATTGATACAGGGCTATGGGGAGAGAGCGGGGCAGTGGGATTAGGTTAGGATTGATACAGGGCTATGGGGAGAGAGCGGGGCAGTGGGATTAGTTTAGGATTGATACAGGGCTATGGGGAGAGAGCAGGCAGTGGGATTAGTTTGAGATTGATACAGGGCTATGGGGAGAGAGTGGGGCAGTGGGATTAGTTTGGGATTGTTACAGGGCTATGGGGAGAGAGCGGGGCAGTGGGATTAGTTTGGGATTGATCCAGGGCTATGGGGAGAGAGCGGGCAGTGAGATTAGTTTGGGATTGATACAGGGCTATGGGGAGAGAGCGGGGCAGTGGGATTAGTTTGGGATTGATACAGGGCTATGGGGAGAGAGCGGGGCAGTGGGATTAGTTTGGCATTGATACAGGGCTATTGGGAGAGAGCGGGGCAGCGGGATTCGTGTGGGATTGATACAGGGCTATGGGGAGAGAGCGGGGCAGTGAGATTAGTTTGGGATTGATACAGGGCTATGGGGAGAGAGCGGGGCAGTGGGATTAGTGTGGGATTGATACAGGGCTATGGGGAGAGAGCGGGGCAGTGTCATTCGTTTGCGATTGATGCAGGGCTATTGGGAGAGAGCGGGGCAGCGGGATTAGTGTGGGATTGATACAGGGCTATGGGGAGTGCGCAGGGCAGTGGGATTAGTTTGGGATTGATACAGGGCTATGGGGAGTGCGCAGGGCAGTGGGATTAGTTTGGGGTTGATACAGGGCTATGGGAAGAGAGCGGGGCAGTGGGATTAGTTTGGGATTGATACAGGGCTATGGGGAGAGAGCGGGGCAGTGGCATTAGTTTAGGATTGATACAGGGCTATGGGGAGAGAGCGGGCAGTGGGATTAGTTTGGGATTGATACAGGGCTATGGGGAGAGAGCGGGATTAGTGTGGGATTGATACAGGGCTACAGGGAGAGAGCGGGGCAGTGGGATTAGTTTGGGATTGATACAGGGCTATGGGGAGAGCGGGGCAGTGGGATTAGTTTGCGACTGATGCAGGGCTATGGGGAGAGAGCGGGGCAGTGGGATTAGTTTGGGATTGATACAGGGCAATGGGGAGAGAGCGGGGCAGTGGGATTAGTTTGGGATTGATACAGGGCTATGAGGAGAGAGAGGGGCAGTGGGATTAGTTTGGCATTGATACAGGGCTATGGGGAGAGAGCGGGGCAGTGGGATTAGTTTAGGATTGATACAGGGCTATGGGGAGAGAGCAGGGCAGTGGGATTAGTTTGCGATTGATACAGGGCTATGGGGAGTGCGCAGGGCAGTGGCATTAGTTTAGGATTGATACAGGGCTATGGGGAGAGAGCGGGGCAGTGGGATTTGTTTGGGATTGATACAGGGCTATGGGGAGAGAGCGGGGCAGTGGGATTAGTTTAGGATTGATACAGGGCTATGGGGAGAGAGCGGGCAGTAGGATTAGTTTGGGATTGATACAGGGCTATGGGGAGAGAGCGGGGCAGTGGGATTAGTTTAGGATTGATACAGGGCTATGGGGAGAGAGCGGGGCAGTGGGATTAATTTGGGATTGATACAGGGCTATGGGGAGAGAGCGGGGCAGTGGGATTAGTTTAGGATTGATACAGGGCTATGGGGATAGAGCGGGGCAGTGGGATTAATTTGGGATTGATACAGGGCTATGGGGAGAGAGCGGGGCAGTGGGATTTGTTTGGGATTGATACAGGGCTATGGGGAGAGAGCGGGGCAGCGGGATTAGTTTGGGATTGATACAGGGCTATGGGGAGAGAGCGGGCAGTGGGATTAGTATGGGATTGATACAGGGCTATGGGGAGAGA
Organism: Somniosus microcephalus; assembly: GCF_052327205.1. Taxonomy (NCBI): domain Eukaryota; kingdom Metazoa; phylum Chordata; class Chondrichthyes; order Squaliformes; family Somniosidae; genus Somniosus; species Somniosus microcephalus. The sequence continues at coordinate 462,839,592 of NC_140987.1, forward strand.
GCGGGGCAGTGGGATTAGTTTGGGATTGATACAGGGCTATGGGGAGAGAGAGCGGGGCAGTGGGATTAGTTTGGGATTGATGCAGGGCTATGGGGAGAGAGCGGGGCAGTGGGATTAGTTTGGGATTGATACAGGGCTATGGGGAGAGAGCGGGGCAGTGGGGTTAGTTTGGGATTGATACAGGGCTATGGGGAGAGAGCGAGGAGGTGGGATTAGTTTGCGATTGATACAGGGCTATGTGGAGAGCGGGGCAGTGGGATTAGTTTGGGAATGATGCAGGGCTATGGGCAGAGCGCGGGGCAGTGGGATTAGTTTGGGATTCATACAGGGCTATGGGGAGAGAGCGGGGCAGTGGGATTAGTTTGGGATTGATACAGGGCTATGGGGAGAGAGCGGGGCAGTGGTATTAGTTTAGGATTGATACAGGGCTATGGGGAGAGAGCGGGGCAGTGGGATTAGTTTGGCATTGATACAGGGCTATTGGGAGAGAGCGGTGCAGCGGGATTAGTGTGGGATTGATACAGGGCTATGGGGAGAGAGCGGGGCAGTGAGATTAGTTTGGGATTGATACAGGGCTATGGGGAGAGAGCGGGGCAGTGGGATTATTTTGGGATTGATACAGGGCTATGGGGAGAGAGCGGGGCAGTGGGATTAGTTTAGGATTGATACAGGGCTATGGGGAGAGAGCGGGGCAGTGGGATTAGTTTGGGATTGATACAGGGCTATGGAGAGAGAGCGGGGCAGTGGGATTAGTTTAGGATTGATACAGGGCTATGGGGAGAGAGCGGGGCAGTGGGATTAGTTTGGGATTGATACAGGGCTATGGGGAGAGAGAGCGGGGCAGTGGGATTAGTTTGGGATTGATGCAGGGCTATGGGGAGAGAGCGGGGCAGTGGGATTAGTTTGGGATTGATACAGGGCTATGGGGAGAGAGCGGGGCAGTGGGGTTAGTTTGGGATTGAGACGACTATGGGGAGAGAGCGGGGCGGTGGGCTTAGTTTGGGATTGACACAGGGCTATGGGGAGAGCGGGGCAGTGGGATTAGTTTGCGACTGATGCAGGGCTATGGGGAGAGAGCGGGGCAGTGGGATTAGTTTGGGATTGATACAGGGCTATGGGGAGAGAGCGGGGCAGTGGGATTAGTTTAGGATTGATACAGGGCTATGGGGAGAGAGCGGGGCAGTGGGATTAGTTTGGCATTGATACAGGGCTATTGGGAGAGAGCGGGGCAGCGGGATTAGTGTGGGATTGATACAGGGCTATGGGGAGAGAGCGGGGCAGTGAGATTAGTTTGGGATTGATACAGAGCTATGGGGAGAGAGCGGGGCAGTGGGATTAGTTTAGGATTGATACAGGGCTATGGGGAGAGAGCGGGGCAGTGGGATTAGTTTGGGATTGATACAGGGCTATGGGGAGAGAGCGGGGCAGTGGGATTAGTGTGGGATTGATACAGGGCTATGGGGAGAGAGCGGGGCAGTGGGATTAGTTTGGGATTGATACAGGGCTATGGGGAGAGCGCGGGGCAGTGGGATAAGTTTAGGATTGATACAGGGCTATGGGGAGAGAGCGGGGCAGTGGGATTAGTTTGGCATTGATACAGGGCTATTGGGAGAGAGCGGGGCAGCGGGATTCGTGTGGGATTGATACAGGGCTATGGGGAGAGAGCGGGGCAGTGAGATTAGTTTGGGATTGATACAGGGCTATGGGGAGAGAGCGGGGCAGTGGGATTAGTGTGGGATTGATACAGGGCTATGGGGAGAGAGCGGGGCAGTGGCATTAGTTTAGGATTGATACAGGGCTATGGGGAGAGAGCGGGCAGTGGGATTAGTTTGGGATTGATACAGGGCTATGGGGAGAGAGCGGGCAGTAGGATTAGTTTGGGATTGATACAGGGCTATGGGGAGAGAGCGGGGCAGTGGGATTAGTTTGGGATTGATACAGGGCTGTGGGGAGAGAGCGGGACAGCGGGATTAGTTTGGGATTGATACAGGGCTATGGGGAGAGAGCGGGGCAGTGGGATTAGTGTGGGATTGATACAGGGCTATGGGGAGAGAGCGGGGCAGCGGGATTAGTGTGGGATTGATACAGGACTATGGGGAGAGAGCGGGGCAGTGGGATTAGTTTGGGATTGATACAGGGCTATGGGGAGAGAGCGGGGCAGTGGGGTTAGTTTGGGATTGAGACGGCTATGGGGAGAGCAGGGCGGTGGGGTTAGTTTGGGATTGATACAGGGCTATGGGGAGAGAGCGAGGCGGTGGGATTAGTTTGCGATTGATACAGGGCTATGGGGAGAGCGGGGCAGTGGGATTAGTTTGGGACTGATGCAGGGCTATGGGGAGAGAGCGGGGCAGTGGGATTAGTTTGGGATTGATACAGGGCTATGGGGAGAGAGCGGGATTAGTGTGGGATTGATACAGGGCTACAGGGAGAGAGCGGGGCAGTGGGATTAGTTTGGGATTGATACACGGCTATGGGGAGAGCGGGGCAGTGGGATTAGTTTGCGACTGATGCAGGGCTATGGGGAGAGAGCGGGGCAGTGGGATTAGTTTGGGATTGATACAGGGCAATGGGGAGAGAGCGGGGCAGTGGGATTAGTTTGGGATTGATACAGGGCTATGAGGAGAGAGAGGGGCAGTGGGATTAGTTTGGCATTGATACAGGGCTATGGGGGGAGAGCGGGGCAGTGGGATTAGTTTAGGATTGATACAGGACTATGGGGAGAGAGCAGGGCAGTGGGATTAGTTTGCGATTGATACAGGGCTATGGGGAGTGCGCAGGGCAGTGGCATTAGTTTAGGATTGATACAGGGCTATGGGGAGAGAGCGGGCAGTGGGATTAATTTGGGATTGATACAGGGCTATGGGGAGAGAGCGGGGCAGTGGGATTTGTTTGGGATTGATACAGGGCTATGGGGAGAGAGCGGGGCAGTGGGATTTGTTTAGGATTGATACAGGGCTATGGGGAGAGAGCGGGCAGTAGGATTAGTTTGGGATTGATACAGGGCTATGGGGAGAGAGCGGGGCAGTGGGATTAGTTTAGGATTGATACAGGGCTATGGGGAGAGAGCGGGGCAGTGGGATTAGTGTGGGATTGATACAGGGCTATGGGGAGAGAGCGGGGCAGTGTCATTCGTTTGCGATTGATGCAGGGCTATTGGGAGAGAGCGGGGCAGCGGGATTAGTGTGGGATTGATACAGGGCTGTGGGGAGTGCGCAGGGCAGTGGGATTAGTTTGGGATTGATACAGGGCTATGGGGAGTGCGCAGGGCAGTGGGATTAGTTTGGGATTGATACAGGGCTATGGGAAGAGAGCGGGGCAGTGGGATTAGTTTGGGATTGATACAGGGCTATGCGGAGAGAGCGGGGCAGTGGCATTAGTTTAGGATTGATACAGGGCTATGGGGAGAGAGCGGGCAGTGGGATTAGTTTGGGATTGATACAGGGCTATGGGGAGAGAGCGGGCAGTAGGATTAGTTTGGGATTGATACAGGGCTATGGGGAGAGAGCGGGGCAGTGGGATTAGTTTGGGATTGATACAGGGCTGTGGGGAGAGAGCGGGACAGCGGGATTAGTTTGGGATTGATACAGGGCTATGGGGAGAGAGCGGGGCAGTGGGATTAGTGTGGGATTGATACAGGGCTATGGGGAGAGAGCGGGGCAGCGGGATTAGTGTGGGATTGATACAGGACTATGGGGAGAGAGCGGGGCAGTGGGATTAGTTTGGGATTGATACAGGGCTATGGGGAGAGAGCGGGGCAGTGGGGTTAGTTTGGGATTGAGACGGCTATGGGGAGAGCAGGGCGGTGGGGTTAGTTTGGGATTGATACAGGGCTATGGGGAGAGAGCGAGGCGGTGGGATTAGTTTGCGATTGATACAGGGCTATGGGGAGAGCGGGGCAGTGGGATTAGTTTGGGACTGATGCAGGGCTATGGGGAGAGAGCGGGGCAGTGGGATTAGTTTGGGATTGATACAGGGCTATGGGGAGAGCGGGGCAGTGGGATTAGTTTGCGACTGATGCAGGGCTATGGGGAGAGAGCGGGGCAGTGGGATTAGTTTGGGATTGATACAGGGCAATGGGGAGAGAGCGGGGCAGTGGGATTAGTTTGGGATTGATACAGGGCTATGAGGAGAGAGAGGGGCAGTGGGATTAGTTTGGCATTGATACAGGGCTATGGGGAGAGAGCGGGGCAGTGGGATTAGTTTAGGATTGATACAGGGCTATGGGGAGAGAGCAGGGCTGTGGGATTAGTTTGCGATTGATACAGGGCTATGGGGAGTGCGCAGGGCAGTGGCATTAGTTTAGGATTGATACAGGGCTATGGGGAGAGAGCGGGCAGTGGGATTAATTTGGGATTGATACAGGGCTATGGGGAGAGAGCGGGGCAGTGGGATTTGTTTGGGATTGATACAGGGCTATGGGGAGAGAGCGGGGCAGTGGGATTAGTTTAGGATTGATACAGGGCTATGGGGAGAGAGCGGGCAGTAGGATTAGTTTGGGATTGATACAGGGCTATGGGGAGAGAGCGGGGCAGTGGGATTAGTTTAGGATTGATACAGGGCTATGGGGAGAGAGCAGGGCAGTGGGATTAGTTTGCGATTGATACAGGGCTATGGGGAGTGCGCAGGGCAGTGGCATTAGTTTAGGATTGATACAGGGCTATGGGGAGAGAGCGGGCAGTGGGATTAATTTGGGATTGATACCGGGCTATGGGGAGAGAGCGGGGCAGTGGGATTTGTTTGGGATTGATACAGGGCTATGGGGAGAGAGTGGGGCAGTGGGATTAGTTTAGGATTGATACAGGGCTATGGGGAGAGAGCGGGCAGTAGGATTAGTTTGGGATTGATACAGGGCTATGGGGAGAGAGCGGGGCAGTGGGATTAGTTTAGGATTGATACAGGGCTATGGGGAGAGAGCGGGGCAGTGGGATTAATTTGGGATTGATACAGGGCTATGGGGAGAGAGCGGGGCAGTGGGATTAGTTTAGGATTGATACAGGGCTATGGGGAGAGAGCGGGGCAGTGGGATTAATTTGGGATTGATACAGGGCTATGGGGAGAGAGCGGGGCAGTGGGATTTGTTTGGGATTGATACAGGGCTATGGGGAGAGAGCGGGGCAGCGGGATTAGTTTGGGATTGATACAGGGCTATGGGGAGAGAGCGGGCAGTGGGATTAGTATGGGATTGATACAGGGCTATGGGGAGAGAGCGGGGCAGTGGGATTTGTTTGGGATTGATACAGGGCTATGGGGAGAGAGCGGGGCAGTGGGATTAGTTTGGGATTGATACAGGGCTATGGGGAGAGAGCGGGGCAGTGGGATTAGTTTAGGATTGATACAGGGCTATGGGGAGAGAGCGGGCAGTGGGGTTAGTTTGGGATTGATACAGGGCTATGGGGAGAGAGCGGGGCAGTGGGATTAGTTTGGGATTGATACAGGGCTATGGGGAGAGAGCGGGGCAGTGGGATTAGTTTGGGATTGATACAGGGCTATGGGGAGAGAGCGGGGCAGTGGGATTAGTTTGGGATTGATACAGGGCTATGGGGAGAAAGCGGGGCAGTGGGATTAGTTTGGGATTGATACAGGGCTATGGGGAGAGAGCGGGGCAGTGGGATTAGGTTAGGATTGATACAGGGCTATGGGGAGAGAGCGGGGCAGTGGGATTAGTTTAGGATTGATACAGGGCTATGGGGAGAGAGCAGGCAGTGGGATTAGTTTGAGATTGATACAGGGCTATGGGGAGAGAGTGGGGCAGTGGGATTAGTTTGGGATTGTTACAGGGCTATGGGGAGAGAGCGGGGCAGTGGGATTAGTTTGGGATTGATCCAGGGCTATGGGGAGAGAGCGGGCAGTGAGATTAGTTTGGGATTGATACAGGGCTATGGGGAGAGAGCGGGGCAGTGGGATTAGTTTGGGATTGATACAGGGCTACGGGGAGAGAGCGGGGCAGTGGGATTAGTTTGGGATTGATACAGGGCTATGGGGAGAGAGCGGGGCAGTGGGATTAGTGTGGGATTGATACAGGGCTATGGGGAGAGAGCGGGGCAGTGGGATTAGTTTGGGATTGATACAGGGCTATGGGGAGAGAGCGGGGCAGTGGGATAAGTTTAGGATTGATACAGGTCTATGGGGAGAGAGCGGGGCAGTGGGATTAGTTTGGCATTGATACAGGGCTATTGGGAGAGAGCGGGGCAGCGGGATTCGTGTGGGATTGATACAGGGCTATGGGGAGAGAGCGGGGCAGTGAGATTAGTTTGGGATTGATACAGGGCTATGGGGAGAGAGCGGGGCAGTGGGATTAGTGTGGGATTGATACAGGGCTATGGGGAGAGAGCGGGGCAGTGTCATTCGTTTGCGATTGATGCAGGGCTATTGGGAGAGAGCGGGGCAGCGGGATTAGTGTGGGATTGATACAGGGCTATGGGGAGTGCGCAGGGCAGTGGGATTAGTTTGGGATTGATACAGGGCTATGGGGAGTGCGCAGGGCAGTGGGATTAGTTTGGGATTGATACAGGGCTATGGGAAGTGAGCGGGGCAGTGGGATTAGTTTGGGATTGATACAGGGCTATGGGGAGAGAGCGGGGCAGTGGCATTAGTTTAGGATTGATACAGGGCTATGGGGAGAGAGCGGGCAGTGGGATTAGTTTGGGATTGATACAGGGCTATGGGGAGAGAGCGGGCAGTAGGATTAGTTTGGGATTGATACAGGGCTATGGGGAGAGAGCGGGGCAGTGGGATTAGTTTGGGATTGATACAGGGCTGTGGGGAGAGAGCGGGACAGCGGGATTAGTTTGGGATTGATACAGGGCTATGGGGAGAGAGCGGGGCAGTGGGATTAGTGTGGGATTGATACAGGGCTATGGGGAGAGAGCGGGGCAGCGGGATTAGTGTGGGATTGATACAGGACTATGGGGAGAGAGCGGGGCAGTGGGATTAGTTTGGGATTGATACAGGGCTATGGGGAGAGAGCGGGGCAGTGGGGTTAGTTTGGGATTGAGACGGCTATGGGGAGAGCAGGGCGGTGGGGTTAGTTTGGGATTGATACAGGGCTATGGGGAGAGAGCGAGGCGGTGGGATTAGTTTGCGATTGCTACAGGGCTATGGGGAGAGCGGGGCAGTGGGATTAGTTTGGGACTGATGCAGGGCTATGGGGAGAGAGCGGGGCAGTGGGATTAGTTTGGGATTGATACAGGGCTATGGGGAGAGAGCGGGATTAGTGTGGGATTGATACAGGGCTACAGGGAGAGAGCGGGGCAGTGGGATTAGTTTGGGATTGATACAGGGCTATGGGGAGAGCGGGGCAGTGGGATTAGTTTGCGACTGATGCAGGGCTATGGGGAGAGAGCGGGGCAGTGGGATTAGTTTGGGATTGATACAGGGCAATGGGGAGAGAGCGGGGCAGTGGGATTAGTTTGGGATTGATACAGGGCTATGAGGAGAGAGAGGGGCAGTGGGATTAGTTTGGCATTGATACAGGGCTATGGGGAGTGCGCAGGGCAGTGGCATTAGTTTAGGATTGATACAGGGCTATGGGGAGAGAGCGGGGCAGTGGGATTTGTTTGGGATTGATACAGGGCTATGGGGAGAGAGCGGGGCAGTGGGATTAGTTTAGGATTGATACAGGGCTATGGGGAGAGAGCGGGCAGGAGGATTAGTTTGGGATTGATACAGGGCTATGGGGAGAGAGCGGGGCAGTGGGATTAGTTTAGGATTGATACAGGGCTATGGGGAGAGAGCGGGGCAGTGGGATTAATTTGGGATTGATACAGGGCTATGGGGAGAGAGCGGGGCAGTGGGATTAGTTTAGGATTGATACAGGGCTATGGGGAGAGAGCGGGGCAGTGGGATTAATTTGGGATTGATACAGGGCTATGGGGAGAGAGCGGGGCAGTGGGATTTGTTTGGGATTGATACAGGGCTATGGGGAGAGAGCGGGGCAGCGGGATTAGTTTGGGATTGATACAGGGCTATGGGGAGAGAGCGGGCAGTGGGATTAGTATGGGATTGATACAGGGCTATGGGGAGAGAGCGGGGCAGTGGGATTAGTTTGGGATTGATACAGGGCTATGGGGAGAGAGCGGGGCAGTGGGATTAGTTTGGGATTGATACAGGGCTATGGGGAGAGAGCGGGGCAGTGGGATTAGTTTAGGATTGATACAGGGCTGTGGGGAGAGAGCGGGCAGTGGGGTTAGTTTGGGATTGATACAGGGCTATGGGGAGAGAGCGGGGCAGTGGGATTAGTTTGGGATTGATACAGGGCTATGGGGAGAGAGCGGGGCAGTGGGATTAGTTTGGGATTGATACAGGGCTATGGGGAGAGAGCGGGGCAGTGGGATTAGTTTGGGATTGATACAGGGCTATGGGGAGAAAGCGGGGCAGTGGGATTAGTTTGGGATTGATACAGGGCTATGGGGAGAGAGCGGGGCAGTGGGATTAGGTTAGGATTGATACAGGGCTATGGGGAGAGAGCGGGGCAGTGGGATTAGTTTAGGATTGATACAGGGCTATGGGGAGAGAGCAGGCAGTGGGATTAGTTTGAGATTGATACAGGGCTATGGGGAGAGAGTGGGGCAGTGGGATTAGTTTGGGATTGTTACAGGGCTATGGGGAGAGAGCGGGGCAGTGGGATTAGTTTGGGATTGATCCAGGGCTATGGGGAGAGAGCGGGCAGTGAGATTAGTTTGGGATTGATACAGGGCTATGGGGAGAGAGCGGGGCAGTGGGATTAGTTTGGGATTGATACAGGGCTATGGGGAGAGAGCGGGGCAGTGGGATTAGTTTGGGATTGATACAGGGCTATGTGGAGAGCTGGGCAGTGGGATTAGTTTGGGATTGATGCAGGGCTATGGGGAGAGAGCGGGGTAGTGGGATTAGTTTGGGATTCATACAGGGCTATGGGGAGAGAGCGGGGCAGTGGGATTAGTTTGGGATTGATACAGGGCTATGAGGAAAGAGAGGGGCAGTGGGATTAGTTTGGCATTGATACAGGGCTATGGGCAGAGCGTGGGGCAATGGGATTAGTGTGGGATTGATACAGGCTATGCGGAGAGAGCGGGGCAGGGGGATGAGTGTGGGATTGATACAGGGGTATGGGGAGAGAGCGGGGCAGTGGGATTAGTTTGGGATTGATACAGGGCTATGGGGAGAGCGGGGCACTGGGATTAGTTTGGGATTGATACAGGGCTATTGGGAGAGAGTGGGCAGTGGGATTAGTTTGGGATTGATACAGGGCTATGGGGAGAGAGCGGGGCAGTGGGATTAGTGTGGGATTGATACAGGGCTATGGGGAGAGAGCGGGGCAGTGGGATTAGTTTGGATTGATACAGGGCTATGGGGAGAGAGCGGGGTAGGGGGATTAGTTTGGGATTGATACAGGGCTATGGGGAGAGAGCGGGGCGGTGGGGTTAGTTTGGGATTGATACAGGGCTATGGGGAGAGAGCGGGGCAGTGGGGTTGGTGTGGGATTGAGACAGGGCTATGGGGAGAGAGCATGGCAGTGGGATTGGTGTGGGATTGATACAGGGCTATGGGGAGAGAGCGTGGCAGTGGGATTAGTTAGGGATTGATACAGGGCTATGGGGAGAGAGCGGGGCAATGAGATTAGTTTGGGACTGATACAGGGCTGTGGGGAGAGAGCGGCGCAGTGGGGTTAGTTCGGGATTGATACAGGGCTATGGGGAGAGACCGGGGCAGTCGGAATAGTTTGGGATTGATACAGATCTGTGGGGAGAGAGCGGGGCGGTGGGGTTTGGGATTGATACAGGGCTATGGGGAAAGAGCGGGGCAATGAGATTCGTTTGGGATTGATACAGGGCTATGGGGAGAGAGCGGGGCAGTGGGATTTGCTTGGGATTGATACAGGGCTATGGGGAGTGAGCAGGGCAGTGGGGTTAGTTTGTGATTGATACAGGGCTATGGGGAGAGAGCGGGGCAGTGGGATTAGTTTGGGATTGATACAGGGCTATGGGGAGTGCGCAGGGCTGTGGGATTAGTTTGGGATTGATACAGGGCTATGGGGAGAGCGGGGCACTGGGATTAGTTTGGGATTGATACAGGGCTATGGGGAGAGAGCGGGCAGTGGGATTAGTTTGGGATTGATACAGGGCTATGGGGAGAGAGCGGGCAGTGGGATTAGTTTGGGATTGATACAGGGCTATGGGGAGAGAGCCGGGCAGTGGGGTTGGTGTGGGATTGATACAGGGCTATGGGGAGAGAGCGGGGCAGTGGGATTAGTTTGGGATTGATACAGGGCTATGGGGAGAGAGCGGCACAATGAGATTTGTTTGGGACTGATACAGGGCTGTGGGGAGAGAGCGGGGCAGTGGGATTAGTTTGGGATTGATACAGGGCTATGGGGAGTGAGCGGGGCAGTGGGGTTAGTTTGGGATTGATACAGGGCTATGGGGAGAGAGCGGGGCAGTGGGATTTGTTTGGGATTGATACAGGGCTATGGGGAGAGAGCGGGGCAGCGGGATTAGTTTGGGATTGATACAGGGCTATGGGGAGAGAGCGGGCAGTGGGATTAGTTTGCGATTGATACAGGGCTATGGGGAGTGCGCAGGGCAGTGGCATTAGTTTAGGATTGATACAGGGCTATGGGGAGAGAGCGGGGCAGTGGGATTTGTTTGGGATTGATACAGGGCTATGGGGAGAGAGCGGGGCAGTGGGATTAGTTTGGGATTGATACAGGGCAATGGGGAGAGAGCGGGGCAGTGGGATTAGTTTGGGATTGATACAGGGCTATGAGGAGAGAGAGGGGCAGTGGGATTAGTTTGGCATTGATACAGGGCTATGGGGAGTGCGCAGGGCAGTGGCATTAGTTTAGGATTGATACAGGGCTATGGGGAGAGAGCGGGGCAGTGGGATTTGTTTGGGATTGATACAGGGCTATGGGGAGAGAGCGGGGCAGTGGGATTAGTTTAGGATTGATACAGGGCTATGGGGAGAGAGCGGGCAGGAGGATTAGTTTGGGATTGATACAGGGCTATGGGGAGAGAGCGGGGCAGTGGGATTAGTTTAGGATTGATACAGGGCTATGGGGAGAGAGCGGGGCAGTGGGATTAATTTGGGATTGATACAGGGCTATGGGGAGAGAGCGGGGCAGTGGGATTAGTTTAGGATTGATACAGGGCTATGGGGAGAGAGCGGGGCAGTGGGATTAATTTGGGATTGATACAGGGCTATGGGGAGAGAGCGGGGCAGTGGGATTTGTTTGGGATTGATACAGGGCTATGGGGAGAGAGCGGGGCAGCGGGATTAGTTTGGGATTGATACAGGGCTATGGGGAGAGAGCGGGCAGTGGGATTAGTATGGGATTGATACAGGGCTATGGGGAGAGAGCGGGGCAGTGGGATTAGTTTGGGATTGATACAGGGCTATGGGGAGAGAGCGGGGCAGTGGGATTAGTTTGGGATTGATACAGGGCTATGGGGAGAGAGCGGGGCAGTGGGATTAGTTTAGGATTGATACAGGGCTGTGGGGAGAGAGCGGGCAGTGGGGTTAGTTTGGGATTGATACAGGGCTATGGGGAGAGAGCGGGGCAGTGGGATTAGTTTGGGATTGATACAGGGCTATGGGGAGAGAGCGGGGCAGTGGGATTAGTTTGGGATTGATACAGGGCTATGGGGAGAGAGCGGGGCAGTGGGATTAGTTTGGGATTGATACAGGGCTATGGGGAGAAAGCGGGGCAGTGGGATTAGTTTGGGATTGATACAGGGCTATGGGGAGAGAGCGGGGCAGTGGGATTAGGTTAGGATTGATACAGGGCTATGGGGAGAGAGCGGGGCAGTGGGATTAGTTTAGGATTGATACAGGGCTATGGGGAGAGAGCAGGCAGTGGGATTAGTTTGAGATTGATACAGGGCTATGGGGAGAGAGTGGGGCAGTGGGATTAGTTTGGGATTGTTACAGGGCTATGGGGAGAGAGCGGGGCAGTGGGATTAGTTTGGGATTGATCCAGGGCTATGGGGAGAGAGCGGGCAGTGAGATTAGTTTGGGATTGATACAGGGCTATGGGGAGAGAGCGGGGCAGTGGGATTAGTTTGGGATTGATACAGGGCTATGGGGAGAGAGCGGGGCAGTGGGATTAGTTTGGGATTGATACAGGGCTATGTGGAGAGCTGGGCAGTGGGATTAGTTTGGGATTGATGCAGGGCTATGGGGAGAGAGCGGGGTAGTGGGATTAGTTTGGGATTCATACAGGGCTATGGGGAGAGAGCGGGGCAGTGGGATTAGTTTGGGATTGATACAGGGCTATGAGGAAAGAGAGGGGCAGTGGGATTAGTTTGGCATTGATACAGGGCTATGGGCAGAGCGTGGGGCAATGGGATTAGTGTGGGATTGATACAGGCTATGCGGAGAGAGCGGGGCAGGGGGATGAGTGTGGGATTGATACAGGGGTATGGGGAGAGAGCGGGGCAGTGGGATTAGTTTGGGATTGATACAGGGCTATGGGGAGAGCGGGGCACTGGGATTAGTTTGGGATTGATACAGGGCTATTGGGAGAGAGTGGGCAGTGGGATTAGTTTGGGATTGATACAGGGCTATGGGGAGAGAGCGGGGCAGTGGGATTAGTGTGGGATTGATACAGGGCTATGGGGAGAGAGCGGGGCAGTGGGATTAGTTTGGATTGATACAGGGCTATGGGGAGAGAGCGGGGTAGGGGGATTAGTTTGGGATTGATACAGGGCTATGGGGAGAGAGCGGGGCGGTGGGGTTAGTTTGGGATTGATACAGGGCTATGGGGAGAGAGCGGGGCAGTGGGGTTGGTGTGGGATTGAGACAGGGCTATGGGGAGAGAGCATGGCAGTGGGATTGGTGTGGGATTGATACAGGGCTATGGGGAGAGAGCGTGGCAGTGGGATTAGTTAGGGATTGATACAGGGCTATGGGGAGAGAGCGGGGCAATGAGATTAGTTTGGGACTGATACAGGGCTGTGGGGAGAGAGCGGCGCAGTGGGGTTAGTTCGGGATTGATACAGGGCTATGGGGAGAGACCGGGGCAGTCGGAATAGTTTGGGATTGATACAGATCTGTGGGGAGAGAGCGGGGCGGTGGGGTTTGGGATTGATACAGGGCTATGGGGAAAGAGCGGGGCAATGAGATTCGTTTGGGATTGATACAGGGCTATGGGGAGAGAGCGGGGCAGTGGGATTTGCTTGGGATTGATACAGGGCTATGGGGAGTGAGCAGGGCAGTGGGGTTAGTTTGTGATTGATACAGGGCTATGGGGAGAGAGCGGGGCAGTGGGATTAGTTTGGGATTGATACAGGGCTATGGGGAGTGCGCAGGGCTGTGGGATTAGTTTGGGATTGATACAGGGCTATGGGGAGAGCGGGGCACTGGGATTAGTTTGGGATTGATACAGGGCTATGGGGAGAGAGCGGGCAGTGGGATTAGTTTGGGATTGATACAGGGCTATGGGGAGAGAGCGGGCAGTGGGATTAGTTTGGGATTGATACAGGGCTATGGGGAGAGAGCCGGGCAGTGGGGTTGGTGTGGGATTGATACAGGGCTATGGGGAGAGAGCGGGGCAGTGGGATTAGTTTGGGATTGATACAGGGCTATGGGGAGAGAGCGGCACAATGAGATTTGTTTGGGACTGATACAGGGCTGTGGGGAGAGAGCGGGGCAGTGGGATTAGTTTGGGATTGATACAGGGCTATGGGGAGTGAGCGGGGCAGTGGGGTTAGTTTGGGATTGATACAGGGCTATGGGGAGAGAGCGGGGCAGTGGGATTTGTTTGGGATTGATACAGGGCTATGGGGAGAGAGCGGGGCAGCGGGATTAGTTTGGGATTGATACAGGGCTATGGGGAGAGAGCGGGCAGTGGGATTAGTTTGCGATTGATACAGGGCTATGGGGAGTGCGCAGGGCAGTGGCATTAGTTTAGGATTGATACAGGGCTATGGGGAGAGAGCGGGGCAGTGGGATTTGTTTGGGATTGATACAGGGCTATGGGGAGAGAGCGGGGCAGTGGGATTAGTTTAGGATTGATACAGGGCTATGGGGAGAGAGCGGGCAGGAGGATTAGTTTGGGATTGATACAGGGCTATGGGGAGAGAGCGGGGCAGTGGGATTAGTTTAGGATTGATACAGGGCTATGGGGAGAGAGCGGGGCAGTGGGATTAATTTGGGATTGATACAGGGCTATGGGGAGAGAGCGGGGCAGTGGGATTAGTTTAGGATTGATACAGGGCTATGGGGAGAGAGCGGGGCAGTGGGATTAATTTGGGATTGATACAGGGCTATGGGGAGAGAGCGGGGCAGTGGGATTTGTTTGGGATTGATACAGGGCTATGGGGAGAGAGCGGGGCAGCGGGATTAGTTTGGGATTGATACAGGGCTATGGGGAGAGAGCGGGCAGTGGGATTAGTATGGGATTGATACAGGGCTATGGGGAGAGAGCGGGGCAGTGGGATTAGTTTGGGATTGATACAGGGCTATGGGGAGAGAGCGGGGCAGTGGGATTAGTTTGGGATTGATACAGGGCTATGGGGAGAGAGCGGGGCAGTGGGATTAGTTTAGGATTGATACAGGGCTGTGGGGAGAGAGCGGGCAGTGGGGTTAGTTTGGGATTGATACAGGGCTATGGGGAGAGAGCGGGGCAGTGGGATTAGTTTGGGATTGATACAGGGCTATGGGGAGAGAGCGGGGCAGTGGGGTTAGTTTGGGATTGATACAGGGCTATGGGGAGAGAGCGGGGCAGTGGGATTAGTTTGGGATTGATACAGGGCTATGGGGAGAAAGCGGGGCAGTGGGATTAGTTTGGGATTGATACAGGGCTATGGGGAGAGAGCGGGGCAGTGGGATTAGGTTAGGATTGATACAGGGCTATGGGGAGAGAGCGGGGCAGTGGGATTAGTTTAGGATTGATACAGGGCTATGGGGAGAGAGCAGGCAGTGGGATTAGTTTGAGATTGATACAGGGCTATGGGGAGAGAGTGGGGCAGTGGGATTAGTTTGGGATTGTTACAGGGCTATGGGGAGAGAGCGGGGCAGTGGGATTAGTTTGGGATTGATCCAGGGCTATGGGGAGAGAGCGGGCAGTGAGATTAGTTTGGGATTGATACAGGGCTATGGGGAGAAAGCGGGGCAGTGGGATTAGTTTGGGATTGATACAGGGCTATGGGGAGAGAGCGGGGCAGTGGGATTAGTTTGGGATTGATACAGGGCTATGTGGAGAGCTGGGCAGTGGGATTAGTTTGGGATTGATGCAGGGCTATGGGGAGAGAGCGGGGTAGTGGGATTAGTTTGGGATTCATACAGGGCTATGGGGAGAGAGCGGGGCAGTGGGATTAGTTTGGGATTGATACAGGGCTATGAGGAAAGAG
This sequence comes from Somniosus microcephalus, assembly GCF_052327205.1. NCBI lineage: Eukaryota > Metazoa > Chordata > Chondrichthyes > Squaliformes > Somniosidae > Somniosus > Somniosus microcephalus. The sequence goes on from NC_140987.1 coordinate 462,854,921, forward strand.
AGGGGCAGTGGGATTAGTTTGGCATTGATACAGGGCTATGGGCAGAGCGTGGGGCAATGGGATTAGTGTGGGATTGATACAGGCAATGCGGAGAGAGCGGGGCAGGGGGATGAGTGTGGGATTGATACAGGGGTATGGGGAGAGAGCGGGGCAGTGGGATTAGTTTGGGATTGATACAGGGCTATGGGGAGAGCGGGGCACTGGGATTAGTTTGGGATTGATACAGGGCTATGGGGAGAGAGTGGGCAGTGGGATTAGTTTGGGATTGATACAGGGCTATGGGGAGAGAGCGGGGCAGTGGGATTAGTGTGGGATTGATACAGGGCTATGGGGAGAGAGCGGGGCAGTGGGATTAGTTTGGATTGATACAGGGCTATGGGGAGAGAGCGGGGTAGGGGGATTAGTTTGGGATTGATACAGGGCTATGGGGAGAGAGCGGGGCGGTGGGGTTAGTTTGGGATTGATACAGGGCTATGGGGAGAGAGCGGGGCAGTGGGGTTGGTGTGGGATTGAGACAGGGCTATGGGGAGAGAGCATGGCAGTGGGATTGGTGTGGGATTGATACAGGGCTATGGGGAGAGAGCGGGGCAATGAGATTAGTTTGGGACTGATACAGGGCTGTGGGGAGAGAGCGGCGCAGTGGGGTTAGTTCGGGATTGATACAGGGCTATGGGGAGAGACCGGGGCAGTCGGAATAGTTTGGGATTGATACAGATCTGTGGGGAGAGAGCGGGGCGGTGGGGTTTGGGATTGATACAGGGCTATGGGGAAAGAGCGGGGCAATGAGATTCATTTGGGATTGATACAGGGCTATGGGGAGAGAGCGGGGCAGTGGGATTTGCTTGGGATTGATACAGGGCTATGGGGAGTGAGCAGGGCAGTGGGGTTAGTTTGTGATTGATACAGGGCTATGGGGAGAGAGCGGGGCAGTGGGGTTAGTTTGTGATTGATACAGGGCTATGGGGAGAGAGCGGGGCAGTGGGATTAGTTTGGGATTGATACAGGGCTATGGGGAGTGCGCAGGGCTGTGGGATTAGTTTGGGATTGATACAGGGCTATGGGGAGTGCGCAGGGCTGTGGGATTAGTTTGGGATTGATACAGGGCTATGGGGAGAGCGGGGCACTGGGATTAGTTTGGGATTGATACAGGGCTATGGGGAGAGAGCGGGCAGTGGGATTAGTTTGGGATTGATACAGGGCTATGGGGAGAGAGCGGGCAGTGGGATTAGTTTGGGATTGATACAGGGCTATGGGGAGAGAGCCGGGCAGTGGGGTTGGTGTGGGATTGATACAGGGCTATGGGGAGAGAGCGGGGCAGTGGGATTAGTTTGGGATTGATACAGGGCTATGGGGAGAGAGCGGCACAATGAGATTTGTTTGGGACTGATACAGGGCTGTGGGGAGAGAGCGGGGCAGTGGGATTAGTTTGGGATTGATACAGGGCTATGGGGAGTGAGCGGGGCAGTGGGGTTAGTTTGGGATTGATACAGGGCTATGGGGAGAGAGCGGGGCAGTGGCAATAGTTTGGGATTGATACAGATCTGTGGGGGAGAGCGGGGCGGTGGGGTTTGGGATTGATACAGGGCTATGGGGAGAGAGCGGGGTAATGAGATTTGTTTGGGATTGATACAGGGCTATGGAGAGAGAGCGGGGCAGTGGGACTAGCTTGGGACTGATACAGGGCTATGGGGAGTGAGCAGGGCAGTGGGGTTAGTTTGTGATTGATACAGGGCTATGGGGAGAGAGTGGGGCAGCGGGATTAGTTTGGGATTGATACAGGGCTATGGGGAGAGAGCGGGTCAGTGGGATTAGCTTGGGATTGATACAGGGTTATGGGAAGCGAGTAGGGCTGTGGGATTAGTTTGGGATTGATACAGTGCTATGGGGAGAGATCGGTTAGTTTGGGATTGATACAGGGCTATTGGGAGTGTGTAGGGGAGTGAGTAGGGCAGTGGGATTAGTTTGGGATTGATACAGTGCTATGGGGAGCGAGCGGGGCAGTGGGATTAGTTTGTAATTGATACAGGGCCATGGGGAGAGAGCGGGGCAGTGGGATTAGTTTGGGATTGATGCAGGGCTATGGGGAGCGAGCGGGGCAGTGGGATTAGTTTGGGATTGATACAGGGCTATGGGGAGAGAGTGGGGCAGTGGGATTAGTTTGAGATTGATACAGGGCTATGGGGAGAGAGCGGGGCAGTGGGATTAGTTTGGGATTGATACAGGGCTGTGGGGAGAGAGCGGGCAGTGGGATTAGTTTGGGATTGATACAGGGCTATGGGGAGAGAGCGGGGCAGTGGGGTTAGTTTGGGATTGATAGAGGGCTATGGGGAGAGAGCGGGGCAGTGGGGTTAGTTTGGGATTGATACAGGGCTATGGGGAGAGAGCGCGGCAGTGGGGTTAGTTTGCGATTGATACAGGGCTATGGGGAGAGAGCGGGGCAGTGGGATTAGTTTGAGATTGATACAGGGCTATGGGGAGTGAGTAGGGCAGTGGGATTAGTTTGGGATTGATACAGGGCTATGGGGAGAGAGCGGGGCAGTGGGGTTAGTTTGGGGATTGATACAGGGCTATGGGGAGAGAGCGGGGCAGTGAGATTAGTTTGCGATTGATACAGGGCTATGGGGAGAGCGCGGGGCAGTGGGGTTAGTGTGGGATTGATACAGGGCTATGGGGAGAGAGCGGGGCAGTGGGATTAGTTTGAGATTGATACAGGGCTTTGGGGAGAGAGCGGGGCAGTGGGGTTAGTGTGGGATTGATACAGGGCTATGGGGAGAGAGCGGGGCAGTGGGATTAGTTTGAGATTGATACAGGGCTATGGGGAGAGAGCGGGGCAGTGGGATTAGTTTGAGATTGATACAGGGCTATGGGGAGAGAGCGGGGCAGTGGGATTAGTTTGAGATTGATACAGGGCTATGGGGAGAGAGCGGGGCAGTGGGATTAGTTTGAGATTGATACAGGGCTATGGGGAGAGAGCAGGGCAGTGGGATTAGTTTGCGATTGATACAGGGCTATGGGGAGATAGCGGGGCAGTGGGGTTAGTTTGGGATTGATACAGGGCTATGGGGAGAGAGCGGGGCAGTGGGTTAAATTTTGGCATGCTCGAGCAAAGAGCCAGCACAGACAAAATGGAGCGAATGGCCTTTTGCTTTGATGTAAACTTCCATGGTTCTGAGGAACTCAGTTTTGCAGAGTCATCTTGTGATTTTTTGATATATATCTTCACTTTCCTGTAACCAATCAATGTATTGCTATCTGTAATGAGCAGCTGTTATATTTCTCCATCATCATCTGAATAAACTATGAGGAAAGATTAGTGAAACTAGAGTCCAGGGAGATGTTAATAAATTATACATCTTGACAAGTACCCTTAAGTATTAAATTCGATAGATAGGTGATAAGGAAGAACTTGCATTTATATAGCGCCTTTCACAATCTGAGCGCTTCACAGCCAAAGAAGTACTTTTGAAGTGTAGTCACTGGGCAGCCAATTTGTGCACGATCCCACAAACATTAATGAGATAAATGACCAGTAACATAATCAGTTGGCTGAGGGATGAATATCGGCCAAGGCATTGGGAGAACTCCCCTGCTCCTCTTCGAAATAGTGCCATAGAATCTTTTACGTCCACCTGAGAGGGCAGACGGGGCCTCAGCTTAACGTCTCATCCGAAAGACGGCACCTCCGACAGTGCAGCACTCCGTCAGTGCTGCACTGGGAGTGTCAGCCTGGGTTTTTGTGCTCCAGTCTCTGGAGTGGGACTTGAACCCACAACCTTCTGACTCAGGCGAGGGTGCTGCCCACCGAGCCACGGCTGACACCTATAAGTCAAGCTGGAAAAACAAGAAGACTTAAATTATAGGGAAAAATATATTTAAACCTAGCAGTAATATATTAAAAATCTTACATCTGCGTGCAGTTTTGTCAACATTTTCCCATTATACTATATCCAAATGTATAATGATCAGTTAAGCTTGCAATTACACCCTCCTTCCAGTGAAGGCACAACAGTGGTGGAAGGTGGAAATTGCAGAGACAATTCCCATTCTAAACATAGACTCAGGAGTTCACATAATGAGGATTGAAAGATCTGTTTCCCCAGCGAATCGAGGGATATGGATCAATGCCAGGTGAGTGGAGTTGAGGTACAGATCAGTCATGATTGAACTGAATGGCAGAACAGGCTTGAAGGGCTGAATGGCCTCCTCCTGTTCTTGTGTTCCCTGCTCCAATTATCCCCTGCCTTCTAACCTGGTCTCACCTAAAGACTGCACTTGAAAAGTGCTATATAAGTGCATTTTTATGTCCTCAGGACATCTCAAAACGCTTTACAGCCAATGAAGTACAGTGTAGTCACTGTTGTAATGTAGGAAACACAGCAGCCAATTGCGCACAGCAAGCTCCCACAAACAACAATGTGATAATGACCAGATAATCTGTTTTCGTGATGTTGATTGAGGGATAAATATTAGCCCAGGTCACCGGCGAGAACTCCCCTGCTCTTCTTCGGAATAGTGTCATCGGATCTTTTATGATGTGGCGATGCCGGTGTTGGAATGGGGTGGACAAATGTAAGAAGTCACACAACACCAGGTTATAGTCCAACAGTTTTATTTGAAATCACAAGCTTTCGGAGCGCTGCTCCTTCGTCAGGTGAAGTGGAGAGATGCATAAAGACACAGCATATATAGTCAGAGAATAATGTCAGATGATTACAGGTAATCTTTCTAACTGCCCTTTATCCCACCTCGGCAGAGAGATAATCACAGCAATCAAAGGTGTGCATGGTGTCCAAACAGGTTAGTCAGGAAAACATTACATCAAAGAACAATGAGGTGGGGTTACAAGGGGTCAAATGTTGCAGATGCTGGGGTCTGTATGAAAAACAAAAAACACAAAATTTTTTTTTTTGCTGGAAATCACAGCAGGTCCGGCCGCATCTGTGTAGCGAGAATAAGCCAACGACGACTCGAGTCTGGGTGACCCTACGTCAGGTGGGGTTACATGCAGCGTGACATGAACCCAAGATCCCAGTTGAGGCCGTCCTCATGAGTGCGGAACTTGGCTATCAGTTTCTGCTCGACGATTTTGCGTTGCCGTGTGTCTCGAAGGCCGCCTTGGAGAATGCTTACCCGAAGATCGGAGGCTGAATGTCCTTGACTGCTGAAGTGTTCCCCAACTGGGAGGGAACACTCCTGCCTGGCGATTGTTGCGCGGTGTCCGTTCATCCGTTGTTGCAGTGTCTGCATGGTCTCGCCGATGTACCATGCTCCGGGGCATCCTTTCCTGCAACGTATGAGGTAGACAACGTTGGCCGAGTCACATGAGTATGTACCATGTGCCTGGTGGGTGGTGTCCTCGTGTGATGATGGTATCTGTATTGATGATCTGGCATGTCTTGCAGCGGTTGCTGTGGTAGGGTTGTGTAGTGTCGTGGTCGCTGTTCTCCTGAAAGCTGGGTAATTTGCTACGAACGATGGTCTGTTTGAGGTTAGCCGGCTGAAGGCGAGTAGTGGAAGCGAGGTGTTCGTCGTCATCGATGACATGTTGAAGGCTGCGAAGAACATGGCGTAGTTTCTCCGCTCCGGGGAAGTACTGGACGACGAAGGGTACTCTATTGGTTGTGTCCCGTGTTTGTCTTCACAGAATCACAGAATCTACAGTGCAGATAGAGGCCATTTTGGCCCATCGAGCCTGCACCGACACATATCCCACCCTATCCCTGTAACCCCATGTATTTAATCCCATAACACTAAGGGTCAATTTATCATAGCCAAATCAACCTAACCTGCACATCTTTGGACTGTGGGAGGAAACCGGAGCACCCGGAGGAAACCCACGCAGACACAGGGAGAATGTGCAAACTCCACACAGACAGTCGCCCGAGACCAGATTTGAACCCGGGTCCCTGGCGCTGTGAGGCAACAGTGCTAATCACTATGCCACCGTGCCCCCCTTCTGAGGAGGTCGATGCGATTTTTTGCTGTGGCCCGTCGGAACTGTCGTTCGACGAGTCGAGCGTCATATCCCGTTCTTACGAGGGTGTCTTTCAGCGTCTGTAGGTGTCCATCGCGTTCCTCCTCGCCTGAGCAGATACTGTGTATTCGCAGGGCTTGTCCATAGGGGATGGCTTCTTTAACGTGGTTAGGGTGGAAGCTGGCGAAGTGGAGCATCCTGAGGTTGTCCGTGGGCTTGCGGTAGAGTGAAGTGCTGAGGTGTCCGTCTTTGATGGAGATTCGTGTGTCCAAGAATGAAACTGATTCTGAGGAGTAGTCCATGGTGAGTTTGATGGTGGGATGGAACTTGTTGATGTTATTGTGTAGTCTTTTCAGTGATTCTTCGCCGTGGGTCCATAGGAAGAAAATGTCGTCGATGAATCTGGTGTATAGCGTTGGTTGGAGGTCCTGTGCAGCGAAGAAGTCTTGCTCGAACTTGTGCATGAAGATGTTGGCGTATTGGGGTGCGAATTTGGTCCCCATGGCTGTTCCGTGTGTTTGGGTAAAGAACTGGTTGTCGAAGGTGAAGACATTGTGGTCAAGGATGAAGCGGATGAGTTGTAGGATGGCGTCTGGAGATTGGCTGTTGTTGGTGTTGAGTACTGAGGCTGTCGCAGCGATGCCGTCATCGTGGGGGATACTGGTGTAGAGTGCTGAGACGTCTATCGTGGCGAGGAGTGTTCCTGGTTCAACTGGTCCGTGGGTGCTGAGTTTCTGTAAGAAGTCTGTAGTGCCGCGACAGAAGCTGCGGGTTCCCTGTACGATGGGTTTCAGGATGCCCTCGACGTATCCAGAGAGGTTCTCACACAGGGTTCCGTTGCCTGATACGATAGGACGTCCGGGTGTGTTGGCTTTGTGTATCTTTGGGAGGCAGTAGAAGTCTCCCACGTGGGGAGTACGTGGGATGAGAGCGCGTAGGATGCTTTGAAGGTCTGGATCGAAGGTCTTGATCAGTCTGTTGAGTTGGCGGGTGTGTTCTTTGGTCGGATCTGCATGTAACTGTCTGTAGTGTTCCTGGTTGTCCAGTTGTCGGTATGCTTCTTTGCAATAGTCCGTTCTGTTCTGTATGACGATGGCTCCTCCTTTGTCTGCTGGTTTGATGACAATGTTGCGGTTGGTCTTGGGAGCGTGGATGGCATTGCGTTGTGCTCGGGTGACATTCTGGACTGTCTTGTGAGTGCGACTGATGAATCTGGCGTTGATGCATCTCCTGACAGCTTGAGCATACATGTCAAGATTAGGGCAGCGACCCTCCAGAGGGGTCCAATTTGACTCTCTTCTTCGGTTGCTGCACTGCGGATCCCTCTGCTGTTCCGGATCATTGGTTGTCTCATTGGGTTCGCTGCTGACATCTTGGGATTTGTGGAAGAATTCCCGGAGCCTCATTCTCCTGATGAATTCCTCTGTGTCTGCCGCGAGACCGATGGGGTCCATTTTGGTGGTGGGGCAGAAATTGAGCCCTCGGCTGAGAACTTCAATTTCGTCTGGTTGAAGGGTGTGGTCGGACAAGTTGACGATGGACTTCCCTGTGGTTTCAACCGTGGTACCGGGGGAGGCTTGGTTGCTGCTGGTGGTGATGCCGAGTTTCTCAAGCTTCCTGTTCTTGGTGTGCATGTAGGCAGTGTAGTTCCATTGCCTCGTCTGTTTGGCGGTGTCTCGTAGCTGGTCTGCTGTGTCCTGAGCACAGGCTGAGAACATGGACTCTATCTCGGTTTCGAGGTTGCGGCGTCTGCTGTAGAGCTGGTGTACGAGATGGTTGAGTGTGCGAGAGGTACGACAGCAGAGTCAGCGTAGTCTGTGTTGTAGGTCGACTTGAGTGGGTTCGTGATCTGTAGTCTTTTCAGGATCTTGTCTGCTTTCTTGCATCTCTGTTGAAACTTGATGTCTGTGTCGATATGCGCGATCTTCTTGGAGATCCGCTCCACAATTCGCACCCCAATACGCCAACATCTTCATGCACAAGTTCGAGCAAGACTTCTTCGCTGCACAGAACCTCCAACCAACGCTATACACCAGATACATCGACGACATTTTCTTCCTATGGACCCACGGCGAAGAATCACTGAAAAGACTACACGATAACATCAACAAGTTCCATCCCACCATCAAACTCACCATGGACTACTCCTCAGAATCGGTTTCATTCTTGGACACACGAATCTCCATCAAAGACGGACACCTCAGCACTTCACTCTACCGCAAGCCCACGGACAACCTCAGGATGCTCCACTTCTCCAGCTTCCACCCTAACCACGTTAAAGAAGCCATCCCCTATGGACAAGCCCTGCGAATACACAGGATCTGCTCAGACGAGGAGGAACGCGATGGACACCTACAGATGCTGAAAGACGCCCTCGTAAGAACGGGATATGACGCTCGACTCGTCGATCGACAGTTCCGACGGGCCACAGCAAAAAATCGCATCGACCTCCTCAGAAGACAAACACGGGACACAACCAATAGAGTACCCTTCGTCGTCCAGTACTTCCCCGGAGCGGAGAAACTACGCCATGTTCTTCGCAGCCTTCAACATGTCATCGATGACAACGAACACCTCGCTAAGGCCATCCCTACGCCTCCACTACTCGCCTTCAAACAGCCGCCTAACCTCAAACAGACCATCGTTCGCAGCAAATTACCCAGCTTTCAGGAGAACAGCGACCACGACACCACACAACCCTGCCACAGCAACCGCTGCAAGACATGCCAGATCATCAACACAAATACCATCATCACATGTGAGGACACCACCCACCAGGTACATGGTACATACTCATGTGACTCGGCCAACGTTGTCTACCTCATACGTTGCAGGAAAGGATGCCCCGGAGCATGGTACATCGGCGAGACCATGCAGACACTGCGACAACGGATGAACGGACACCGTGCAACAATCGCCAGGCAAGAGTGTTCCCTCCCAGTCGGGGAATACTTCAGCAGTCAAGGACATTCAGCCTCCGATCTTCGGGTAAGCATTCTCCAAGGCGGCCTTCGAGACACAACAACGCAAAATCGTCGAGCAGAAACTGATAGCCAAGTTCCACACTCAGGAGGACGGCCTCAACTGGGATCTTGGGTTCATGTCACGCTACATGTAACCCCACCTGACGTAGGGTCACCCAGACTCGAGTCGTCGTTGGCTTGTTCTCTACACAGATGTGGCCGGACCTGCTGTGATTTCCAGCAAAAAAAATGTTTTTTTGTCTTTTTTGTTTTTCATACATACCCCAGCATCTGCAACATTTGACCCCTTGTGACCCCCACCTCATTGTTCTTTGATGTAATGTTTTCCTGACTAACCTGTTTGGACACCATTCACACCTTTGATTGCTGTGATTATCTCTCTGCCGAGGTGTGATAAATGGCAGTTAGAAAGATTACCTGTAAACATCTGACATTATTCTCTGACTATATAAGCTGTGTCTTTATGCATCTCTCCACTTCACCTGATGGAGGAGCAGCACTCCGAAAGCTTGTGATTTCAAATAAAACTGTTGGACTATAACCTGGTGTTGTGTGACTTCTTACAGGGATCTTTTATGTCCACCTGAGAGAGCAGACAGGGCCTCGGTTTAACGTCTCATCCGAAAGACCTATTAGAATACTAAGGGGAATAAGCTTAGAACATGAGAAATAGCAGGAGTCGGCCACACGGCCCCTCGAGCCTGTTCCTCAATGAGATCATGGCTGATCATCCACCTCAACTCCACTTTCCCACCTGATCTCCATATCCCTCGATTCCAAAAATCTATCGATCTCAGCCTTGAATATACTCAACGACTCAGCATCTGTAGCCCTCTGGGGCAGAGAATTCCAAAGATTCACAACCCTCTGAGTGAAGAAATTCCTCCTCATCTCGGTTTTAAATGGCCTACCCCTTATCCTGAGGCTATGCCCCCTTGTTCTAGACTCTCCAGCCAGGGGGAACAATCTTATCAGCATCTACCCTGTCAAACCCCTCAGAATCTTACATGTTTCAATGAGATCACCTCTCATTCTTCTAAACGCCAGAGAGTACAGGCCCATTTAATCAATCTGGTGAATCTTCGTTGCACCGCCTCTGAGGCAAGTAGGCCCTTCCTCAGGAAAGCAGACGGAAACTGTGCACAGTACAATACTGTGTATTGTCAACACGGGCTGTTTGATGGCTCTGTAGTAGAAGGGCTGCTCCTTTGAGAGTGATTGGATGCTTATGATGTCAGTTCTTGCCCTGGAATTGCATCAAAAGGCAGAGAAAATTTATCAGCATCTTCATCATGCAATCTTGTAATAAATGCCTTCTGTGAATTTCATTCTAAAAATCATCTTTTTTTGTATTTACAGCCATGTCAAAATGCTCAGAGGACTGTAAAAAAGAGTGAAGTTTTAAAGGGGTTTAACAGAGCAAACACATTGAAAACATTCAGTGCCAATGCAGCAACACAGGCGACAGCCAGAACTCGTGGAAGGAAACCTTCCCGTCTTTGTATTCCCAACAGAACTGATCTTTTATGCGGATGATCAGGCAACACACAAGCAAGTGTTGACCCTTTACAACCCTTACGAGTTTGCCTTAAAATTCAAAGGTATACCTGCACTGTCACATTGACTTACAGTAAACGTCTGTTATTGGTGCGGCTCCTTTAACGCACTGACACATTCTCTTTGTGCTTTCAGTTCTGTGCACAGCCCCAAACAAATATGTTGTTGTTGATGCTGCAGGTGCGGTGAAGCCTCAGTGCTGTGTCGACATGTAAGTGAAGTGTGTCACATTAAACCGTTACTTTACTGTGGTGCTCAGGGAGCTTTCCCTTGTCTTTAGCGTTGGTTAGATATTAAAGTTGAGTGGCTGGGTGTTCCAAGGCTGCAACACAGTCGAGGAGGGTTCATGGCTTAGACTGAAGGAGGAAAATCTGTTTTTTTACAGTTATCATTGACTATGACACAAGCCCAGACAGAACTTGCCTTTTACATTCTCAAGATGTCCCTAAGTGTACACTCTACTGCCCCTCAACAGTGCAGCGCTCCCTTGGTAGTGCCCCTCCGACAGTGCGGCACTCCCTCAGTACTGCCCCTCGACAGTGCGGCACTTCCTCAGTACTGCCCCTCCGACAGTGCGGCACTCCCTCAGTACTGCCCCTCCGACAGTGCGGCACTCCCTCAGTACAGCCCCTCCGACAGTGCGGCGCTCCCTCAGTACTGCCCCTCCGACAGTGCGGCACTTCCTCAGTACTGCCCCTCCGGCAGTGCGGCACTCCCTCAGTACTGCCCCTCCGACACTGTGGCGCTCCCTCAGTGCTGCCCCTCCGACAGTGCGGCGCTCCCTCAGTACTGCCCCTCCGACAGTGCGGCACTTCCTCAGTACTGCCCCTCCGACAGTGCGGCGCTCCCTCAGTACTGCCCCTGACAGTGCAACGTTCCCTCAGTACTGCCCCTCCGACAGTGCGGCGCTCCCTCACTACTGCCCCTCTGACAGTGCAACGTTCCCTCAGTAGTGTACCGAAGTGTCATTCTAGATTATATTCTCAAGTCCCAGAGTGGGGTTTGAACCCATGACCTTCTGACTCAGAGGAGAGAGTGCTACCCACTGAGCCAAGCTGGGAAATACTCCCAGCTTTTCTTTTACCCTTTTTTCTCCATTTGTGAGCATTAAAATCAGGAAAGGAAATCCCAAAATGAAAGGAGAGGCATCAGAGAGAGTGCTAGCCTGCAGCTGATGATGTTTTAAGTGTGGGTGTTACGGGAGGTGGGGGCCTTTAACTCGCAGTTGGCCCCAGTGTAGCGTGGTATATTGAGGGGTGCCCTGATCCTGTAGTTCGAGAGCCGTTAAGGATGTTTCATTCAATGTAACACAAGAACTGTTCTCTCTCTCTCTCTCTCTCCAGCGTTATTCGCCATAGAGATGTGCGGCCTTGTCATTATGGTGTTATAGACAAATTCCGACTGCAAGTGTCGGAGCAAAGCCAACGGAAAGCACTGGGTAAAAAGGAGGTGATTTCTGTTCTCCTCCCATCTGTAAAAGAGCAGCAGCAAAAGGAGGAAGAGGACAAACACATCAAGGAGCACCTGGCAGAAGCTGTGTTTTTTGAACAGACCTCATTCCAGCAGGGTAAATGAATTTTATTGTAGCTTCATCTGTACTGGTCTTTGTCAACATGTGGAACTCGCTCCCACAGGGAGTGGTTGAGGCGAATAGCAGAGATGTATTTAAGGGGAAGCTGGATAAACACATCAGGGAGAAAGGAATAGGAGGATATGTTGATAGTGTGAGAGGAAGAGAAGCACAGAGCGATCCTGAAGTGTATGTCCACAGATCCTTAAAGGTAGCAGGACCTGTCGATAAAGTCGTTAAAAAGACATACGGAATGCTTTCCTTTATTAGCCAAGGCTAGAATATAAGAGCTAGAACTGTATACAGCAGTGGTTAGGCCGCAGCTTGAATACTGCATGCAGTTCTGGTCACCATGTTAGAGGAAGGGTGTGATTGCACTGGAGAGGGTGCAGAGGAGATTTATGAGGATGTTGCCAGGACAACCTTAGCTATGAGGAAAGATTGGATAGGCTGGGGTTGTTTTCTTTGGAATAGAGGAGGCTGTGGGGAGACCTAATTGAGGTGTATAAAATTACGAGGGGCCTAGATAGAGTGGATAGGAAGGACCTATTTCCCTTGGCAAAGGGGTCAAGAACCAGGGGCATAGATTTAAAGTAATTGGTAGAAGAATTAAAGGGGAGATGAGGAAACATTTTTACACCCAGCGGGTGGTGGGGGTCTGGAACTCACTGCCTGAAAGGGTGGTAGAGGCAGAGACCGTCATCACATTTAAAAAGTACTTGAATATGCACTTGGTCCGTAGCCCTGTCGGTTACGGCACTTCGAGAGCTGGAAGGTGAGATTAGGCTGGGTAGCTCTTTTTTGACTGGCATGGACATGATGGACTGAATGGCCTCCTTCTGTGTCGTAATTTTTCGATGAAGAGGGGTGGGAGGAGGCTTGTGTGGAGCATAAACACTGGCATGGGCCGAATGGCCTGTTTCTGTGCTGTGCTGTGTAATATATACTAGCAGATCTCCCCTGGCATTGTGAGCGGTAAGTTCGAGGTTTATTTGTTTTAGAAGTACAGGAGCATTATACCATGCATCACACAATGCATTATTCTGCTGCTACGGTGTAACTGCTTTATGATCCTTTATGGTCACAAGGTGCGTTAGAGGCTAATTGTTGTTGGGCAGATCCTGAGGTCAGTGAAGGGGGAATTTTCTGTTGCTAAGGAAATGTTTCTGTAGATTGGCAGGTGGGTTATAAGATACCTGGCTACAAGCCTTGGGTGCCTCTTTTTCTGCCTTTACCAAATGGCGGACAGCGCACTACCAGGTCGTAATGTGTGCATAGGCCCAGCCACCATATTGGATGCTTAGGCGCCTGTTTTGCGCCTGAAAAATGGGCATGGCACCATCGAATTTCTGAGCCGATGCATCTAAATTGCTCCATAAAAATGTAATTGCCTTTCTAATGTTTTTAAGGAGCCATTGTGGCTCTTTCCAGGAACTTGCCGTCTACATTAAGTGAATACTGTCCCCAGCTGATCATAAACATCACTGGTCACATGCTTTCAATTCCTGCCCTTTCCCCTGGGGTGTTGTTCCACTGCCACCCACAGCCCTCCTGTGCTTCACGCGAGTGGCCTCATGCCCGAGTCTAGAAGAGCTATTTAACCGTAGGCAGCATAACGATCAGGTCCGGTCTGGCCCTTGCCCGACATCGACTCGTGCAGGGGGTTATTGGATAGTGATGAGGAGCAGCAACTCGGCCTGTACCTCTGGTACCTCGAGGCCAGCTGTACTGGTACTCAGTACAGGCCAGGATTCACCTGCTGAGCCTGGGGGAGCGATGTTTAAGAAAACCGTTGTCTTTTCCCTGCACCAACGCTGCATTTAAAAAAACCAGTGATGACTTTAAACGCTGTGCTTCTGGAATATACCAATTCTACTTGACACTAGTGGGTAGGAAACCGGTTCAGACCAGGCTGGCAGGTTATCCAGTGAAACAATTAAAACCCTAACACGATATTAATGTTTTATCTCTTTTTTTTCTGTGCTGTGTACAGAATGGCTCCTGGATGACTATACATCACTCAATAACGTCTAATTAATTTTCAGAATCCAGAACTGCCTCTTCGGGACCGAGTTTACTTACTGTCTTCCTAGGAATAATCTGCATTGCAGCATTAATGTTACCGACACTTGGAGAAGCAGAATCTCTGGTGCCTGTCTACCTCCACTTAAGTGTCAATCAGAAGTTAGTCGCTGCTTACGTTTTAGGTAAGCACATTTTATTTTAAACATAGAGAAGTAAATCAAATCCAGTGCTGAATGATACTGAAAGAGTGTTTAAAGTCAGGGATTCAATCCCGGAGACTCCTACATTGATGGATTTCTAAATCTCTCCCCCCACCCCCCCCCCCCCACCCTCTTAACTCTCTCAGTAAGAATGCACATCCTTCTGTCTCAATAACTGGGAAACTCATTGTCTAGCACTTGTTTGTAATGCAAATGCATTTTGTTACACTTTCACTTACCTTTATAACAAGATTTTCATAAACTTGGGAAACCATTTTACACCACAGGATTTTTGGTTCCTTTTGGAAATGTTTATCTGATGCCGCGCTATAAACACCAACAACTTAACAGCAGTAACAGTCATTGGGATTTCAGTATTTTGTAATGATACAGTAGTTTACACATGGGTGCGATTATTGTATGTCTCTCGTGGCCATGTGATCATAGAATTTTGCAGCACAGAAAGGGGTCATTTGGTCCAGCGCGGCTGCACTGACTCTTTAACAACATAAGAACATAAGAAGTAGGAGCAGGAGTCGGCCATACGGCCCCTCGGGCCTGCTCCGCCATTCAATGGGATCATGGCTGATCCAAACTTAGACTCACGTCCACTTCCCTGCCCGCTCCCTGTAACCCCTAATTCCCTTATCTGCTAGGAAACTGTCTATCTCCGTTTTAAATTTATTTAATGTCGCAGCTTCCACAGCTCTCTGGGGTAGCAAATTCCATAGATTTACTACCCTCTGAGTGAAGAAGTTTCTCCTCATCTCAGTTTTGAAAGGGCAGCCCCTTATTCTAAGATTATGCCCCCTAGTTCTAGTCTCACCCATCAGTGGAAACATCCTCACCGCATCCACCCGATCAAGCCCCCTCACAATCTTATATGTTTCGATAAGATCGCCTCTCATTCTTCTGAATTCCAATGAGTAGAGGCCCAACCTACTCAACCTTTCCTCATAAGTCAACCCCCTCATCTCCAGAATCAACCGAGTGAACCTTCTCTGAACCGCCTCGAGAGCAAGTATATCTTTTCTTAAATATGGAAACCAAAACT
Organism: Somniosus microcephalus; assembly: GCF_052327205.1. NCBI lineage: Eukaryota > Metazoa > Chordata > Chondrichthyes > Squaliformes > Somniosidae > Somniosus > Somniosus microcephalus. The sequence goes on from NC_140987.1 coordinate 462,870,285, forward strand.
GTACGCAGTATTCCAGGTGTGGCCTCACCAGTACCCTGTATAACTGCAGCAAGACTTCCCTGCTTTTATACTCCATCCCCCTTGCAATAAAAGCCAAGATTCCATTGGCCTTCCTGATCACCTGCTGTACCTGCATACTAACCTGTGTTTCATGCACCAGGACCCCCAGATCCCTTTGTACTGTAGCACTTTGCAGTTTCTCTCCATTTAGATAATAACTTGCTCTTTGATTTTTTTCTGCCAAAGTGCATAACCTCACACTTTCCAACATTATATTCCATCTGCCAAATTTTTGCCCACTCACTTAGCCTGTCTATGTCCTTTTGCAGGTTTTTTATGTCCTCCTCACTCACTGCTTTCCCTCCCATCTTTGTATCGTCGGCAAACTTGGATACGTTGCACTCGGTCCCTTCCTCCAAATCATTGATATAGATTGTAAAGAGTTGGGGTCCCAGCACTGACCCCTGCGGAACACCACTAGTTACTGATTGCCAACCCGAGAACGAACCATTTATCCCAACTCTCTGTTTTCTGTTAGATAGCCAATCTTACACCCATGCCAGTATATTGCCCTCAATCCCGTGATTTTTTATCTTGTGCAGTAATCTTTTGTGTGGCACCTTGTCAAATGCCTTTTGGAAGTCCAAATACACCACATCCACTGGTTCCCCTTTATCCACCCTGTTTGTTACGTCCTCAAAGAATTCGAGCAAATTTGTCAAACATGACTTCCCCTTCGTAAAACCATGCTGACTCTGTCCGATTAAATTATGCTTATCCAAATGCCCTGTTACTGCTTCCTTAATAATGGACTCCAACATTTTACCACCCACAGATGTTAGGCTAACTGGTCTATAGTTTCCAGCCTTTTGTCTGCCTCCCTTTTTAAATAAGGGCGTTACATTAGCAGTTTTCCAATCTGCTGGGACCTTTCCTGAATCCAGGGAGTTTTGGAAAATTACCACCAATGCATCCACAATCCCTACCGCTACTTCTCTCAAGATCCTAGGATGTAAGCCATCAGGTCCAGGGGATTTATCCGCCTTTAGTCCCATTATCTTACCGAGTACCACCTCCTTAGTGATTTTAATCGTGTTTAGCTCCTCCCTCCCCATAGCCCCCTGTTTGTCCAGTGTTGGGATATTTTTAGTGTCCTCTACTGTAAAGACTGATACAAAATATTTGTTCAGCGTTTTTGCCATCTCCATGTTCACCACCACTAATTTCCCGGTCTCGTCCTCTAAGGGACCAACATTCACTTTAGCCACCCTTTTTCTTTTTATATAACTGTAGAAACTCTTGCTATCTGTTTTTATATTTTTTGCTAGTTTACTTTCATAATCTATCTTCCCTTTCTTAATTAATCTTTTAGTTATTCTTTGCTGGCTTTTAAATGCTTCCCAATCTTCTATCCTCCCACTAGATTTGGCTACTTTATATGCCCTTGCTTTCAGTCGGATACTATCCTTTATTACTTTACTTAGCCACGGATGGCTGTCTTTTCTTTTATGCCCCTTTTTCCTCAGTGGAATATATTTTTCTTGAAAGTTGTGAAATATCTCCTTGAATGTACACCACTGCCCATGTACCGTCTTACACTTTAATCTATTTTCCCAATCCACTTTAGTCAACTCTGCTCTCATACCTTCATAGTCTCCTTTATTTAAGCTTAGTACGCTGGTTTGAGATCCAACTCTCTCACCCTCCAACTGAATTTAGAATTCAACCATGTTATGGTCACTCATTCCAAGGGGATCCTTTACTAGGACATTTTTTATTAATCCTGTCTCATTACACAGGACCAGATCTAAGATTGCCCGCCCCCTGGTTGGTTCAGTAACATACTGCTCAAGGAACCCGTCCCTAATGCACTCTATGAACTCTTCCTCAAGGCTGCCCTGCCCAATTTGATTTGTCCAGTCAATATGAAAGTTAAAATCCCCCATGATTATAGCTGTTCCCTTATTACAAGCCCCAACTATTTCCTGATTTATACTCCGACCAACAGAGTTGCAACTTTTAGGAGGCCTATAGACTACGCCCACTAGTGACTTTTTCCCCTTATTCGTTATCTCCACCCAAACTGTTTCACTATCCTGATCCTTTGACCCAATATCATTTCTCACTATTGCAGTGATTCCATCCTTTATTAACATAGCCACCCCACCTCCCTTTCCTTCCTGTCTGTCCTTCCTAATTGTCAAATACCCCTGGATGTTTAGTTCCCAGTCATGGTCACCTTGCAGCCATGTTTCTGTCATGGTCACCTTGCAGCCATGTTTCTGTAATGGCCACCAGATCATACTCGTGTAGTTATTTGTATTGTCAACTCGTCTATTTCGTTATGAATGCTGCGTGCATTCAGATAAAGAACTTTTAAATATGTTTTGTGACAATTTATTCCTGCTTTTACCCCCTTTACTACTCTACCTTTATCTTTATACATTCTGTCCCTTCCTGACACGCTCTGGTTTTTAATTCCCCCACTGCTACCTTGCTCTATTGCCTTCTCCGCTGACATTTTTATTTTTCTCTCTCTTGAAACCTCCCCCCCACTAATTAGTTTAAAGCCCTCTCTACAGCCCTAATTATTCGATTCGCCAGGATTCTAGTCCCAGCACTGGCCAAGTGAAGTCCACCCCAACGGAACAGCTCTCTCCCGTCCCAGTACTGGTGCCAGTGTCCCAAGAAGCAAAACCCATTTCTCCCACACCAGTCTTTGAGCCACGCATTTAACTCTCTGATTTTATTTGTCCTAGCCAAATTAGCTCGTGGCTCAGGTAGTAATCCAGAGATTATTACCCTTGTGGTTCTGCTTTTTAATTTGGCCCCTAGCTGCTCATACTCCCTCAGCAGAACCTTTTTCCTTGTCCTATCTATGTCGTTGGTACCAACATGGACCACGACAACTGGATCCTCCCACTCCAAGTTTCTCTCCAGCCCAGAGGAGATGTCCTTAACCCTGGCACCGGGCAGGCAACACAGCCTTCGGGACTCTCACTCTCGGCTGCAAAGAACCCTATCTATCCCCCTAATGATACTATCCCCTACCACTACATTTCTTTTTACTCCCCCCACTTGAATGGCCCCTCGTTCCACGGTGCTGTGGCCAGGTTGCTCATCCTCCCCGCAGTCCCCGTTCCCGTCCCCACAGGGAGTATTAGCCTCGAACCTGTTGGACAAGAGCAAGGGCTGCGGCTCCTACAACACTACCTCCTGGATCCCCGTACCTGCCTCACTCATAGTCACACCCTCCTGTCCCTGACCACGGAATACATCTGAATTAGTTAATCTAATTGGTGTGACTACTTCCTGGAACACAGAGTCCAGGTAACTCTCCCCCTCCCTGATGTGTCGCAGTGTTTGAAGCTCGGACTCCAGCTCATCAACACGGAGCTGGAGTTCCTCGAGCAGCCAACACTTACTGCAAATGTGATCACCGTGAACATCAATGGTGTCCACCAGCTCTCACATATTGCAGCAGTAACACATCACCTGCTCTGCCATTCTATGTAATTAATTTAATTTATTATTATTATTTTTAAATACCCTCTGCCCCGATTCTAGATGATGAATATCACACCTCTATTTAATTGAACTTACCAACTTATAAAGGTTTAAAAGGGAAGGAAAAGTACTCATCAACCAGCCAATCACCTACCAGCTTGGCTGTGACGTCACTTTTGAATTCTGACCTCCCCTTGGAATGTTGCCTGTGGAGCCTGTTTAGGCTGCCTCGCCTCGCCGCTGCGGCTCGACACCCGCTGCTGCTCCCGGCTGCCTCGACTGGGCCTTGCCTCGCTGCTCCGCCTCCGCGATTTCTGCTAATCCTGAGACTGGCAGGAAAAACAAAGCAGAAACAGCACCTCACACCCCACTTACCCTAACTCTCCCACTTACCCAAACTCTCAAAAGGCACTCTCTGCTGCTAGCTCCGCCATTCAATGAGATCATGGCTGATCATCGTCCCCAACTCCACTAAGAATCTTATGTGTTTCAATGAGATCACCTCACATTCTTCTAAACTCCAGAGATCATCCAAATTCAGTACCCTGTCCCTGCCTTCTCCCCATATCCCTTGATCCCTTTAGCCTTAAGAAATATATCCAACTCTTTCTTGAATATATTTAATGAACTGACCTCCACCGCCCTCTGTGGCAGAGAATTCCACAGGTTCACCACTCTCTGGGTGAAGAAATTCCTCCTCATTTCAGTCCTAAATGGCTTACCCCTTATCCTTAGACTATGACTCCCCGGCCATCAGAAACATCCTTCCTGCATCTAGTCTGTCCAGACCTGACAGAATTTTATAGGTTTCGATGAGATCCCCTCTCAATCTTCTAAATTCCAGTGAGTATGAGCCGAATCGACACAATCTCTCCTCATACGTCATTCCTGCCATCCCAGGTATCAGCCTGGTGAATCTTCGCTGCACTCCTTCCATGGCAAGAACGTCCTTCCTCAGGTAAGGCGACCAAAACTGCACACAATACTCAAGGTGTGGTCTCACCAAGGCCCTGTACAACTGTAGCAAGATATCCTTGTTCCTGTACTCGAACCCTCTTGCTATGAAGGCCAACATACCATTTGCCTTCTTAACCGCCCGCTGCACCTGCATGCTTACCTTCAGCGACTGGTGCACAAGAACGCCCAGGTCTCTTTGCACTTCCCCTTCTCCCAATCTATTGCCATTCAAATAATAATCTGCCTTCCTGTTTTTGCCACCAAAGTGGATAACCTCACATTTATCCACATTATAGTGCATTTGCCATGTTTCTGCCCAATCACCCAACCTGTCCAAATCGTACTGGAGTTTCATGACATCCTCCTCACAGCATACCCTCCCACCCAGCTTTGTGTCGTCTGCAAATTTGGAGATATTACATCCAATTCCCTCGTCCAGATCATTAATATATATTGTGAACAGCTGGGGTCCTAGGACCGATCCTTGCGGTACCCCACTAGTCACTGCCTGCCACTCGGAAAACGACCCGTTTATTCCAACTCTTTGCTTTCTGTCCGCCAACCAGTTCTCTATCCAAGTCAATACCTTGCGCCTTAACTTTGCACGCTAATCTCTTATGCGGGACCTTATCAAAAGCCTTCTGAAAGTCCAAATACACCACATCCACTGGTTCTCCCTTATCTATTTTACCAGTTACATCCTCAAAAAATTCCAGTAGATTAGTCAAGCATGATTTACCTTTTTTGTAAATCCATGTTGACTTTGTGCGATCCTGTCACTGCTTTCCAAGTGCTCTGCTATTACATCTTTTATAATGGACTCTAGCATTTTCCCCACTACCGATGTCAGGCTTACCGGTCTGTAATTCCCCGCTTTTTCTCTACCACCTTTTTTGAATAGTGGGGTACCATTAGCTACCCTCCAATCCATGGGTACTGTTCCAGAGTCTATCGAGTTCTGGAAGATGACCAGCAATGCATCTACTATTTCTAGGGCCACTTCCTTAAGTACCCTGGGATGTAGCTTATCAGGCCCTGGGGATTTATCGGCCTTCAGTCCCATCACTTTTCCTAACACCATTTCCCTACAAATACTGATTTCTTTCAGTTCCACCCTTTCATCAGACCCTATGTTCCCCGGCATCTCTGGGAGGTTATTTGTGTCCTCCTTTGTGAAGGCAGAACCAAAATATGTATTTAGTTGGTCTGCCATTTCTTTGTTCCCCATTATAAATTCCCCTGATTCTGACTGCAAGGGACCTACGCTTGACTTCACCAATCTTTTTCTCTTCACATATCTATAAAAGCTTTTACAGTCAGTTTTTATGTTCCCTGCAAGCTTACTCTCATATTCTATTTTCCCTTTCTTAATTAATCCCTTTTTCCTCCTTTGTTGAATCCTAAACTGCTCCCAATCCTCAAGATTATTGCTTTTTCTGGCCAATTTATATATCCTCTCCTTGGGTCTTATGCTATCCCTAATTTCCCTTGTTTGCCACGGTTGAGTCACCTTTTTTGTTTTATTTTTATGCCAAACTGGGATGAACAAATTCTGTAGCTCATCCATTCGGTCTTTGAATGTTTGCCATTGCCTATCCACCGTCAACCCTTTGAGTGCCATTCCCCAATCAATCCTACCCAACTCGCTCCTCAGACCATCGTAGTTTCCTTTATTTAAATTGAGGACCCTAGTCTCTGAGTCAACTACTTCATTCTCCATCTTAATGAAGAATTCTATCATATTATGATCGCTCCGACCCAAGGGGCCTCGTACAACAAGATCGCTAATTAATCCTTTCTCCTGTCCCGTGTTATCATTAACCCTCTACCTGTCCCGTGTATTCACTAACCCTCTACCTTGCCCGTCTATTCATTAACCCTCTACCTGTCCCGTGCATTCACCAACCCTCTACCTGTCCCGTGTATTCACCAATCCTCTACCTGTCCCGTGTATTCACTAATCCTCTACCCGTCCCGTGTATTCACTAACACTCTACCCGTCCCGTGTATTCACTAACACTCTACCCGTCCCATGTATTCACTAACCCTCTACCCGTCCCGTGTATTCACTAACACTCTACCCGTCCCGTGTATTCACTAACACTCTACCCGTCCCGTGTATTCACTAACACTCTACCCGTCCCGTGTATTCACTAACACTCTACCCGTCCCGTGTATTCACTAACCCTCTACCCGTCCCGTGTATTCACTAACACTCTACCCGTCCCGTGTATTCACTAACACTCTACCCGTCCCGTGTATTCACTAACACCCTACCCGTCCCGTGTATTCACTAACACCCTACCCGTCCCGTGTATTCACTAACACCCTACCCGTCCCGTGTATTCACTAACACTCTACCCGTCCCGTGTATTCACTAACCCTCTACCCGTCCCATGTATTCACTAATCTTCTGCCTGTCCCGTGTATTCAGACACAATTCATCTTATTTTCTCGAAGTGATGGTGAGCAGTGAAGCACCTGTTTAATTTTGGACGTGTAATTGATCCCATAGTTGAGACACAGGTCACGTGACTCGGACCCATTCTGTATGAGCATTAATGGGGCTTCTTTGAACTGCAGGATTTAATGAATTGGAAAGGTTTTAGGTGGTAATATTGAGTCATTGTGATTTATGATTCTGACCTCCCCCTTTCTGTGCTTCTCCCTTTAATGTCCGCTCCATCACACTGTGTCTCTTCCCCCATCAACCCACCCAGTTGCCCGTCTGGCTAGCTGGTGTGCTGTGTGATACGGCGCTCATCATCCCTGCTGTTTCTCTCAGTGATGGTGATGCAGTTGGGGCTGATACAGCCTCTGTCAGTGCACCTTCTTGTCGATACCCAGAATCTCTAATCGAGGCAGCAGTGCTGCTTTACTGAGGCAGTTCAATGGAAAGAAGGAAACCGTTGAGTGCAGGGCAACACGTGATCGATTGTTGATTAACAACATCACATGTCATCACTTTCCCCTTCCAGCGAGAAGATCGTTCATGGGGGTCCAGGTGTGGAACAGGACGGACAGACTCCTGAACCGAACTCATGAATGTGGCACCAACAATAGATAGAACTGTGGGTGTGAGTTTAAAACTCGGTGACATGGAGCAAGTCTAGGAGGGAGAGGTTCGGAATAAGTATAGGAAAGGGGCAAAGCCGTGTGAGATAATAAGCTGTGGGGTGGTTATTGAGGCAGAGTCTGTAATATCATAGCAAAGGAAATTGGATATGGATTTGAAAAGGAAAATAAAGAAGGATACAGGGAAAGGCTGGGAAATGGGATTGGAATATATCGGACCAGGTGAAGAGCTGGCACTGGCAGGATGGGTGGAACGAGCTGCTTCTATGCTGTAAATTCTATGCTGACAATAAGTCACTCTAAGATACTAAAAGGATACAGGGAAAAGCAGGGTAATGGGTTCAAGTTGATGAGCTCGCACCTATACACCTGTAATGGGTTGAGTGGTATCCCTCGGAGCTGTTGTTTCTATGATTCTGTGCTCACATTAGGCCACTGTTACTGGTGTTCACTTCTTCCCGCCTTGATCCCCACACCCGCTGGAATATACAAAACTTTCTCCACCTCTTGCTTTACAGCCTTCAATACTTCAGTGTATGAACAGTGATAATCTGCAACTGTCCACAGGCATTTAATGGCAAGATATGTTGGCCTTTATTACAAAAGGATTTGAGTATAAGAGTAAAGACATCTTACTGCAATTATATAGGGCCCTGGTGAGACCACACCTGGAGTATTGTGGACAGTTTTTGTCTCCTTATCTAAGGTAGGATATACTTGCCATAGAGGGAGTGCAACGAAGGTTCACCAGACTGGTTCCTGGGATGGGAGGGATTGTCCTATGAGGAGAGATTGAGTAGACTAGGCCTATATTCTCTAGAGTTTAGAAGAATGAGAGGTGATCTCATTGAAACATACAAAATTCTTACAGGGTTTGACAGGATAGATGCAGGGAGGATGTTTCCCCTGGTTGGGGAGTCTAGAACCAGGGGTCACAGTCTCAGAATAAGGGGCTGGCCATTTAGGACTGAGATGAGGAGAAATTTCTTGACTCAGAGGGTGGTGAATCTTTGGAATTCTCTACCCCAGAGGGCTGTGGAGGCTCAGTCGTTGAGTATATTCAAGACATAGATCGATAGATTTTTGAATATTAAGGGAATCAAGGGATACGGGGATAGTGCAGGAAAGTTGAGATGAGGTAGAAGATCAGACATGATCTCATTGAATGGCGGAGCAGGCTGGAGGGGCCGAATGGCCGACTCCTGCTCCTATTTCTTATATTCTAAGATCTAAAAGGCAGTAATACAAATTGAGAGATGTTGAATAGCCTGAATTCTAAATAATTTCACATTTTGACAGACAAAGTCAATAAAAGAGTTGTACTTTAGACGTTCAGCCAATGAGTTACAAGCTGTGATGGTCATTAACATCTTTCAGGTGTTCCACATCTGACTTCAGAGAAACATAAAACATAGAAGATAGGAGCAGGAGTCGGCCATTCAGCCCTTCGAGCCTGCTCCGCCATTCAATGAGATCATGGCTGATCATCCAAATTCAGTACCCTGTCCCTGCTTTCTCCCCATATCCCTTGATCCCTTTAGCCTCAAGAAATATATCCAACTCTTTCTTGAATATATTTAATGAACTGGCCTCCACCGCCCTCTGTGGCAGAGAATTCCACAGGTTCACCACTCTCTGGGTGAAGAAATTCCTCCTCATTTCAGTCCTAAATGGCTTACCCCTTATCCTTAGACTATGACCCCTGGTTCTGGACTCCCCGGCCATCAGAAACATCCTTTCTGCATCTAGTCTGTCCAGACCTGACAGAATTTTATAGGTTTCGATGAGATCCCCTCTCAATCTTCTAAACTCCAGTGAGTATAAGCCCAATTGACACAATCTCTCCTCGTACGTCATTCCTGCCATCCCAGGTATCAGCCTGGTGAATCTTCGCTGCACTCCCTCCATGGCCGTCCAATCCCCATTCCCCACCGTCCAATCCCCACCGTCCAATCCCCAATCCCCACCGTCCAATCCCCAATCCCCAATCCCCACCGTCCAATCCCCAATCGCCCACCGTCCATTCCCCAATCCCCACCGTCCATTCCCCACTCACTCACTATCCGGGCACCATTCCCTGCTGTCCATTCCCCACTCACTCACTATCCGGGCACCATTCCCCGCCGTCCATTCCCCACTCACTCACTATCCAGTCACCATTCCCCGCCGTCCATTCCCCACTCACTCACTATCCGGGCACCATTCCCTGCTGTCCATTCCCCACTCACTCACTATCCGGGCACCATTCCCCGCCGTCCATTCCCCACTCACTCACTATCCAGTCACCATTCCCCGCCGTCCATTCCCCACTCACTCACTATCCGGGCACCATTCCCTGCTGTCCATTCCCCACTCACTCACTATCCGGGCACCATTCCCTGCTGTCCATTCCCCACTCACTCACTATCCGGGCACCATTCCCTGCTGTCCATTCCCCACTCACTCACTATCCGGGCACCATTCCCTGCTGTCCATTCCCCACTCACTCACTATCCGGGCACCATTCCCCACCGTCCATTCCCCACTCACTCACTGTCCGGTCACCATTCCCTGCCGTCCATTCCCCACTCACTCACTATCCGGGCATCATTCCCCACTCACTCACTATCTGGGCACCATTCCCTGCCGTCCATTCCCCACTCACTCACTATCCGGGCATCATTCCCCACCGTCCATTCCCCACTCACTCACTGTCCGGGCACCATTCCCCACTCACTCACTATGCGGGCACCATTCCCCACTCACTCACTGTCCAGGCACTAACTGGCCCCACTCCATGTGCTATTCATGGTACGACGGGGAACATCATTGTTTCAATTCATACAGTGACTTGGTGTCAGCTTGGCTTAGTTGGTGGGACTTGAGATGGTTCAAACTTGTCCTGGTGCCCAGGATAACAAACTGAAACACCTCCTTCGAGTTGTTTTAGCTACTGCTCTTGTCGCACACCTCCTCACATCACTCAGTCTTTGAGAAAGACAACAATAAAAACTAAACCTTCAATTGTCAACCGAATCCTAAATCCAAACGGAGCTGCCAATCAGACACGCCTTAACTAATCATACAGCATGTTTAGGTTTGAACAGTATGGCTTGGTTCCTCCCTCAATCATGTTGCTTAGAGGCAGTCCACTAGTCTTCAAAACAAAGGCTCGGAAATGAGGGTGTGTGGCTGTTTTTGAATCTCCTTGTGGACTGTGACTGAATTAAAGGGGCAATATCCAGTAAAAACCCTTGTTGTCAAGAGGACTTTCTTTCAAATAAGATGTTAAACTGAAGCCTAGACTGCCTGTCCAGGTGGAACCAAGAGATCCCAGGGCACTATTCGGAGAGAAACAGGGAGCCCTCCTGGTTTCGGACCCAACACTTTCTCCCTCAACAGCACCAAAACAGATCAAATGGTCAGTTATTTCATTTGCTGTTTGTGGGATCTTGCTGTGCGCCAATTGGCTGCCACGTTTTCCTACAGAACAGTGACTGTACCTGAAAAGTACTTCATTGGAGGCAAAGCACTTTGGGACGTCCTGAGGATGTGGAAGGCACTATATAAATGCACATTCTCCTCTCTAAACAAAAACCAAATCTTATTTATTTCAGGTCTTGTGACCATGGTTATCCTACGAACATGAAAAGGTATGGTCCAGGTGAGATGAAGGACTGAGAGCGTGGACTGATCCGTTCGCTCATCGGGAGCACAGACTGGACTCGAGGGCCTGTGACCATTTTCAGAATCTGAAGGCAGGCAGCAGGAGCACGTGTTGCAAACTGCATGGATTTATCTGAATTTCCTGCATTTTAATGTTTACGCAAGACTTTGAGGCAAGACCTTCACGTGTAAAACCGCAGCCTCATCGTCACAAAACACCAAGTCAATAAGCTTTGTTTGTTTTAATTGCTCTGAATAAGTTTGGATAAATGGTTTCATATGTGGTTAGAACTTTTATTAAATAGAACATCATTTGTTATTACTTTATACTCCCTGCCTGTGGAGCTTTTTGATGTAATCATGTGATAATGTGTCCTCCATCCCAAGTGAGATCGCGAGGAAAGGCCTTGGTCCCTTCATCAAAACCAATGAGCATTCCTGAACAACAGCACATGTAATGCTGCCAGAGATTGGCTGTACCCAGTGCGAGGTGCCCAGGGATTGGCTGTACCCAGTGCAAGGTGCCCAGGGATTGGCTGTACCCAGTGCAAGGTGCCCAGGGATTGGCTGTACCCAGTGCAAGGTGCCCAGGGATTGGCTGTACCCAGTGCAAGGTGCCCAGGGATTGGCTGTACCCAGTGCAAGGGTCCCAGGGATTGGCTGTACCCAGTGCAAGGGTCCCAGGGATTGGCTGTACCCAGTGCAAGGGTCCCAGGGATTGGCTGTACCCAGTGCAAGGGTCCCAGGGATTGGCTGTACCCAGTGCGAGGTGCCCAGAGATTGGCTGTACCCAGTGCAAGCTGCCCAGGGATTGGCTGTACCCAGTGAAAGTTGCCCAGGGATTGGCTGTACCCAATGAAGTGTACTGTGCTGAAAATGATTTTAAAAACAAGCACTTCAGTAGTGCAAAGTTGTATATGCTGTTGTGACAATGGATACACACCTGAAACACTAACCTGTCTCTCTCCACAGAATCTGGTGCATCTGCTGTGTAATTCCAGCATTTTCTGTTTTTATTTCAACAAGTGCATTCGACAAATTTTAATTAGGATTGTTATAAAATAGCTTAAATTGCTACTTCAATCCATAGTGTCAGCCGTGGCTCGGTGGTAGCATTCTCGCCTCGGAGTCAGTAGGCCATGGGTTCAAGCCCCACTCCAGAGACTTGAACACATAATCTAGTGCTGCACTGTCAGAGCGCTGCACTGTCGGAGGGGCATTACTGAGGGAGCGCTGCACTGTCGGAGGGGCAGTACTGAGGGGGAGCTACACTGTCGGAGGGCTGTACTGAGGGAGCACTGCACTGTTGGAGGGGCAGTACTGAGGGAGCACTGCACTGTCGGAGGGGCGGTACTGAGGGAGTACTATACTGTCGGAGGGGCAGTACTGAGGGAGCGCCGCACTGTCGGAGGGGCAGCACTGAGGGAGTGCTGCACTGTCAGAGGGGCAGTACTGACGGAGCGCCGCACTGTCGGAGGGGCAGTACTGACGGAGCGCCGCACTGTCGGAGGGGCAGTACTGAGGGAGTGCTGCATTGTCAGTGGTGCTGTCTTTCAGTTGAATTGTTAAGCTGCCTGTTGAGGTGGATGTATAAGATCCCATGGCACTATTTGAGGTAGACTAGGGGAGTTCTCCCCGGTGTCCTGGCCAGTTGTTCTCCTTTAATTAACCCCACCAACAAACAGATTACAGGAAACTTTCTGGTAGCCGGCACTGACGGGACCGAGCTGTTGCCGTTCCATCAAAACTGCTGGAGAAACCAGCGCTAATGTTAAAACATACGGAGCTTCTGAGCTCAGTGTGAAGCAACAAACCCTGTTGGCTTCAAAACAGTCGGCGTAGCTTGCAAGTGCCTCTGTAGCTAAGCAACAGCTTCAGCTAGACCTTTGCAGAGCCACGACTGGAGAAAAAAAGCAACGAGAAGTAAAAAAAACTTATCTGAACCGACTCCTGAATTTTGCCGGTGGATAGAGCTTTCCGGACATTTAACCTCCGGTTAAACGAAAGTTTCCTGTAGCGGGTCATTTATCTCATTGCTGTTTGTGGGAGCTTGCTGTGCGCAAATTGGCTGCCGCGCTACAACAGTGACTGCACTTCAAAAATACTTCGAATGTTTTCTTCTTTTTAAACCAGTCCATATGCATTGTATAACTGAATGACTAACTGGGTAATATAGCAGCCAGCCCCCATTCACTGTACAGAGTACAAGTGGAAGAGGCAGGTTATTTTAAAGGGAACATTAATTTTCCTCATAGGTTATTGCAATAGTTCCACCTTGTCTGGTTCATTTTGCGATTAGGTTTAATGTGTATTTAGTTTTGTGAGAGCCAGTCCTGAGTATGATTAGTTCAGCGCTATACTGCGCAACGCCTGCTAGTAGAATTAGCTTAAGTATCTGAAACACCCGGCTCGAAAGCTTGTGCTCAAGCATGTTGTCGGCTCCAGTGACTGTCTCAGGAGGCTCTTGTCCGTTTCATGAGGTGCCTTCTGAGTGAAGCTGAGCATTGATGTGGATCGTGGCACTGGTTACATGAGGGTCACCCATCGCTCGCACGCTCCCCCTTCCCCAGACGCATACAGATCCATCAGTGAATGGATTCACCTTGGCCAGTGCAGCCCAAAGGTGTGGGTCTGCTCTTCTCCCCCTGCACCAAGCAGTACTTTCATTTGGATGCTACAGCTGGGCATCGGCTCCCCTGAGCTGAGGAGTGGGGAAATCAACCGGGGGTCTAACTTAAGATTGCTATCCAGAGCCCCAACCAAGAGAAAGCTAGATTCCGAGTATCGAGAGAAACTTTCATGGTCAAATAGCATGTCAACTGTCACTGTCTAGACGCACAAAGTATGGGTACTTGGCTGCGATATTGGGGGGGCGGGCGGTAGGCGGGTTAGTGGTGCCAATAGAATTATATCGCAACAATCAGCACATCCAGGAAAGCAAGGAAACTGGGGTAATAAACAATTGTCAGGTCTTCTGCAAGGAAATTTCTTAAAATTCTGAGTTAAATTGTGTTCTAAACTGTTACGAATACAGAAGCTGATTGTGACCACGCAGTGTCTGGAAATAAACCCTGAGGGACGCGCTACCCCATCGAGAGCTCACAGGCAAGTGAACTGTGCTGTGCAGACTTACATTCTGCAGATTTTGTGTTTAAAGGTCATTTATGTTTTCTTTTTCTAAAAAAAAAGTACCAGTATGACAATTTGTAAATGTTTACATCATGATTTATACAATTTATTTAAACATTTTAATAAAGTTATTTTTGAGAACAGATTTTAACATTTTCTGTTTTTTCCATAACCCAATCCCATCTGACTTTATATTCTCCATTTGGTGGTGAGGTAGTTCTCATAAATAACTTGAACTTCATTCTTGCTGTTTATCTAAGAATGTCTTGTGTTCAGGGTGTTCCATTAAACTGCTGTGTAGAACCTGCAACATTCTGACCTTCAGATCGCGTACGGTAGCAAAGTGGTTATGTTACTGGACTAATGATCCAGAGATGTGAGTTTAAATCCCACCACGGCAGCTGGGGAATTTTAATTCAGTTAATTAAATAAATGTGGAATAAAAAGCTAGTATCAGTAAGGGTGACCATGAAACGACCGGATTGTCATAAAAACCCATCTTGGTCAAAGAGGGTTTAAATAGCATCTTAAAGGAGGAGAGAGAGAGATAGTGGAGAGGTTTAGGGAGGGAATTCCAGAGCTTAGGGCCGAGGCAACTGAAGGCACGGCCGCCAATGGTGGAGCGATTAAAATCGGGGATGCGCAAGAGGCCAGTATTGAAGGAACACAGAGTTCAGTGGGTTGTTGTAGGGCTGGATGAAGTTAGAGAGATAGGATTGGGTGAGGCCATGGAGGGATTTGAACACAAGGATCAGAACAGAGCAGGAGAAGGGGGAAGAGAGAAAGAGGATGGGGAGAGAGAACACAAAATAATCATTGAATCATAGATTCATTTGGCTCATCGAATTTGTGTCAGTTCTTTCGAAGAGCAATCCAGTTAGTCCCACTCCCCGCTCTCTCCCCATATCTCTGCAATTTTTTCTCCTTCAAGCGACGGACCTAGGTGTGAGCAGTGAGGCGAGGCAAGGTATAAAACCGGCAGCGAGGCCCGACCAGAGCGACGGACCTGGGTGTGAACAGTGAGGCGAGGCAAGGTATAAAACCGGCAGCGAGCAGTGAGGCCCGACCAGAGCATCGGACCTGGGTGTGAGCAGTGAACGAGGCGGAGCATAAAACCGGCAGCGAGCAGCGAGGCCCGACCAGAGCAACGGACCTGGGTGTGAGCAGTGAACGAGGCGGAGCATAAAACCGGCAGCGAGCAGCGAGGCCCGACGGACCTAGGTGTGAGCAGTGAACGAGGCCCGACCAATTCAACAGCGGGGGAAGAGAGGTAAAAAGTAATCAAAGTGTGACATCACCAGGAAGCAGGTAAGTGATTGGTTGGTGAGTATTTCTCTCTTTTTTAAACTTTAACTCTGTGGTTTATAGTTACTAAGGTCTCTCTGGTGTAGCGGGGACTGTTGGTAAACCATTTAACTGTAGTGTAATTAGTGGGATTGATTGATTTAATTTAAATTCAATTAATTAAAGGGTAAGTCATGGCAGGACAGCCCGGCCACGTGATATGCTCCTCCTGCGATATGTGGGAACTCAGGGACACTTCCTGTGTCCCTGAAAACTACATGTGCAGGAAGTGCATCCAGCTGCAGCTACTGACAGACCGCATTGCGGCACTGGAGCTGCGATTGGATGCATACTAGAGCGTTCGCAATGCTCAGGACATCGTGAATAGCACGTTTACACAGTTGGACACACCGCAGGTACAGGTTGGACAGGAAGAAAGGGAATGGGTGACCAACAGGCGAAGTATTGGGGGAAGGCAGGTAGTGCAGGGGTCCCCTGCGAACATCCCCCTCTCAAACAGATACACCACTTTGAGTACTGATGGGGGGGATGGCTTATCAGAGGAAAGCAGCAGCAGCCAACTTCCTGGCACCAGGGGTGGCTCTGCTGCACAGCATGGGAGGAAAAAGAGTGGGAGAGTTATAGTAATAGGGGATTCAATTGTAAGGAGAATAGATAGGCGTTTCTGCGGCCGCAAACGAGACTCCAGGATGGTGTGTTGCCTCCCTGGTGCAAGGGTCAAGGATGTCTCAGAGCGGCTGCAGAACATCTTGGAAGGGGAGGGTGAACAGCCAGCTGTCGTGGTGCATATAGGCACCAACGATATAGGTAAAATGCGGGATGTGGTCTTAAAAGTGGAATATAGGGAGTTAGGAGGTAAATTAAAAAATAGGACCTCAAAGGTAGTAATCTCAGGATTGCTACCAGTGCCACGTGCTAGTCAGAGTAGAAAGAGAAGGATATTTCAGATGAATACGTGGCTAGAGGAATGGTGCAAGGGGGAGGGATTCAAGTTCCTGGGACATTGGAACCGGTTCTGGGGGAGGTGGGACCAGTTCAAACCGGACGGTTTCCACCTGGGCAGGGCTGGAACCGATGTCCTAGGGGGAGTGTTTGCTAGTGCTCTGGGGGAAGAGTTTAAACTAAAATGGCAGGGGGTTGGGAACCTGAGCAGGGAGACAGAGGAAAGGGAAACAAGGATAAAAGCAAAAGATAGGAAAGAGAAAAACAAAAGTGGCAGTCAGATAAATCAACGGTTTAAATCAAAAGTGGCCACAGTAAATAATAATTCTAATAGGTCTAAGAGCGTTAAAAAAACAAGCCTGAAGGCTTTGTGTCTTAATGCGAGGAGCATTCGTAATAAGGTGGATGAATTGGCTGCGCAAATAGAGGTAAACGAATATGATTTGGTTGGGATTACGGAAACGTGGCTCAAGGATGGCCAAGGCTGGGAACTCAACATCCAGGGGTATTCGATATTCAGGAAAGATAGGCAAAAAGGAAAGGGAGGTGGGGTAGCATTACTGGTTAAAGAAGGGATTAACAATTGTAATGAAGGATATTAGCTCTGATGATGTGGAATCTGTATGGGTAGAATTGAGAAATACTAAGGGGAAGAAAACGTTAGTGGGAGTGGTATATAGACCTCCAAACAGTAAGGCGGAGGTTGGGGATGGCATTAAAAGGGAAATTAAAGAAGCATGCAATAAGGGCACAGCAGTCATCATGGGTGACTTTAATCTACATATAGATTGGGCTAACCAAATTAGTAACAATACTGTGGAGGAGGAATTCCTGGAGTGTTTACGGGATGGTTTCCTGGACCAATATGTCGAGGAACCAATCAGAGATCAGGCCATCTTAGACTGGGTATTAGGTAACGAGAAAGGATTAATTAGCAATCTTGTTGTACGAGGCCCCTTGGGTCAGAGCGATCATAATATGATCAAATTCTTCATTAAGATGGAGAATGAAGTAGTTGACTCAGAGACTAGGGTCCTCAATTTAAATAAAGGAAACTACGATGGTCTGAGGAGCGAGTTGGGTAGGATTGATTGGAGAATGTCACTCAAAGGGTTGATGGTGGATAGGCAATGGGAAACATTCAAAGACCAAATGGATGAACTACAGAATTTGTTCATCCCAGTTTGGCATAAAAATAAAAAAAAGTGACTCAACCGTGGCTAACAAGGGAAATTAGGGATAGCATAAGATCCAAGGAGAGGACATATAAATTGGCCAGAAAAAGCAATAATCCTGAGGATTGGGAGCAGTTTAGGATTCAACAAAGGAGGACAAAGGGATTAATTAAGAAAGGGAAAATAGATTGAGAGTAAGCTTGCAGGGAACATAAAAAACTGACTGTAAAAGCTTTTATAGATATGTGAAGAGAAAAAGATTGGTGAAGTCAAGCGTAGGTCCCTTGCAGTCAGAATCAGGGGAATTTATAATGGGGAACAAAGAAATGGCAGACGAACTAAATACATATTTTGGTTCTGTCTTCACAAAGGAGGACACAAATAACCTCCCAGAGATGCTGGGGAACATAGGGTCTGATGAAAGGGTGGAACTGAAAGAAATCAGTATTTGTAGGGAAATGGTGTTAGGAAAAGTGGGACTGAAGGGCGATAAATCCCCAGGGCTTGATAATCTACATCCTAGGGCACTTAATGAAGTGGCCCTAGAAATAGTAGATGCATTGCGGGTCATCTTCCAGAACTCGATAGACTCTGGAACAGTACCCATGGATTGGAGGGTAGCTAATGTTACCCCACTATTCAAAAAAGGTGGTAGAGAAAAAGCAGGGAATTATAGACCGGTAAGCCTGACATCGGTAGTGGGGAAAATGCTAGAGTCCATTATAAAAGATGTAATAGCAGAGCACTTGGAAAGCAGTGACAGGATCGGACAAAGTCAACATGGATTTACAAAAGGTAAATCATGCTTGACTAATCTACTGGAATTTTTTGAGGATGTAACTGGTAAAATAGATAAGGGAGAACCAGTGGATGTGGTGTATTTGGACTTTCAGAAGGCTTTCGATAAGGTCCCGCATAAGAGATTAGCGTGCAAAATTAAGGCACATGGGATTGGGGGCAAGGTATTGACTTGGATAGAGAACTGGTTGGCGGACAGAAAGCAAAGAGTTGGAATAAACCGGTCATTTTCCGAGTGGCAGGCAGTAACTAGTGGGGTACCGGTTCACAATATATATTAATGATCTGGATGTAATATCTCCAAATTTGCAGACGACACAAAGCTGGGTGGGAGGGTATGCTGTGAGGAGGATGTCGTGAAACTCCAGTACGATTTGGACAGGTTGGGTGATTGGGCAGAAACATGGCAAATGCACTATAATGTGGATAAATGTGAGGTTATCCACTTTGGTGGCAAAAACAGGAAGGCAGATTATTTTTTGAATGGCAATAGATTGGGAGAAGGGGAAGTGCAAAGAGACCTGGGTGTTCTTGTGCACCAGTCGCTGAAGGTAAGCATGCAGGTGCAGCAGGCGGTTAAGAAGGCAAATGGTATGTTGACCTTCGTAGCAAGAGGGTTCGAGTACAGGAACAAGGATGTCTTGCTGCAGTTGTACAGGGCCTTGGTGAGACCGCACCTTGAGTACTCCGTGCAGTTTTGGTCGCCTTATCTGAGGAAGGACGTTCTTGCCATGGAAGGAGTGCAGCGAAGATTCACCAGGCTGATACCTGGGATGGCAGGAATGACGTATGAGGAGAGATTGTGTCGATTGGGCTTATACTCACTGGAGTTTAGAAGATTGAGAGGGGATCTCATCGAAACCTATAAAATTCTGTCAGGCCTGGACAGACTAGATGCAGGAAGGATGTTTCTGATGGCCGGTGAGTCCAGAACCAGGGGTCATAGTCTAAGGATAAGGGGTAAGCCATTTAGGACTAAAATGAGGAGGAATTTCTTCACCCAGAGAGTGGTGAACCTGTGGAATTCTCTGCCACAGAGGGCGGTGGAGGCCAGTTCATTAAATATATTCAAAAAAGAGCTGGATATATTTCTTAAGGCTAAAGGGATCAAGGGATATGGGGAGAAGGCAGGGACAGGGTACTGAATTTGGATGATCAGCCATGATCTCATTGAATGGCGGAGCAGGCTCGAGGGGCCGAATGGCCTACTCCTGCTCCTATCTTCTATGTTTCTATCCAATTCCCTTTTGAAAGCTACTACTGAAACAAAAAAGATGATGAAACCGAAAAAGAGGGTGTATGATGAATGTCAGGTGAATTCTTCAAGGGAGAACCAGACCAAATACAATGTTGAGAGGGGAAGTGAAGATGAAAATAAGATTGGCAAAGAGAGAATATGAGTGTAGAATGGTGGTTAAGATAAAAGGGAACCCAAAAATCTTCTACCGGCATGTAAACAGTAAGCGGGTAGTAAGAGGCTGGGTGGGGCCCATTAGGGACAAAGAAGGTGATATATGCTTAGAGGCGCAGGACAAGGCTAGAACACTCAATGAGTACTTTGTATCGGTGTTTACTAAGGAGGTGGATGCTGACAAAATATCGGTAGAAGGCTGGTTAACAAAATTGAGTCTCATGGAATAGGTGGGTCAGTGGCAGCTTGGATAAGGAATTGATTTAAGGACAGAAAACAGCGAGTTGTGGTAAATGGCTGTTTTTTAGACTGGAGGATGGTAGACAGTGGTGTTCCCCAAGGGACAGTGCTGGGGCCACTGCTTTTTTTGATGTATATAAATGACCTGGATATTGGAATACAGAGTAGAATTTCTAAATTTGCCGATGACACCAAACTTGGGGGTGTGGCAAACAGTGATGATGATATCAATCGACTGCAACAGGACATAGAATGGGCAGACAAGTGGCAGATGGAATTTAATACAGAGAAGTGTGAGGTGATGCATTTTGGTAGAAGGAACAGAGAGAGGCAATATACACTTTAAAACTGTGCCATTAAGTGTGTGCAGGGACAGAGGGACCTGGGAGTTAATGTGCATAGGTCCCTGAAGGTGGCAGGACATATTGAGAGAGTGGTTAACAAAGCATATGGGATCTTGGGCTTCATAAATAGAGGTATTGAGTACAAAAGTAGAGAAGTTATGCTGAACCTTTATAAAGCGCTGGTTAGGCCACAACTGGAGTATTGCGTCCAGTTCTGGTCACCACACTTTAGGAAGGATGTGAAGGCCCTTGAGAGGGTGCAGAGGAGATTTACCAGAATGGTTCTGGGGATGGGGGATCTTAGCTACAAGGTCAGGTTGGAGAAGCTGGATTTGTTTTCATTGGAGCAAAGGAGGTTGAGGGGTGATTTGATAGAGGTGTACAAGATTATGACGGGTTTGGATAGGCTAGACGGGGAAAGGCTGTTCCCACTAGTTGATGGTACAAGGACTAGGGGGCACAGATTTAAGGTTTTGGGCAAGAGATACAGGGGGGATGTGAGGAAAAACTTTTTACGCAGCGAGTGGTGAGGACCTGGAACTCGCTGCTGACGGAAGTGGTGGAAGCGGAGACACTCAATGTTTTCAAGGGGAGACTGGCTAGGCACTGGAGGGAAATAAACTTGCAGGGCTACGGGGATAGAGCGGGGGAATGGGATTGACTGGATCGCTCTACAGAGAGCCGGCACGGACTCGATGGGCCGAATGGCCTCCTTCTGTGCCATTATGACTATTGAATCTATATCCACTGTCCTATCAGGCAGTGCATTCCAGATCGTAACCACTAATTACGCATTCCAAATCATAACCACTCGTGAAAAAAAGATTTTCCTCATGTCAACTTCTCCCAGTCTATCCATGTAGCTAATCCTTCATCCCTGGAACCATTCTCATAAATCTCGTCTGCACCCCCTCCGAAGCCTTCACGTCTTCCCTAAAGTGTGGTGCCCAGAATTGGACACAATACGCCAGCTGGGGCCGAACTCATGTTCTATTTAGGTTTAGCATAACCTCCTGGCTTTTAGAAACATAGAAGATAGGAGCAGGAGTAGGCCATTCGGCCCCTCGAGCCTGCTCCGCCATTCAATGAGATCATGGCTGATCATCCAAACTCAGTACCCTGTCCCTGCCTTCTCCCCATATCCCTTGATCCCTTTAGCCTTAAGAAATATATCTAACTCCTTCTTGAATATATTTAATGAATTGGCCTCTCCTGCCTTCTGTGGTAGAGAATTCCACAGGTTCACCACTCTCTGGGTGAAGAAATTCCTCCTCACCTCTGTCCTAAATGGCTTACCCCTTATCTTCAGACTGTGACCCCTGGTTCTGGACTCCCCGACCGTCTGGAACATCCTTCCTGCATCTAGTCTGTCCAGTCCTGTTAGAATTTTATAAGTTTCAATGTGCTCTCTGCCTCTATTAATAAAGCCCAAGATCCCAAATGCTTTATTAACTATTTGTTAACCTGACCTGCCACCTTCAAAGATTTGTGCACAAGCACCCCCAGGTCTCTGCTGTTCTCGCACCCCCTTTAAAATTGTACCATTTAGTGTGTATGGTCTCTCCTCATTCTTCCTACCAAAATGTATCACCTCACACTTTCCTGCCTTGAATTTCATCTGCCAGGTATCTGCCCACTTCCTCTTGAAGCCTATTACTATCTTCCTCACTGTTTACTGCACTCCCACGTTTCGTGTCATCTGCAAATTTCAAAACTGTGCCCTGTACCCCAAGTGCAAGTCATTAATGTATTATCAAAAACAGCAGTGGTCCTAGTACTACTACTTCTTAGGCAGTCTCTCGGAACCGAGGATGACTTGCTTCCACACTAAAAATGAGTTCTCAGGTGACTGATGAGTCCAATGCAGGATTTACAGTCTCTGTCACAGGTGGGGCAGACGGTGGTTGAAGGGGCGGGTGGGTGGGTGGGTGGGTGGGGTGCTTGGGTTGATGTGCGCTCCTTGCGCTTGGCTTCCGCTTGCTCCCGGCGAAGAGACTCGAGGTGTTCGGCGTCTTCCCAGATGCTTCTCCACTTTGTGCGGTCTCGGGCCAGGGATTCCCAGGTGTCGGTGGGGATGTTACACTTTTTCAAGGAGGTTTTGAGGGTGTCCTTGAAGCGTTTCCTCTGCCCACGTGGGGCCCTCTTGCCGTGTCGGAGCTCTGAGTAGAGCGCTTGTTTTGGGAGTCTCGTATCGGGCATGCGGACGATGTGGCCCGTCCATCGGAGCTGATTGAGCGTGGTCAAAGCTTCGATGCTGGCCTGAGTGAGAACACTGACGTTGGTGCGCCTATCCTGCCAATGGATTTGCAGGATCTTGCAGAGACAGCGTTGGTGGTACCTCTCCAGTGCTTTGAGGTGCCTGCTGTACATGGTCCATGTCTCTGAAGCATACAGGAGGGCGGGTATCACTGCTGCTCTGTAGACCATGAGCTTGGTGCTGGGTTTGAGGTCCTGGTCTTCAAACACTCTCTTCCTCAGGTGACCGAAGACTACACTGGCACACTGAAGGTGGTGTTGGACTCCGTCATCGACGTCTGTCCTTGACAGTAGGCTCCCGAGGTATGGAAAGTGGTCCACGTTGTCCAAGGCCTTGTTGTGGATTTTGATAATCAGGGTGCAGTACTGTGTGGCGGGGGCAGAGGACCTTTGTCTTACGGATGTTTAGTGTAAGGCCCATGCTCTCGTACGCTTCGGTGTAGGTGTTGACGATGGTTTGGAGTTCGAACTCAGAGTGTGTGCAGACACAAGCGTCGTCTGCATACTGTAATTCGATGACCTAGGATCTGGACTGGAGGCGACGAAGGTTGAACAGTTTCCCGTTTGTTCTGTAGACTAATTCCACTCCAGTGGGGAGCTTACTGAGGGTGAGATGGAGCATTGCAGCAAGGAAGATCGAGAAGAGTGTTGGTGCGATGACACAGCCTTGCTTGACCCCGGTCCGTACGTGAATTGGGTCTGTGGTGGATCCGTTGGTCAGGATCACAGCTTGCATGTCGTCGTGAAGCAGGTGGAGGATGGTGACAAACTTTTGAGGGCAGCCGAATTTGAGGACACTCCATAATCCCTCATGGTTGATGGTGTCGAAGGCCTTTGTGAGGTTAAAGAAGGCCATGTACAGCGGTTGGTGCTGTTCCCTGCATTTCTCTTGTAGTTGATGTGCGGTGAAGATCATGGCCATTGTGCCCCTTAGTGGGCGGAATCCGCATTGTGACTCTGGGAGGAGCTCTTCAGCCACTGGAAGAAGCGATTGAGGAGGATTCTTGCGATGACTTTCCCTGTGGCAGACAGCAGGGGGACTCCTCTGTAATTACCGCAATCGGATTAGTCACCTTTCTTGAAGATGGTCACGATTACGGCATCTCTGAGATCCCCTGGCATGCTCTCCTTCCGATTAAGAGAAATGAGTTCATGTATTTGCGCCAAGTAATGAACCCTGGGGAACTCCACTATATACCTCCCTCCAGTCCGAAAAACAGCCATTCACCACAACTCTGTTTTCTATCGTTTAGCCAATTTTGTATCCATGATGTTACTGCCCCTTTTATCCTTAGGCTTCAATTTTGCTACCAAGCCGAACATGTGGTACTTTATCAAACGCCTTTTTGAAAGTCCATATACACAACATCAACTGCAGTGCCCTCATCCACCCTCTCAGTTACCTCATCAAAAACTCAATCAAGTAAGTCAAACACGCTTTGCCCTTAACAAATCAGTGCTGGCTCTCCTTTATTAGCCCAAGTTGCTGTTAATTTTCTCCCGGATTATTATTTCTAAAAGTTTCCCCATCACCAACGTTAAACTGACTGGCCTATAAAGAGCCAGGTTGATCCCTCTCCCCTTTTTTGAACAAGGGTGTAACATTTGCAATCCTCCAGTCCTTTGGCACCGCCCCCGTAGCCAAGGAGGATTGGAGGATTATGGCCAGTACCTCTGTAATTTCTCCCCTTACTTCCCTCGGTAACCTTAGATGCATCCCATCCACTTCAATTACCACCAGCCTGTCTAGTACCTCCTCTTTATCTACTTTTATCTCATTCAGTATCCCAGCAACCTCCTCATTTACCATAGCTGTGGTAAACACCGATGCAAAGTATTCATTTAGTACCTCAGCTATGCCTTCTGCCTCCACCAATAGATCCCCATTTCAGTCCCTAACCGGCCCCACTGCTCCTAACAACCCTGTTACTGTTCATATGATTGCTGATTATTACACCAGATTGGAATCCTGGGTTTTGTGCAACTCCACTTTTTACATTAACTCCCAGAAATATTCTCCTGTATCTTAAATTTAAAAGCATTTTAAAATGCTGAAATGGTTTATTTAATATTAATGTACAATTTGTTGGAAAAATACCGATGACAGCCATGATTTCCTGTTCTGTGTTCTGTCCACATGAAACCCAATCTTTTACATCAGCTGCATCCCGCGGCCCTCACACTGTAAATTCAGTAAATGCAAATTATATCCTAAAATGTATGAAAATGCCTCTCTAAAAGCAAGTTAGTTAATCACACCACTCAGCTTTACCACAAGGTGGCGGCCTTTCCAGCAAAATGTACAGCACCAGATTTTCAATCTGATAAAGGAAACACAAACCTCTAAAGAAATGATACTTTGTTCTTCGGTGTAAATTTAAAGGGGAAAATCCAAGCATTTCTCTGAAGTGGTAGGCACCACATTTCACGACTCTCAGCACAAACTGGGCTTGGTACCTGGAGCTGGTTTGCTCGATTACAAAGTATCTGACCAGTAGAAAACCTATGAAAAATTCGTAGATTTTAATAAAAAAGATTTCTCTCCTGTTAAAATGAATCACTAACACAGTGTTTCAAAGAATTGCACTCTCCAACTCTCTATAATGTTAGGAACATAGGAACAGGCCATTCAGCCCTTAGTGTTAGGGAGATTAAATACGTGGGGTTACGGGGATAGGGTGGGATATGTGTTGGTGTAGGGGTACGGGGATTGGGTGGGATATGGGTCGGTGCAGGCTCGATGGGCCGAAATGGCCTCTATCTGCACTGTGGGGTTTCTGTGATTCTGTGAAGCCTGTTCAATTAGATCACAGGCTGATCTGTATCACAACTCCATCTACCTGCCTTAAAACCCTTACCCAACAACAAATCTATCAATCCCAGTTTTGAAAGCTCCAATTGACCCCCAGCCTCTCAACAGCTTTTTGGGAGAGTTCCAGATTTCCACTGCCCTTTGTGTGAAGAAGTGCTTCCTGCCATCACCCCTGAACGGCCTGGCTCTAATTTTAAAGTTATGCCCATTGTTCTGGACTCCCCCCCACCAGAGGAAATAGTTTCTCTCTATCGACCCTATTGAATCCTTTTAACATTTTATCACCTCAATTAGATCACCCCTCAACCTCCTAAACTTCAGGTATTACAAGCCTGTCCTCGTAATGTAACTTTCGCAGCAGACTTCCCCCTATTACCTGCACACACATCAGCATCCTGGAATATTTATCACTCACAAGGGATTCCACTCCCTCAACATACAGCTGGTTTGCGACCACAGGCAGCGCAGCATGCAGGTCTGTGCCCGCTATCCTGGCAGCAGTCACAACTCTCTCATCCTGCGCCAGTCTACTATGTCGCCTTTATTCCAACCAGGCCACCCAGTTACAGGCTGGATATTGGGTAACAAGGGATATCCTCTCTGCCATGGCTCATGATCCCAGTCAGGAACCTGCACACAGTGGGATCCAGACTTGTGGTCATCTGCTGCATGTTCCATAATTCCTGCACCATGAGGAAGCAGCCTTTACCAACAAGTTCAGGAAGAGGAGAGGCAGCGGCCACTGGAGTCACTATTTGCCCAGGCTCGCAGAAACCAACTCATCGAGGACCAGTTCAACTCAGTTACCACTCACCAGTGGCTGCTGACTTTCAGTGGAGACTGCAGATGGCCTTGGAGGACGACCTCAAGCAGCTCTGGGCTGTGAAGGCCTGGTTGTGGACTACAGCAGCTTGGCATAGGCAGCAGCAGTCTGGGCTGGCTGGCTAACAGCAAGGGCACTGGTGAAGCAGCAGCTCGAATGCTGTGGAGGGAGAGGAACCTGCTGTCCCCTCTCAGGATGACGGGCAGAAGGGACAGACTGCTGTCTCGAACACCCGGTGTAGTCGGGTGCAAGTTTCTTGTTACTGGTAAATACAAGCTCTGCAATCATTGCAGGGCCCATCAGGCCCTCTCTGCTCCTCTCATCTACTTGTGCAGATACTGTTCTCTGCAATTTTCATGGTTTTATTTTTAATTCCTTCAATGACTTGCGATCTTCATCACAAATAAACATCAGAGAGGATTCACTTACAGAACATTATCTGCATCGTGCGATGAATTTCAATCTGCAGCCATTCTATTCCTGCGACATCCCACAAGCAGCCGGCAGAAGCAGCAGCCCATTTATTCTCTTTAGTGGTTCTGACTGAAGACAGAAATGTTCAGAACACGAGGAGAATTCAGTCTTTGAGCACAAGCCGTGAACTGTTGGAATCTCTGCACCAGCAGCAGGAGATTGTGACCCAGTGACAGTGTGAATCAGCCGCAGGAGACTGTGACCCAGTGACAGTGTGAATCAGCCGCAGGAGACTGTGACCCAGTGACAGTGTGAATCAGCCGCAGGAGACTGTGACCCAGTGACAGTGTGAATCAGCCGCAGGAGACTGTGACCCAGTGACAGTGTGAATCAGCCGCAGGAGACTGTGACCCAGTGACAGTGTGAATCAGCCGCAGGAGACTGTGACCCAGTGACAGTGTGAATCAGCCGCAGGAGACTGTGACCCAGTGACAGTGTGAATCAGCCGCAGGAGACTGTGACCCAGTGACAGTGTGAATCAGCCGCAGGAGCCTGTGACCCAGTGGCAGTGTGAATCAGCCGCAGGAGACTGTGACCCAGTGGCAGTGTGAATCAGCCGCAGGAGACTGTGACCCAGTGAGTGTGTGAATCAGCCGCAGGAGACTGTGACCCAGTGAGTGTGTGAATCAGCCGCAGGAGACTGTGACCCAGTGACAGTGTGAATCAGCCGCAGGAGACTGTGACCCAGTGGCAGTGTGAATCAGCCGCAGGAGACTGTGACCCAGTGAGTGTGTGAATCAGCCGCAGGAGACGGTGACCCAGTGAGTGTGTGAATCAGCCGCAGGAGACTGTGACCCAGTGACAGTGTGAATCAGCCGCAGGAGCCTGTGACAGTGTGAATCAGCCGCAGGAGACTGTGATCCAGTGACAGTGTGAATCAGCCGCAGGAGACTGTGATCCAGTGAATCAGCCGCAGGAGACTGTGACCCAGTGACAGTGTGAATCAGCCGCAGGAGACTGTGACCCAGTGACAGTGTGAATCAGCCGCAGGAGCCTGTGACCCAGTGACAGTGTGAATCAGCCGCAGGAGACTGTGATCCAGTGACAGTGTGAATCAGCAGGAGATTGTGACCCAGTGAATCAGCCGCAGGAGATTGTGACCCAGTGGCAGTGTGAATCAGCAGGAGATTGTGACCTAGTGAGTGTGAATCAGCCGCAGGAGACTGTGATCCAGTGACAGTGTGAATCAGCTGCAGGAGACTGTGATCCAGTGACAGTGTGAATCAGCAGGAGATTGTGACCCAGTGGCAGTGTGAATCAGCCGCAGGAGATTGTGACCCAGTGAGTGTGAATCAGCCGCAGGAGACTGTGATCCAGTGACAGTGTGAATCAGCCGCAGGAGACTGTGACCCAGTGACAGTGTGAATCAGCTGCAGGAGATTGTGACCCAGTGGCAGTGTGAATCAGCAGGAGATTGTGACCTAGTGGAGTGTGAATCAGCCGCAGGAGACTGTGATCCAGTGACAGTGTGAATCAGCAGGAGACTGTGACCCAGTGAATCAGCCGCAGGAGACTGTGACCCAGTGACAGTGTGAATCAGCAGGAGATTGTGACCCAGTGAATCAGCCGCAGGAGACTGGATCAAGGCCAGTGACAATCAGCAATCAATGTTAAATATCAACCACTCCCACACTCGCTGAAAGATTTTCACAAATGCAGATGAAAGTGATGCTACAGAACCTTTTTATATATACAATATATATATATATATTTTCAATCATCAATACAGTATTTCAGAACTCGGCCGTTCCCCCTTGTGAACCCGGATTTTCCTTGATGCGGATAAAGATGGGAAAATAAGGATGTTGCTAACCAGGATAGCCGAGTGTCCTGGGAAGCAAGGTATAAATCAGGTGGTAACACCACACAGCAAAATTAAACACGTCTTTACACAACATTCCATCAGCACACGGGCAGGGAAAAGATCAGGAAAAAAACAAAAACATCAAGTTTATGGCATAACAACAAATCGAGCGCTATACAACTAATCATTTATTTTACCAGAAGCATGGAAAACTGTTTAAAGGTATCTATGAATTATACACATACCAATGTTGTGATTACTGTAATGCGGTTTGGATAGATGTGAAGCACGATATTAAATTAGGCCGATGGTCTGGTATGTTACACTATGCACAGTTTTGTTAATCGAGTGGCTATGAAGTCTCCACAGGAGCCTGATAACACAGGTAACTGCGAGACTGTGCTAAAGGTGCTTCTGCAACAATCATTCAATAAAGAAACAACTAAAGTAACTTGATCTGTACAAAAGGACGAAAGGAAATCAAACCCCTTTGATCCACGCTGCCATCTCTCCCATTATAGCAAAAATACGATCACCCGCCTCCAGGCTGCAATCCTTGCCTTGCTCACTGAAGCCGAGCGCAAAAATCTATTCAACAACGGCTTAAAAATAAATTCAAGTCATGAACCATTTACATTTAGTGCTATTAATAAAAAGTAAAGCTCCTAAGTATTTGAAAAGGACTGTGTTGTGAAAAGTCACAATGATTCTCAGAGGAGACATTTCACAGTCTCTCGGATTCCACGTTTTGGTGCAAAAATTAAATGAACAATTGAGGGAAAAAAATTAAAAAGGGAGAAAATATTTCTCAGAATTACTACAACCAGTTCATTAACACTGACATCCTTCTACACAATTACATATATTAATGGCACCGCACATATTACACCAGGTTACAATGGATGCAGACTCTGTTCCCAAGTTCTCTCTGTTTCCAACGCGCTGTCAGGAAAGGCAGGGTCACTTCGCTGAAAGTCCAGGCCCCGCCGTGAAAGACAAGCAAGAATCAGACGTCGTCACCGGCGACTCTCTCACCGCGTTGGGCTTTGCCGGTGAATCCTGGCTTGAACTCCCATTTATGCTGCTGCCATCCAGGCAGTCTGTCGAAAGACTGAGGAACACGTCACCACTTCGAACCGCACTGTAAAATTAACAAGAAAATTATAAATCACAACATCAAAAAATTATCCACCGCACTTTTAAGTCAACTTGCTTTAAGCTGCAGGAACCCCAGCTGATTTTTCTCAACAACCAGGGGGCTGTGCGATGGCCTAAACCCAGGACTGATCTGTGATGTTTCTGGGTCAGGCCCAGCTCATCCCCCGGAAGTTTCTAAGAGTCAGACCCACAGTAGGGCAGTTTCATCCTTTATTCATTCCAAGAACCAGGGCGTCGCTGGCAGGCCGGCATTTATTGACCATCCCTAACTGCCCTGGAGAAGGTGGTGGTGGGTCGGCTCCTGGACCCGCTGCAGTCCGTGTGGTGAAGGTGCTCCCACAGTAAGCTGTGTTATGCACCACTTATAATTCTACATTCAGCAAACCCCCGATCTGACACGTTTGGGGGTGTGGGGGGGGGGTGAACTGGTTACAGGTGTGCAACAGGACGCACCAACGACAGTTGGCGACAGCCCAGAACAGCTGCAGTTTGTTGTGTTGCTGAATCAGAGCAGCTGCATTAGAATCATAGAAATTTATGGCACAGGAGGCCATTCAGCCCATTGTGTCTGTGCCGGCCGACAAAGAGCTCTCCAGCCTAATCCCACTTTCCAGCTCTTGGTCCGTAGGTTACAGCACTTCAAGCGCATATCGAAGCACTTTTTAAATGTGATGAGAGTTTCTGCCTCTACCACCCTTTCAGGCAGTGAGGTCCAGACCCCCACCACCCTCCGGGTGAAAAACGTTCTCCTCAACTCCCCTCTAATCCTTCTACTAATTACTTCAAATCTATGCCCCCTGGTTATTGACCCCTCTGCTAAGGGAAATAGGTCCTTCCTAGCCACTCTATCAAGGCCCCTCATAATTTTATACACCTCAATCAAGTCTCCCCTCAGCCTCCTCTGTTCCAAAGAAAACAACCTCAGCCTATCCAGTCTTTCCTCATAGTTAAAATTCTCAGTCCTGGCAACATCCTGGTAAATCTCCTCTGCACCCTCTCTAGTGCAATCACATCTTTCCTGTAATGTGGTGACCAGAACTGCACGCAGTACTCTAGCTGCAGCCTAACTAGTGTTTTATACAGTTCAAGCATCGCCTCCCTGCTCTTGTATTCTGTGCCTCGGCTAATAAAGGCAAGTATCCCGTATACCTTCTTAACCACCTTATCTACCTGGCCTGCTACCTTCAGGGATCTGTGGACATGCACTCCAAGGTCCCTTTGTTCCTCTACACTTCTCAGTGTCCTACCATTTAATGTGTATTCCCTTGCCTTGTTAGCCCTCCCCAAATACATTACCTCACACTTCTCCAGATTGAATTCCATTTGCCACTTTTCCACCCACTTGACCAGTCCATTGATATCTTCCTGCAGTCTACAGCTTTTGTCCTCACCATCAACCTCACGGCCAATTTTTGTATCATCTACAAACTTCTTAACCATACCCCCTACATTGAAGTCTAAATCATTGATGTCTGCCACAAAAAGCAAAGGACCTAGTACTGAGCCATGCGGAACCCCACTGGAAACAGCCTTCCAGTCACAAAAACACCCGTCAACCATTACCCTTTGCTTCCTGTCACTGAGCCAATTTTTGGATCCAAAGTTCCACTTTCCCTTGGACTTTTACTTTTCTGACCAAGGTCCTTGCCATCAATGAGCTTATCGTGGATGATTGTATCAACATCATGGTCCTGATGGAAACTTGGTTGAGGGGTGATGACACCTTGCCCTTAAATGAAGCCTCCCCGCCCGGCTATACCTTCCACCAATATAACAACAGAAAATGCTGGAAAAACTCAGCAGGTCAGGCAACATCCGTGGAGAGAAATTAGAGTCAACATTTCGGGTCGAAAACCTTTTTCAAAACTGGAAAGGAAATAAAATAGATCGAAGGCAGGGCTGCGATAGAACAAAAGAAGTAAAAGAGACATTAAAAGGTATTCAAAACCAGACGAGATGGTAATAGGACAGTGGAGACAAAAGACGGCTGAGATTAGGTGTGAAGTGTACTGGCAGGATGAGAGACAGCTGCCATGTGGGAGAGAGAAAAAAAAAGGGGGGGGGGGAAGGGAAAACCCAAAACAAAGGGGATGGAAAAAAAATATAAGTAAAAGTGTAATAGGGGCCGAGGTTATGATCTGAAATTGTTGAACTTGATATTGAGTCCGGAAGGCTGCCAAGTGCCTAATCGGAAGATGAGGTACTGTTCCTCGAGTTTACGTTGAGCTTCCGTGGAACAATGCAAGAGGCCAAGGACGGTGAGGTCTGAGTGGGAATGGGGCGGTGAATTAAAATGACAGGCGACCGGAAGCTCGGGGTCACCCTTACGGACTGAATGGAGGTGTTCCGCAAAGCGGTCACCCAATCTGTGTTTGGTCTCCCCAATGTAGAGGAGACCGCATCATGAGCAGCGAATACAGTATACTAGACGGCAAGAAGTACAAGTAAATCGCTGTTTCACCTGGAAGGGGTGTTTGGGGCCCTGGACAGTGGGAAGGGGGGAGGTATAGGGGCAAGTGGGAGACTTTCAGAAGGGAAATAGAGAGAGTACAATGCCAACATGTTCCTGTAAAGGTCAAGGGTGGGACCAACAAGCAAAGGGAACCTTGGATGACAAGGGATATACAAAAATGCATTAGGAAAAAAAGGGGGGCTTTTGGCAGTTACAAAAAGACGGAGGAAGCCCTAGGAGGAGTATAAAAAGTGCAGGGGCATACTTAAAAAAGAAATTAGGAGGGCAAGGAGGGGCCATGAAATAACACTGGCGAGCAAAATAAAGGAAAATCCTAAGATGTTTTATAAGTATATTAAGGGCAAGAGGATAACCAGGGAAAGGGTAGGGACCAAAGTGGCAATCTGTGTGTAGAGCCAGATGATGTAGGCGGGGTTTTAAATGAATTTTTTGCATCTGTGTTCACTATGGAGAAAGTCGATGCAGACATAGAAATCGGGCAAGGGGACTGTGACATACTTGAACATATTAGCATCGAGAGGGAGGAGGTACTAGCGGTTTTAGCAGGCCAAAAAGTGGATAAATCCCCAGGCCCGGACGAGATGTATCCCAGGCTGTTGTGTGAGGCAAAGGAGGAGATTGCAGGGGCTCTGACACAAATTTTCAGAACCTCTCTGGCCACAGGGGATGTACCAGAGGACTGGAGAACAGCTAACGTAGTACCATTATTCAAGAAGGGTAGCAGGGATAAACCAGGGAATTACAGGCCAGTGAGCCTAACATCTGTGGTAGGGAAATTATTGGAAAAAATTCTGAGGGACAAAATTAGTCTCCACTTGGAGAGGCAAGGATTAATCGGGGATAGTCAGCATGGCTTTGTCAAGGGTAAATCATGTCTGACCAATCTGATTGAATTTTGAGAGGGGGTGACTAGGTGTGTGGATGAGGGAAATGCTGTGGATGTGGTTTACATGGATTTCAGTAAAGCTTTTGACAAAGTCCCGCATAGGAGACTGGTCAAGAAGGTAAGAGCCCATGGGATCCAGGGTGCCTTGGCGCGTTGGATCCTAAACTGGCTGAGTGGCAGGAGGCAGAGGGTGATGGTCGAAGGTTGCTTTTGTGACTGGAAGCCTGTGTCCAGTGGGGTACCTCAGGGATCGGTGCTGGGACCCTTGCTGTTTGTGATCTACATAAATGATTTGGATGAGAATGTAAAAGGTATGATCAGTAAGTTCGCAGATGACACGAAAATTGGTGGGGTGGTAAATTGCGAGGAGGAAAGCCTCAGGCTACAGGACGATATAAACGGGTTGGTCAGATGGGCGGAAAAGTGGCAAATGGAATTTAACCCTGAAAAGTGCGAGGTGATGCATTTTGGACGGACAAATAAGGCAAGGGAATACACAATGAGTGGTAGGACCCTAGGAAGTACAGAGGGTCAGAGGGACCTTGGTGTACATGTACATAGATCCCTGAAGGCAACGGAACAGGTAGATAAGGTGGTTAAAAAGGCATATGGGATACTTGCCTTCATTAGCCGAGGCATAGAATATAAGAGCAGGGAGGTTATGATGGAGCTGTACAAAACGCTGGTGAGGCCACAGCTGGAGTACTGTGTGCAGTTCTGGTCACCTCACTATAGGAAGGATGTGATTGCTTTGGAGAGGGTGCAGAGAAGATTCACCAGGATGTTACCTGGGATGGAGCGCCTCAGCTATGAAGAAAGACTAAACAGGCTGGGGTTGTTTTCCTTGGAGCAAAGAAGGCTGAGGGGGGACCTGATTGAGGTGTACAAAATGATGAGGGGCACAAAATGATGAGGGGCATAGATAGGGTAGATAAAGAGGAACTTTTCCCCTTAGCAGGGGGGTCAATAACAAGGGGGCATAGATTCAAGGTAAGGGGCAGGAGGTTTAGAGGGGATTTGAGGAGGAACTTTTTCACCCAGAGGGTGGTTGGAATCTGGAACTCACTGCCTGAAAGGGTGGTAGAGGCAGGAACCCTCATAACATTCAAGAAGCATTTGGATGAGCACTTGAAATGCCATTGCATACAAGGCTATGGACCAAATGCTGGAAAATGGGATTAGACTGGACAGGATTGATGGTCGGCGCAGACACGATGGGCCGAAGGGCCTCTTTCTGTGCTGTATAACTCTATGACTGATCTCCTGCGCTTGCACGGGAAGGTGCCAGGCGAAGGGGAAGGGCTGTTGGGGGTGATAGAGTGGACTAGGGTGTCTAAACTTCCACCCTTCGTGTTTCGGATCCACCCAGGATTACAAATATCTCCAAGATATTCATCGTTCCTCGAACTACTGCTCTCGCCGCATCCTGAGATCCACGCTCAACACCATGCAGCGCCACATGAACACACTCGACTTCTCTCTTTAACAACACCAGCGCACTCTATCTCAAAGCTGTCCGGGTCCACAGTTCCATTTCATCCTTCGACTCATCCGACGCTTCAACAAAAAACTTTTTTTCTTCCTTTCTGATGTCAAGGATCGCAAGCTTCATCAACTCTTGGACACCAACGCCCCTCCGGAACCTTCTTCCCCTTCACTTTCCTCTGACCCCAATCTCACCCCCTGCCGCGTTTTCACTATCCCCTCTGACCTTCCACTCTCTGACCCCGAACGATCAGTCCTCAGCAAAGGCCTGAGCTTCATCCCCTTACACCCCCACCTCAATGAATTTCGAGCTCGGTACGATGTTGAGCTCTTTTTCCGCCGCCTTCGTCTCCGTGCCCACTTCTTTGGCCAGGAGTCTTCCCCCCGCACAACTGACCCTTTCTCCCGCTTGCAGAATTCCCGTTCTGCCTGGACCCCTCTCCCTGGCCTCTTACCCTCTCTAGATCTTTTCATCTCTAACTGCCGCCATGACATCGGCTGTCTCCATTTCTCTGCTCCCCTCACTCACTCCAACCTACCTCCCTCTGAACTTGCAGCACTCCATTCTCTTAGATCCTACCCTGACATTGTCATTAAACCTGCTGACAAGGGTGGTGCTGTTGTTGTTTGGCGAACTGACCTCTACCTAGCGGAAGCTGAACACCAACTCTCCGACACCTCCTCCTACCTCCACCTGGACCATGACCCCACTACCGAACATCAAACCACCGTTTCCAAGACTGTCACTGACCTCATCTCCTCTGGAGATCTTCCCCCCGCGGCCACCAACCTCATAGTTCCCCAACCCCGCACAGCCCGCTTCTACCTCCTTCCCAAGATCCACAAACAGGACTGCCCTGGTAGACCCATTGTTTCAGCCTGTTCTTGCCCCACGGAACTTATCTCTTCCTATCTCGACTCTATCTTTTCTCCCCTTGTCCAGTCTCTTCCCACCTACATCCACGACTCTTCGGACGCCCTCCGCCACTTGAACAGTTTCCAGTTTCCTGGCCCTAACCGCCTCCTTTTCACTATGGACGTACAATCCCTCTGCACCTCCATCCCCCACCAGGATGGCCTGAGGGCGCTCCGCTTCTTCCTTGAACAGAGGCCCGACCAGTCCCCATCCACCACTACCCTCCTCCGCCTGGCTGAACTTGTTCTCACATTGAACAACTTCTCCTTTAACTCCACTCATTTCCTCCAAATCAAAGGTGTTGCCATGGGTACCCGCATGGGTCCTAGCTATGCCTGCCTTTTCGTGGGATATGTGGAACACTCTTTGTTCCAGTCCTACTCAGGTCCCCTCCCTCACCTCTTTTTCCGATACATTGATGACTGTATCGGTGCCGTTTCCTGCTCTCGGCCCGAACTAGACAATTTCATTCACTTTGCCTCTAATTTCCACCCTTCCCTCACCTTCACATGGTCCATCTCTGACTCTTCCCTTCCCTTCCTCGACTTCTCCGTCTCCATCTCTGGGGATAGGTTATCGACCAATATTCACTACAAGCCCACTGATTCCCACAGCTACCTGGACTACACTTCCTCCCACCCCGCCTCCTGTAAGGACTCTATTCCATTCTCCCAGTTTCTCCGTCTCCGCCGTATCTGCTCCGACGATGCCACCTTCCACACCAGTGCTTCCGACATGTCTTCCTTTTTCCGCAACCGAGGATTCCCCTCTACCGTGGTTGACACGGCCCTTGACCGTGTCCGTTCTATCTCCCGCACTTCTGCCCTCACCCCTGCCCCTCCCTCCCGGAACCACGATAGGGTTCCCCCTGTCCTCACCTTTCACCCCACCAGCCTCCACATTCAACAGATCATCCTCCGCCATTTCCGCTACCTCCAAAGTGATCCCACCACCAAACGCATCTTCCCCTCCCCTCCCCTTTCAGCATTCCGTAGGGACCGCTCCCTCCGAGACACCCTAGTCCACTCCTCTATCACCCCCAACAGCCCTTCCCCTTCGCCTGGCACCTTACCGTGCAAGCGCAGAAGATGTAACACCTGCCCCTATACCTCCCCACTTCCCACTGTCCAGGGCCCAAACACCCCTTCCAGGTGAAACAGCGATTTACTTGTACTTCTTGCAATCTAGTATACTGTATTCGCTGCTCACGATGCGGTCTCCTCTACATTGGAGAGACCAAACACAGATTGGGTGACCGCTTTGCGGAACACCTCCGTTCAGTCCGTAAGGGTGACCCCGAGCTTCCGGTCGCCTGTCATTTTAATTCACCGCCCCATTCCCACTCGGACCTCACCGTCCTTGGCCTCTTGCATTGTTCCACGGAAGCTCAACGTAAACTCGAGGAACAGCACCTCATCTTCCGATTAGGCACTTTGCAGCCTTCCGGACTCAATATCGAGTTCAACAATTTCAGATCATAACCTCGGCCCCTATTACTTTTTTATTTATATTTTTTTCCCATCCCTTTGTTTTGGATCTTCCCTTCCCCCCCCCCCCTTCCTCCTTTTTTTTAAATTTTTTTAAACTCTCTCGCACATGGCAGCTGTCTCTCATCCTGCCAGTACACTTCACACCTAATCTCAGCCGTCTTTTGTCTCCACTGTCCTATTACCATCTCGTCTGGTTTTGAATACCTCTTAATGTCTCTTTTACTTCTTTTGTTCTATCGCAGCCCTGCCTTCGATCTATTTCATTTCCTTTCCAGTTTTGAAAAAGGGTTTCGACCCGAAATGTCGACTCTATTTCTCTCTCCATGGATGTTGCCTGACCTGCTGAGTTTTTCCAGCATTTTCTGTTGTTATTTTGGATTTCCAGCATCTGCAGTATTTTGCTATTATACCTTCCACCACTTGCCCTGTTCAGACTGCCGTGGTGGCGGTGTGGCTCTTATCACCAAATCACATCTTGGTCTGTCCCCCTACTCCTCCAGCACTTTCTCCTCCTTTGAGCATCTCACCTTATTCCACCCCTCTCACCTCTCGTTCTCTACCGCCCACCCAAGTACCATAAAAATCTTAATACCGAGATATCTTCACTGCTTTCCTCCCTTAGCACCGAACAACTTCTCATCCTCGGTGATTTCAGCCTCCATCTCAATTCATCATGCTCTCTCTCCTGAGTTCACTGCCCCCCTATCCTCCCTTAATCTCCCTCTCCACGTGAACTCCCCCAACCCCCTCGGCCTTGCCATCTCTCGTGGCCTCGCTACTCCCATTGTGTCAATTGCAGAGAAAGTAATCTCTGACCTCTTCCTCGTATCGCTCTCCACCCACCCCCGCCCTCCCGCAACCGTACTTACTTCTGTGTCCGCCCCTGGAAAAAACTCTCTCCCAACTCTCATACTGCACTTATGAAATCCCAACTGTCCAGCCTTTGGCCCTCCATTCACCATGATATTTCTGCAGCTACCGATCTGCTCAACCACACCCTCACCACCACCTTTGATGCCCTAGACCCTATTAAAACAATTACTCTCTCTCACCCTGGCCGCTCCCCCTGGTACGGCCCATATCTTCGCTCCCTTTAAGTCCAAGGGATACAGACTTGAACGGATATATCGGACTTAACGGATATATCGGACAACTGGTTTAGCCATTCACCGCCAGATCTGGCTGGACCACAAAGCATCATCAGGTCCTGCTCTCGTCTGCCAAAATTGCTCACTGTTCCAGAATCATTCTGAAATGCAAAGATAAACCCCGGCTTCTATTCTCCACTGCTAACAGTCTTCTTAAACCCCTCTCCCACGTCTCCTCCACCCTCACCTCTGACAACAAGTATGAGGAGCTCATGGACTTCTTCGTCTCCAAGATTGAGACCATCTGTTCAGCTGCCTCTGCCACTTCCCTTCCTTCCCCTAGCCCACCAGACCATAATTCCTCGAAGGGTCCCCTCTGCCCTAAACTCACATCTTTCTTCAGTTTCTCCCCGATCTCCCCTCAAGACCTCTCCGTGCTCCTCTTGTCACTTAGAAAATCATAACATAACATGATTAGGCAGAGTCAACATGGTTTTATGAAAGGGAAATTGTGTTTAACAATATTATTAGAGTTTTTTGAGGATGTAACTAGCATGGTAGATAAAGGGGAACCAGTGGATGTAGTATATTTGGATTTCCAAAAGGCATTCGATAAGGTGCCACATAAAAGGTTATTACACAAGATTAGGGCTCACGGGGTTGGGGATAGAGGATTGGTTAACGGACAGAAAACAGAGAGTAGGGATAAACGGATCTTTTTCAAGTTGCCAGGCTGTAACTAGTGGGGTGTCGCAAGGATCAGTGTTGGGGCCTCAGCTATTTACAATCTATATTAATGACCTAGATGAAGGGACTGAGTGTAATGTATCTAAGTTTGCTGATGATACAAAGCTAGGTGGGACAGTGAGCTGTGAGGAGAACACAGAGTCTGCAAAGGGATATCGATAGACTCAGTGAGTGGGCAGTAAGGTGGCAGATGGAGTATAATGTAGGGAAATGTGAGGTTATTCACTTTGGTAGGAAGACTAGAAAAACAGAATATTTTTTAAATGGTGAGAAACTTTCAAATGTTGGTGTTCAGAGAGATTTGGGTGTCCTCATGCAAGAAACACAGAGTTAGCATGCAGGTACAGCAAGCAATAAGGAAGGCAAATGGCATGTTGGCCTTTATTGCAAGGGGGTTGGAGTATAAGAGTAAGGAAGTCTTGCTACAATTGTACAGGGCCTTGGTCAGACCACACCTGGAGTACTGGGCACAGTTTTGGTCTCCTTATCTAAGGAAGGATATACTTGCCTTGGAGGCGGTGCAACGAAGGTTCACTAGATTGATTCCTGGGATGAGAGGGCTGTCCAATGATGAGAGATTGTGTAGAATGGGCCGATATTCTCTGGAGTTTAGAAGAATGAGCGGTGATCTCATTTACACATACAAGATTCTGAAGGGGATTGACAGGGTAGATGCTGAGAGGTTGTTTCCCCTGGCTGGAGTGTCTAGAACTAGGGGGCATAGTCTCAGGATAAGGGTTCGGCCATTTGAGACTGAGACGAGGAGAAATTTCTTCACTCGCAGGTTTGTGAATCTTTGGAATTCTCTACCCCAGAGGGCTGTGAATGCTGAGTCTTTGAGTATATTCAAGGCTGAGATCGATTTTTGGACTCTAGGGGATCAAGCGGGAAAGTGGAGTTGAGGTCGGTTATCAGCCATGATCTTACTGAATGGCAGAGCAAGCGCGAAGGGCCGTATGGCCGACTCCTGCTCTTATTTCTTATGTTCTTATGAGACCCACTTCCTGCTCCTCGACCCTATTCTCACCAAACTGCTGATAACCCAACTTCCTTTTCTGGCTCCCATGCTAGCTGACATTGTTAACAGTTCTCCCTCCTCAGGTACTGCCCCCCCTCTCCCTCAAATCTGCCGTCATCACTCCTCTCCTCAAAACACCAACCCTTGACCCCTCCGGCCTTGCAAACTACCGCCCCATCTCCAACCTCCCTTTTCTCTCCAAAGTCCTTGAACGTGTTGTCACCTCCCAAATCCGTGCCCATTTTTCCCACAACTCCATGTTTGAATCCCTCAAATCAGGTTTCCACCACGCCACAGTACCGAAACGGCTCTCAAAGTCACAATTGACATCCTTTGTGACTGTGACAAAGGTAAACTATCCCTCCTCGTCCTTCTTGACTTGTCTGCAGCCTTTGACACGGTTGACCACTCCATCCTTCTCCAACACCTCTCCACCATCGTCCAGCTGGGTGGGACTGCACTAGCCTGGTTCCATTCTTATCTATCTAATCGTAGCCAGAGAATCACCTGCAACAGCTTCTCTTCCCGCTCCCACATCGTTACCTCTGGTGTCCCCAAGGATTGACCCTTGGCCCCCTCCCATTTCTCATCTACATGTTGCCCCTTGGCGACATCATCCGAAAACTGTGTCAGTTTCCACATGTCCACTGATGACACCCAGCTCTACCTCACAACAACAACAACAACTTGTATTTATATAGCACTTCTCGACGGTCTCTAAATTGTCTGACTGCTTGTCCGACATCCAGTTCTGGATGAGCAGAAATTTTCTCCAATTAAATATTAGGAAGACTGAGGCCATTGTTTTCAGTCCCCGCCACAAACTCCGTTCCCTCGCCACTGACTCCATCCCTCTCCCTAACATCTGTCTGAGGCTGAACCACACTGTTCGCAATCTTGGTGTTGTATTTGACCCTGAAATGAGCTTTCGACCACATATCCGTGGCATAACTAAGACCGCTTATTTCCACCTCCGTAACATCGCCTGTCTCCGCCCTTGCCTCACCTCATCCGCTGCTGAAACCCTCATCCATGTCTTGGTTACCTCTAGACTTGACTATTCCAACACACTCCTGGCTGGCATCCCACATTCTACCCTACGTAAACTTGAGGTGATCCAAAACTCGGCTGCCCGTGTCCTAACTCGCACCAAATCCCATTCACCCATCGCCCCTGTGCTCACTGACCTACATTGGCTCCTGGTTAAGCAACGCCTCGATTTCAAAATTCTCATCCTTGTTTTCAAATCCCTCCATGGCCTCGCCCCTCCCTATCTCTGTAATCGCCTCCAGCCCCACAACCCTCAGAGATATTTGCGCTCCTCTAATTCTGCCTCTTGAGGATCCCTGATTATAATCGCTCAACCATTGGTGGCCGTGCCTTCTGTTGCCTGGGCCCTAAGCTCTGGAATTCCCTGCCTAAACCTCTCCGCCTCTCTCCTCCTTTAAGACGCTCCTTAAAACCTTCCTCTTTGGCCAAGCTTTGGTCACCTGCCCTAATTTCTCCTTATGTGGCTCGGTGTCAATTTTTTTGTCTTATAATACTCCTGTGAAGCGCCTTGGGACGTTTTACTACGTTAAAGGCGCTATATAAATACAAGTTGTTGTCTGCCATGTGGGAAAGCCTTGTCAAAAGCCATGTAGACTACATCAAACGTGCTACGCTCATCGATCCTCCTTGTTACCTCCTCAAAAAATTCAATCAAGTTAGTTAGACACAACCTTCCCGTAACAAATCCATGCTGACTGTCCTTGATTAATCCGTGCCTTTCTAAATGGCAATTAATACGGTCCCATTTTAGGACACAGATTGGCTCATCAAACCTCCCCCCTCTTTAAGCCTCTAGAGGAAAAATCTTTTTGAATACAAGCTCTGAAACAATTAATGGAATACACAGAGTAAGTGAAGGTGTTGATCTGGGTGCTTACCAGGAGCCAACTTCTGGCGATTGTGAGGGGTCAGATGACAGCATGTTAGTGGTTCCTTGGAAAAGTCGTTTTGGTTGGCTTTCGGATTCCATCTCACCTGGAATTACAAATAAAGATTAATCATCGGAGCTGCAGACACTGTTTCCCTCTGCAAACTCTGTGCAAAAAGTGTCAGCTGTGGCTCAGGGGGTAGAGCTCTCGCCTTGGAGCCAGAAGGTTGTGGGTTCAAGTCCCACTCCATCCAGGGGCTTGAGCACGTAATACAATAGCAAAATACTGCGGATGCTGGAAATCCGACATAACAACAGAAAACGCTGGAAATACTCAGCAGGCCAGGCAGCATCCGTGGAGAGAGAAACAGAGTTAACGTTTCAGGTTGAAGACCTTTTGTCAGTTCGACCTGAAACGTTAACTCTGTTTCTCTCTCCACGGATGCTGCCTGGCCTGCTGAGTTTTTCCAGCGTTTTCTGTTGTTACTTGAGCACATAATCCAGGCTGACACTCCAGTGCAGTATTGAGGGAGCGCTGTACTGTTGGAGGAGCAGTCTTGCAGATGAGACGTTAAACCAAAGACCCGTCTGCTCTCTCAGGTGGCTGTTAAAGATCCCATTGCACGATTCGAAGACGAGCAGGGGAGTTCTCTCCGGTGTCCTGGCCAATATTTATCCCTTAATCAATCTAAAACAAATGATCTGATCATTATCTCATTGCTGTTTGTGGGAGCTTGCTGTGCGCAAATTGGCTGCAACGTTTCCTACATTACAACAGTGACTACACTCCAAAATTACTTCATTGGCTGTAAAGCGCTTTGGGACGTCCGGAGGTTGTGAAAGGCGCTATAGAAATGCAAGTCTTTCTTTCAAACAAACACCAACGTGGGAAGCTAACAAGTCACAATTGCAGAGTGAAAGATGAAAAATGTTATTTATTTGTTCTCAGGATGTGGGCGTCGTTGGCAAGGCCAGCATTTATTGCCCATCCCTAACTGCCCTTGAGAAGGTGGTGGTGAGCCGCCTTCTTGAACCGCTGCAGTCCGTGTGGTGAAGGTGCTCCCACAGTGCTGTTAGGGAGGGAGTTCCAGGATTTTGACCCAGTGACGATGAAGGATTGGCGATATATTTCCAAGTCCGGATGGTGTGTGACTTGGAGGTGGAACTTGGAGGTGGTGGTGTGCCCGTGAGCCTGCTGCCCTTGTCCTTCTAGGTGGTGGAGGTCACGGGTTTGGGAACTGCTGCCGAAGAAGCCTTGGCGAGTTGCTGCAGTGCATCTTGTAGATGGTACACACTGCAGCCACGGTGCGCCGGTGGTGGAGGGAGTGAATGTTTAAGGTGGTGGATGGGGTGCCAATCAATCGGGCTGCTTTGTCCTGGATGGTGTCGAGCTTCTTGAGTGTTGTTGGAGCTGCACTCATCCAGGCAAGTAGAAAGTATTCCAACACACTCCTTATCTGTGCCTTGTAGATGGTGGAAAGGCTTTGGGGAGTCAGGAGGTGAGACACTCACCGCAGAATACCCAGCCTCTGGCCTGCTCTTGTAGCCACAGTATTTATGTGGCTGGTCCAGTTAAGTTTCTGGTCAATGGTGACCCCCCAGGGTGTTGATGGTGGGGGATTCAGCGATGGTAGTGCTATTGAATGTCATGGGCTGGTGGTTAGATTCTCTCTTGTTGGAGATGGCCATTGCCTGGCACTTGTGTGGCACGAATGTTACCTGCCGCTTATCAGCCCAAGCCGGGATGTTGCCCAGGTCTTGCTGCAGGCAGGCACGGACTGCGTCATTATCTGAATTTTATATTTATATAGCACTTTTCACCTCCCCAGGACACCCCAATGAATTTTTTTGGGAAGTTTTGGCACTCTTTTTTGCACACAGTAAG
Organism: Somniosus microcephalus; assembly: GCF_052327205.1. NCBI lineage: Eukaryota > Metazoa > Chordata > Chondrichthyes > Squaliformes > Somniosidae > Somniosus > Somniosus microcephalus. Next base: position 462,914,046 of record NC_140987.1, read on the forward strand.
AACGCACAAACAGCAATGAGAGAAATGATTACTTAATGGGTTTTGGTGATGGTGGTTGAGGGATAAACGTTGGCCAGGACACCGGGGAGAAATCCCTTGCTCTTCTTCCAATAGTGCCGTGGGATCTTTTACGTCCACCCGAATAGGCCAAAAGACCTTCCTCATTCCTGCACTGGGGCCAGACTGGATTCCGTGCTCAAGTCTCAGGCTGGGGTTTGAACCCTCGACCTTCTGACTCCGAGACAATCAACTGGACATTCCATGGCACTCGACAACAATACAATCAGTATTTAAAAGAAGACAAACGAGCTTTTGTTGACGGAGTTATTACCTTTCCTTTTCAAAGGCCCCAGCGCACTCGGCCTGATGCAGTTGATCGGGCTCTGGCTCCTCCTCCTGAAACCACAACAGGCATCGATGCATTAAAACTATACTCGGACCCAGCGCGGCAATTTCAAAACTCCTTCATTAACCCATGGCATGAACAAAATCAGGCAACTTACAGGAGCCCCGCTACGTGGGGGCTTTGATCGGCAGTAATTTTCAATGCAATGATTTATCCCCGACTGTGAACAGGAGGAATAGAAACAGAGAAGATAGGAGCAGGAGTCGGCCATTCGGCCCCTCGAGCCTGCTCCGCCATTCAATGAGATCGTGGCTGATCATCCAAACTCAGTACCCTGTCCCTGCCTTCTCCCCATATCCCTTGAGCCGTAAGAAATATATCTAACTGCTTCTTGAATATATATTTAATGAATTGGCCTCTACTGCCTTCTGTGGTAGAGAATTCCACAGGTTCACCACTCTCTGGGTGAAGAAATTCCTCCTCATCTCTGTCCTAAATGGCTTACCCCTTACCTTTAGACTGTGACCCCTGGTTCTGGACTCCCCCGCCATCGGGAACATCCTTCCTGCATCTAGTCGGTCCAGTACTGTTAGAATTTTATAAGTTTCAATGAGATCCCCTCTCATTCTTCTAAACTCTAGCGAAATATAAGCCCAATCGACCCAATCTCTCTTCATACGTCATTCCTGCCATCCCAGATATCAGTCTGGTGAATCTTCGCTGCACTCCCTCCATGGCAAGAACATCTGATAAGGCGACCAAAACTGCACACAGTACTCAAGGTGTGGTCTCACCAAGGCCCTGTACAACTGCAGCAAGACATCCTTGTTCCTGTACTCAAACCCTTTTGCTATGAAGGCCAACATACCATTTGCCTTCTTAACCGCCTGCTGCACCTGCATGCTTACCTTCAGCGACTGGTGCACAAGGACACCCAGGTCTCGTTGCACTTCCCCTTTTCCCAATCTATTGCCGTTCAGATAATAATCTGTCTTCCTGTTTTTGCCACCAAAGTGGATAACCTCGCATTTATCCACATTATACTGCATCTGCCCAATCACCCAACCTGTCCAAATCATACTGGAGTTTCTCGGCATCCTCCTCACAGCACACACGCCCACGAATCTCTGAGATCACAACACCGCACACACCAGGATGTTTGTAAAATAACATTTTTCAGAACTTTAAATTTAGCATTACTTTCAAATTCATTTTTGCAACTTATTCTTTGACGTAAAATACAAAATGTATATTTTACACAAGAACCTTTAGGTTGAAATATTTCTGATAATCTTCTGGACAAGTTCTTCAGGCAGCACTGTTGTAAATCTCGGAGGAGTAACGTCTGCCCCAGTGATGTCACACAACATTACAAAGAACAAGCTGAGCAACACTGTCCCAAGTGAGAACAATCACTGAGAACAGGGAGCTGGAATAACTGAAATCTATTAAATACACTGTTGGTAGATGCTTGAACTCAGTCACGAGTGTCCACAAACCTTACCTCCCGTCGTGCTTTTACAATGGAAACCGTACATCAACAGGTACTTTCTTCAAAGTAGAAAAGTCAGCCGGTCTGGATGGAATGCATCAATGTTCCCTTGGGGTGCACGGCCCCTTTAACCGGCTGCACGGCCCCTTTAACCGGCTGCACGGCCCATTCAAATTTTCGCGCATGTGCGTTTTTTTCATTGAAAAGCCGGTGAGCGGCCTGCGCGGGACCTCCAGACCGCTGTGTGGCTGCGCAGCTGAACGGGAGTATTGGGATGCATCCTCGGTTACTGAGGGAAGTAAGGGTGGAAATTGTCAAGGCTCTGGCCACAATCTTCCAATCCTCCTTAGATAAGGGGTTGGTGCCAGAGGACTGCAAATGTTACAGCCCTGTTTCAAAAAAGGGAGGGGATAAACCCGGCAACTACAGGCCAGTCAGCCCAACGTCGGTGGTGGGGAAACTTTTAGAAACAATAATCCGGGACAAAATTAATTGGAATTTGGAAAAGTATGGGTTAATAAATGAAAGTCAGCATGGATTCGTTAAAGGCAAATTGTATTTGACGAACTTGATCGAGTTCTTTGATGAAGTAACAGAAGAGTTGATGTTGTGTATATGGACTTTCAAAGAACATTTGACAAAGTACCACATAATAGACTGGTAGCAAAATTGAAACCCAAGGCATTAAAGGGGCAGTGGCAACATGGATACAAAATTGGCTAAGGGACAGAAAGCAGAGAGCAGTGGTGAACAGTTGTTTCTCAGACTGGAGGGACATTTACAGTGGTGTTCCCCAGGGGTTGTTTAAAAAAAAAATGTTTATGGGATGTGGGCGTCGCTGGCAAGTCCAGCATTTATTGCCCATCCCTAATTGCCCTCGAGAAGGTGGTGGTGAGCCGCCTTCTTCAACCGCTGCAGTCCGTGTGGTGAAGATAATCCCACAGTGCTGTTAGGTAAGGAGTTTCAGCATTTTGACCCAGCGACGATGAAGGATCGGTGATATAGTTCTAAGTCAGGATGGTGTGTGACTTGGAGGGGAACTTGGAGGTGGTGGTGTTCCCATGCGCCTGCTGCCCTTGTCCTTCTAGGTGGAAGAGGTCACAAGTTTGGGAGGTGCTACCGAAGAAGCCTTGGCGAGTTGCTGCAGTGCATCTTGTAGATGGTACACACTGCAGCCACGGTGCGTCGGTGGTGGAGGGAGTGAATGTTTAAGGTGGTGGATGGGGTGCCAATCAAGCGGGCTGCTTTGTCCTGGATGTTGTCGAGCTTCTTGAGTGTTGTTAGAGCTGCACTCATCCAGGCAAGTGGAGAGTATTCCATCACACTCCTTACTTGTGCCTTGTAGATGGCGGAAAGGCTTTAGGGAGTCAGGAAGTGAGACACTCGCCGCAGAATACCCAGCCTCTGACCTGCTCTTGTTGCCACAGTATTTATGTGGCTGATCCAGTTAAGCTTCTGATTGATGGTGATCCCCAGGATGTTGATGGTGGAGGATTTGGCGATGGTAGTGCCGTTGAATGTCATGGGGCGGTGGTTAGATTCTCACTTGTTGGAGATAGTCATTAGGACCACTGCTCTTTTTAATGTATATCAATGACCTGCACTTAGGTATACAGGGCATCATTTCAAAGTTTGCAGATGACACGAAACTCGGAAATGTAGTAAACAGTGAGGAGGATAGCAACAGACTTCATTCAGGAAGACATCGACAGACTGGCGAAATGGGCAAACACATGGCAATACTGCATGCACAACACTTCAAAGAAATATTACGCAAAGAAATATTCGTGATTCAAAACAATTCTGATGAGATGGCACTTACGTGGCAAACCTCCGTGTTGGGCTGGGGTTGGGACTCGGTGGGAGGCCATTACTACTCACAAAAATCTGCAAGGAAGGCGAGAAGCATTGCTGTGGGAGGAGGAAAAGTGACAGTTCATCAATCTGTAACAGAAAATCCAATCTTGACAGCAGTGAGTAGGAAGGCTGTCGTGTGTGCAGAGGCTGTACTATATCTAAGAATGGGGAAGATCGTGCTAAAGGTTGCGCCAAATATTCTTCCCATTAGTTCAACCTCCACATGCAAATTAATTATGATAAAGCAGCAGACAAGGGCAACTTCAGAATTAATTTGGAGCTCAATTTATCAAACAGAATTGCTAGCAAGATTTTTTGAAAGTTTGCAAATCATCTACATCACAGAACAAGTTGACACGAGAAACCCTTTGCCACTGACCCAGGATTTGTCTGGAACATAACTAGGTATTGAACACAAGATGCTCTTGCTCACCAGTCAAGCTTGGCTCAGTTAGCAGAATGCTCACCTCGGAATCACAAGGTCATGGGTTCAAGTCCCACTCCAGAGCCTGAGGGAGCGCCGCACTGTCGGAGGGGCAGTACTGAGGGAGCGCCGCACTGTCGGAGGGGCAGTACTGAGGGAGCGCCGCACTGTCGGAGGGGCAGTACTGAGGGAGCGCCGCACTGTCGGAGGGGCAGTACTGAGGGAGCGCCGCACTGTCGGAGGGGCAGTACTGAGGGAGCGCCGCACTGTCGGAGGGGCAGTACTGAGGGAGCGCCGCACTGTCGGAGGGGCAGTACTGAGGGAGCGCCGCACTGTCGGAGGGGCAGTACTGAGGGAGCGCCGCACTGTCGGAGGGGCAGTACTGAGGGAGCGCCGCACTGTCGGAGGGGCAGTACTGAGGGAGCGCCGCACTGTCGGAGGGGCAGTACTGAGGGAGCGCCGCACTGTCGGAGGGGCAGTACTGAGGGAGCGCCGCACTGTCGGAGGGGCAGTACTGAGGGAGCGCCGCACTGTCGGAGGGGCAGTACTGAGGGAGCGCCGCACTGTCGGAGGGGCAGTACTGAGGGAGCGCCGCACTGTCGGAGGGGCAGTACTGAGGGAGCGCCGCACTGTCGGAGGGGCAGTACTGAGGGAGCGCCGCACTGTCGGAGGGGCAGTACTGAGGGAGCGCCGCACTGTCGGAGGGGCAGTACTGAGGGAGCGCCGCACTGTCGGAGGGGCAGTACTGAGGGAGCGCCGCACTGTCGGAGGGGCAGTACTGAGGGAGCGCCGCACTGTCGGAGGGGCAGTACTGAGGGAGCGCCGCACTGTCGGAGGGGCAGTACTGAGGGAGCGCCGCACTGTCGGAGGGGCAGTACTGAGGGAGCGCCGCACTGTCGGAGGGGCAGTACTGAGGGAGCGCCGCACTGTCGGAGGGGCAGTACTGAGGGAGCGCCGCACTGTCGGAGGGGCAGTACTGAGGGAGCGCCGCACTGTCGGAGGGGCAGTACTGAGGGAGCGCCGCACTGTCGGAGGGGCAGTACTGAGGGAGCGCCGCACTGTCGGAGGGGCAGTACTGAGGGAGCGCCGCACTGTCGGAGGGGCAGTACTGAGGGAGCGCCGCACTGTCGGAGGGGCAGTACTGAGGGAGCGCCGCACTGTCGGAGGGGCAGTACTGAGGGAGCGCCGCACTGTCGGAGGGGCAGTACTGAGGGAGCGCCGCACTGTCGGAGGGGCAGTACTGAGGGAGCGCCGCACTGTCGGAGGGGCAGTACTGAGGGAGCGCCGCACTGTCGGAGGGGCAGTACTGAGGGAGCGCCGCACTGTCGGAGGGGCAGTACTGAGGGAGCGCCGCACTGTCGGAGGGGCAGTACTGAGGGAGCGCCGCACTGTCGGAGGGGCAGTACTGAGGGAGCGCCGCACTGTCGGAGGGGCAGTACTGAGGGAGCGCCGCACTGTCGGAGGGGCAGTACTGAGGGGGCGCTGTACTCTCGGAGGGGCAGTACTGAGGGGGCGCTGTACTCTCGGAGGGGCAGTACTGAGGGAGTGCTGCACTGTCGGAGGTGTCACCTTTTGGATGAGGCGTTAAACCGAGGCCCTGTCTGCCCTCTCAGGTAGACATAAAAGATCCCATGGCACTATTTCGAAGAAGAGCAGGGGAAGTTATCCCTGGTGTCCTCGACAATATTTATCTCTCATCCAACATCACTAAAACAGATTATCTGGTCATTATCACATTGCTGTTTGTGCACAAATTAGCTGCCACGTTTGTTAGATCCGTGTATCTTAATGTTGTGTCCTTCAATAATCAGACAACAGACTGCAGGGAACGATTCAACAGGTGTTTACTGAATGAGGGTTACTCTAGAACTAACTCTACAGATCACTACTCAGGGTTTATATACAGGTGTAGTCACTGCCGGTACTACAGTATACAGGAGCTGTAAAAAGTAGTTCTCTCCCTTAAAGGTACATACATTACAACGTTTCCTACATTACAACAGTGACTACACCTTCAGAAGTACTTCATTGGCTGCAAAGTGCTTTGGGACGTCCTGAGGTGCGATATAAATACAAGATCTTTCTTTTTTTAATGATACTTTGCCTAATATTTTGCTGCCAAACAAAACAATCTGCTAGCTAGATCAGTTCTGTCTCTCCACTAGGCAGAGCAGAGCCATCATTAGCAGAGTTTGCTCGTAAAAAGATCGTGGAATCCGATGTGTCCATGGGCAGCTGCAGGATATCTAATGTCAGACTGATGCAGGCTCCAGGTGTGTTGCTGGGTTTGGCACAACCCATAATTAGTGAAATCTTATCTCCACTGCACTATGTGTAGCGGGCTGGTCAATGTCAACATGGAGCAGCTACACGTCAAGGAATGTGACTACACACAGTGCTCAGAACCCACCCGAGTCCCAGCTCTTACCCATGTTACTATAGCAACAGAGCACAAGCTACGCCAATCCCACAGGGGGAAGATGGGACAATTAAACAAATCCTGAGGGTACTGACTCGGAGGCGCCATTGTGAGCAACAGTGTAAGGCAGTTAAAAACAACAGGCGATCTCGGCTGACTGAAAGGAGGTTGGGGTGGTTCACTCCAGCTCAGGATGGCCCTGGGCCACGGCACGAGTCTGCCCCTGGGCCACGGCACGAGTCTGCCCCTGGGCCACGGCACGAGTCTGCCCCTGGGCCACGGCACGAGTCTGCCCCTGGGCCACGGCACGAGTCTGCCCCTGGGCCACGGCACGAGTCTGCCCCTGGGCCACGGCACGAGTCTGCCCCTGGGCCACGGCACGAGTCTGCCCCTGGGCCACGGCACGAGTCTGCCCCTGGGCCACGGCACGAGTCTGCCCCTGGGCCACGGCACGAGTCTGCCCCTGGGCCACGGCACGAGTCTGCCCCTGGGCCACGGCACGAGTCTGCCCCTGGGCCACGGCACGAGTCTGCCCCTGGGCCACGGCACGAGTCTGCCCCTGGGCCACGGCACGAGTCTGCCCCTGGGCCACAGCACGAGTCTGCCCCTGGTCAGTCACAGAGAGCGCACAGGATGGCTGTGTGGGATTGGAGAGCACAGCGTGCAATCAGGCTTTTCTTTGGAGTTTGGGGCTGTGGCCCATTGCTGGGGCCTTCTCCCCGATCCCCCCCAGCTCTTACCCCGATCCCCCCAAACCTTCCCCCCCAATCCCCCCAACCCCTTCTCCCCGATCCCCCCCAGCTCTTACCCCGATCCCCCCAAACCTTCCCCCCCCGATCCCCCCAACCCCTTCTCCCCGATCCCCCCAACCCCTTCTCCCCGATCCCCCCAACCCTTCTCCCCGATCCCCCCAACCCCTTCTCCCCGATCCCCCAACCCCTTCTCCCCGATCCCCCCAACCCCTTCTCCCCGATCCCCCAACCCCTTCTCCCCGATCCCCCCACCCCTTCTCCCCGATCCCCCCACCCCTTCTCCCCGATCCCCCCACCCCTTCTCCCCGATCCCCCCACCCCTTCTCCCCGATCCCCCAACCCCTTCTCCCCGATCCCCCCCAACCCCTTCTCCCCGATCCCCCCACCCCTTCTCCCCGATCCCCCCACCCCTTCTCCCCGATCCCCCCACCCCTTCTCCCCGATCCCCCCACCCCTTCTCCCCGATCCCCCCACCCCTTCTCCCCGATCCCCCAACCCCTTCTCCCCGATCCCCCCCAACCCCTTCTCCCCGATCCCCCCAACCCCTTCTCCCCGATCCCCCCAACCCCTTCTCCCCGATCCCCCCAACCCCTTCTCCCCGATCCCCCCAACCCCTTCTCCCCGATCCCCCCAACCCCTTCTCCCCGATCCCCCCAACCCCTTCTCCCCGATCCCCCCAACCCCTTCTCCCCGATCCCCCCAACCCCTTCTCCCCGATCCCCCCAACCCCTTCTCCCCGATCCCCCCCAACCCCTTCTCCCCGATCCCCCCCAACCCCTTCTCCCCGATCCCCCCAACCCCTTCTCCCCGATCCCCCCAACCCCTTCTCCCCGATCCCCCCCAACCCCTTCTCCCCGATCCCCCCCAACCCCTTCTCCCCGATCCCCCCAACCCCTTCTCCCCGATCCCCCCAACCCCTTCTCCCCGATCCCCCCAACCCCTTCTCCCCGATCCCCCCCAACCCCTTCTCCCCGATCCCCCCAACCCCTTCTCCCCGATCCCCCCAACCCCTTCTCCCCGATCCCCCCAACCCCTTCTCCCCGATCCCCCCAACCCCTTCTCCCCGATCCCCCCAACCCCTTCTCCCCGATCCCCCCAACCCCTTCTCCCCGATCCCCCCAACCCCTTCTCCCCGATCCCCCCAAACCCTTCCACCCCGATGTGCACAAACTAAAAGTGTGTTTTTTTTTACAACGAATGGGCTGTAAAAGATGAAAGCTGGGATCAGGATTACCCAATGACATTCGGTCACCTACCCCTATACATTTTTTCTTCACAATGAGCTCCCAATAACATCAGCTGGGTTCACTCTTTGAAGGAAAGTTCTATAAATGGCCTTTCTGTAATGACTCCTACCTTTCCGATCCCTCTGGTTGGTGAAGGAGCTGGTGACACTGGAATGAAGTCAATGCGCTTTGGTGAGGCAGATTTATCCAGGTCATTGTCACTCTGTGGGAAACAGAACAACATTCGATGTGAATAAATCTATTGAAGGACAGGCCTGAAAAAGCTCAATATTCTACTTGGCTAGATGGCAACCTCAGGCTGCAGCACACACAGTGCTCCCTATAATACGGTAAGAGCATTCACTGAACTAACATTCTGTTCATTACACAACCCTAGCACAAGCATTGCAAAGAGAGTATAACAAATCTCTCATTTTAAACAGATTGTGTGGTGAATGTCTCCCAGCAGGTGAACCGGGGATGCAGGGGACTGGGGGAGGATGGGGTACCGGAGTGTGCAGGGGACTGGGGGAGGATGGGGTACCGGGGTGCGGGGGTGGGGGGGGGATGTAGGGGACTGGGGGAGGATGGGGTACCGGGGTGCGGGGGGGGGATGTAGGGGACTGGGGGAGGATGGGGTACAGGGGGGGGAATGCAGGGGACTGGGGGAGGATGGGGTACCGGAGTGTGCAGGGGACTGGGGGAGGATGGGGTACCGGGGTGCGGGGGGGATGTAGGGGACTGGGGGAGGATGGGGTACAGGGGGGGAATGCAGGGGACTGGGGGAGGATGGGGTACCGGGGCGTGCAGGGGACTGGAAGAGGATGGGGTACCGGGGTGCAGGATGGGATGCAGGGGACTGGGGGAGGATGGGGTACCGGGGCGTGCAGGGGACTGGGGGAGGATGGGGTACCGGGGCGTGCAGGGGACTGGGGGAGGATGGGGTACCGGGGCGTGCAGGGGACTGGAAGAGGATGGGGTACCGGGGCGTGCAGGGGACTGGGGGAGGATGGGGTACCGGGGCGTGCAGGGGACTGGGGGAGGATGGGGTACCGGGGCGTGCAGGGGACTGGGGGAGGATGGGGTACCGGGGTGCAGGATGGGATGCAGGGGACTGGGGGAGGATGGGGTACCGGGGCGTGCAGGGGACTGGGGGAGGATGGGGTACCGGGGCGTGCAGGGGACTGGGGGAGGATGGGGTACCGGGGCGTGCAGGGGACTGGAAGAGGATGGGGTACCGGGGCGTGCAGGGGACTGGAAGAGGATGGGGTACCGGGGCGTGCAGGGGACTGGGGGAGGATGGGGTACCGGGGCGTGCAGGGGACTGGAAGAGGATGGGGTACCGGGGCGTGCAGGGGACTGGGGGAGGATGGGGTACCGGGGCGTGCAGGGGACTGGGGGAGGATGGGGTACCGGGGCGTGTAGGGGACTGGGGGAGGATGGGGTACCGGGGCGTGCAGGGGACTGGGGGAGGATGGGGTACCGGGGCGTGCAGGGGACTGGGGGAGGATGGGGTACCGGGGTGCAGGGGACTGGGGGAGGATGGGGTACCGGGGCGTGCAGGGGACTGGAAGAGGATGGGGTACCGGGGTGCAGGGGACTGGGGGAGGATGGGGTACCGGGGCGTGCAGGGGACTGGAAGAGGATGGGGTACCGGGGCGTGCAGGGGACTGGGGGAGGATGGGGTACCGGGGCGTGCAGGGGACTGGGGGAGGATGGGGTACCGGGGTGCAGGGGACTGGGGGAGGATGGGGTACCGGGGCGTGCAGGGGACTGGGGGAGGATGGGGTACCGGGGCGTGCAGGGGACTGGAAGAGGATGGGGTACCGGGGCGTGCAGGGGACTGGGGGAGGATGGGGTACCGGGGTGCAGGGGACTGGGGGAGGATGGGGTACCGGGGCGTGCAGGGGACTGGAAGAGGATGGGGTACCGGGGCGTGCAGGGGACTGGGGGAGGATGGGGTACCGGGGCGTGCAGGGGACTGGTGGAGGATGGGGTACCGGGGCGTGCAGGGGACTGGGGGAGGATGGGGTACCGGGGCGTGCAGGGGACTGGGGGAGGATGGGTTACCGGGGCGTGCAGGGGACTGGGGGAGGATGGGGTACCGGGGCGTGCAGGTGACTGGGGGAGGATGGGGTACCGGGGTGCAGGGGACTGGGGGAGGATGGGGTACCGGGGCGTGCAGGGGACTGGGGGAGGATGGGGTACCGGGGCGTGCAGGATGGGATGCAGGGGACTGGGGGAGGATGGGGTACCGGGGCGTGCAGGGGACTGGGGGAGGATGGGGTACCGGGGCGTGCAGGGGACTGGGGGAGGATGGGGTACCGGGGTGCAGGATGGGATGCAGGGGACTGGGGGAGGATGGGGTACCGGGGCGTGCAGGGGACTGGGGGAGGATGGGGTACCGGGGTGCAGGATGGTATGCAGGGGACTGGGGGAGGATGGGTTACCGGGGCGTGCAGGGGACTGGAAGAGGATGGGGTACCGGGGCGTGCAGGGGACTGGGGGAGGATGGGGGACCGGGGGGTGCAGGGGACTGGGGGAGGATGGGGTACCGGGGCGTGCAGGTGACTGGGGGAGGATGGGGTACCGGGGTGCAGGATGGTATGCAGGGGACTGGGGGAGGATGGGTTACCGGGGCGTGCAGGGGACTGGAAGAGGATGGGGTACCGGGGCGTGCAGGGGACTGGGGGAGGATGGGGGACCGGGGGGTGCAGGGGACTGGGGGAGGATGGGGTACCGGGGCGCAGGATGGGATGCAGGGGACTGGGAGAGGATGGGGGACTGGGGGGTGCAGGGGACTGGGGGAGGATGGGGTACCGGGGTGCAGGATGGGATGCAGGGGACTGGGGGAGGATGGGGGACTGGGGGGTGCAGGGGACTGGGGGAGGGGCAGGGGATGGATGAGGAGGGACGTGCAGGGGACGATGGGGTACCGGGGTGCAGGGGCCTTCAGTGGGGGAATGTCTAGGCAGGAGAGGCCTACTCTTCCTTCGTGGGGCCTGGGGAAGCAATGCCGGGAATACAGAACCACGGACGTCACCCACACCGGAGGCCATTCAGCCTGTCGTTAAGTGGATTCATGATGTATTGCTGTAGGAAAGGAGCTCGGTGAATGGCCTACTTCTGTGCTGTAAACTTCAAATCAAATCAACTTTTACTGTCATTGTTAGTGCACAAGTGCAGTACAACGAAATGTGGGCTTGCGGCTCCCGAGAGTGTACATTTAGATTAAGACATTTAAACATTCAACATACATTTGGCTTGTAGTATATTAACATAAATATGACCATAATAAAGTGCATTGGCAGATGTGCAGGCTTTAGAGTTTATTTGTGGAGTTCAGTAGGATGACAGCCCTGGGAAAGAAGCTGTTCCTAAATCTGGTCGTACGGGTGCGAATGCATCTGTAGCGTCTCCCAGATGGCAGGAGGGCGAACAGACTGTGGCTGGGGTGGGTAGGGTCTTTGATGATGGACCGTGACCTCCGTAGACAGCGTTTCTGGTATATGTGCTCTATGGTCGGTAGCCGGGTGCCGGATGGAAGGAAAAAAATCCTTGCATGTCCAGAGTGGTGCCCACACTTCACATAATCTGGGTCGACTGATCAGGCACCACATTGCCACATGACCAGGAGATGCACGGCTCCCAGGCATTTTCACAACGGAACGTAGACAACAACAATCCACAGAACAGAACACACACATGTTTTCACAGGTACGGTGTACGGTGAGGCCGTCTCCTCCCCGAGACACAGGTACGGTGTACAGTGAGGCCGCCCCCTCCCAGAAACACATGTACGGTAAGGCCGTCCCACCCTGAGACATAGGTACGGTGTACGGTGAGGCCGTCTCCTCCCTGAGACACAGGTACAGTGTACGGTGAAACCATCTCCTCCCCGAGACACAGGTACGGTGTACGGTGAGACCGTCTCCTCCCCAAGACACCGGTACGGTGAGGCCGCCCCCTCCCTGAGGCACAGGTACGGTGAGGCCATCTCCTCCCTGAGACACAGGTACGGTGTACGGTGAGGCCGTCTCCTCTCCAAGACACAGGTACGGTGAGGCCGCCCCCTCCCCGAGACACAGGTACGGTGAGGCCGTCTCCTCCCCGAGACACAGGTACGGTGAGGTCGTCTCCTCCCCGAGACACAGGTACGGTGTACGGTGAGGCCATCTCCTCCCCGAGACACAGGTACGGTGAGGCCGCCCCCTCCCCGAGACACAGGTACGGTGAGGCCGCCCCCTCCCCGAGACACAGGTACGGTGAGGCCATCTCCTCCCCGAGACACAGGTACGGTGTACGGTGAGGCCATCTCCTCCCCGAGACACAGGTACGGTGAGGCCGCCCCCTCCCCGAGGCACAGGTACGGTGAGGCCATCTCCTCCCCGAGACACAGGTACGGTGAGGCCGCCCCCTCCCCGAGACACAGGTACGGTGAGGCCGTCTCCTCCCCGAGACACAGGTACGGTGAGGCCATCTCCTCCCCGAGACACAGGTACGGTGAGGCCGCCCCCTCCCCGAGACACAGGTACGGTGAGGCCGCTCCCTCCCCGAGACACAGGTACGGTGAGGCCATCTCCTCCCCGAGACACAGGTACGGTGAGGCCGCCCCCTCCCCGAGACACAGGTACGGTGAGGCCGTCTCCTCCCCGAGACACAGGTACGGTGTACGGTGAGGCCATCTCCTCCCCGAGACACAGGTACGGTGAGGCCGTCTCCTCCCCGAGACACAGGTACAGTGTACGGTGAGGCCATCTCCTCCCCGAGACACAGGTACGGTGAGGCCATCTCCTCCCCGAGACACAGGTACGGTGTACGGTGAGGCCATCTCCTCCCCGAGACACAGGTACGGTGTGCGGTGAGGCTGTCTCTCACTGCGAGGACTGTACACCAAACCTGTCTCAATGGGTGACCCAGTTCCCATGCATCTGCTTGGTTTAAATTCCTTTGGAGCCGGTGAGTCATGTTAATCTGACACTGCTCACAAAGCTGTATCCATGATGAAATTGCGTGGCCTGGACACTAGCCAATTTATTCCAAGGGATTCCAGTAAGAAGTGCTTTAAGCATTCTTCCTGCCTCATCTGATCACGTCGGGAGATCTCACAGCCTCTGACAACTAACAGGTACAGAAGAGGAACAATCAAAAAAAATCTGTTATTTAAAGCGTCGACAAATGGCTGACTCTCTCGAGGAGCACATCACTCCCCCAGGATGTAGCTGTAGTTACAGCCACCTACAAGAGCTGTATGACTCAGGACAGTTCACCCACTGGTACACGGCTCACTCACCAGGTTCAAGCTTTCCTCCCATGAAACGCTCATCTGCATCGCTGCCTGTACTCCCCTGTTTACAAAACAAAGACAATTCAGTGGTGTTTTGCTCCCCTCCCCTCTAATTCATCTAAACCGTATACAATACAAGAGGCAGCAACAACCAGAGCGAGACTCGGCAGCAGTTTGAAAATCTAGAACAGAGTGAGAGCGAAGTGAGTAAGAGCATAGAAAACATAGAAACATAGAAGATAGGAGCAGGAGTCGGCCATTCGGCCCCTCGAGCCTGCTCCGCCATTCAATGCGATCATGGCTGATCATCCAAATTCAGTACCCTGTCCCTGCTTTCTCCCCATACCCCTTGATCCCTTTAGCCTTAAGAAATATATCCAACTCTTTCTTGAATATATTTAATGAACTGGCCTCCACCGCCCTCTGTGGCAGAGAATTCCACAAGTTCACCACTCTCTGGGTGAAGAAATTCCTCCTCATTTCAGTCCTAAATGGCTTACCCCTTATCCTTGGACTGTGACCCCTGGTTCTGGACTCCCCGGCCATCAGAAACATCCTTCCTGCATCTAGTCTGTCCAGACCTGACAGAATTTTATAGGTTTTGATGAGATCCCCTCGCAATCTTCTAAACTCCAGTGAGTATAAGCCCAATTGACACAATCTCTCCTCATACGTCATTCCTGCCATCCCAGGTATCAGCCTGGTGAATCTTCGCTGCACTCCCTCCATGGCAAGAACATCCTTCCTCAGGTAAGGTGACCAAAACTGCACACAATACTCAAGGTGCGGTCTCACCAAGGCCCTATACAACTGCAGCAAGACATCCTTGTTCCTGTACTCAAACCCTCTCGCTACGAAGGCCAACATACCATTTGCCTTCTTAACCGCCTGCTGCACCTGCATGCTTACCTTCAGCGACTGGTGCACAAGGACACCCAGGTCTCTTTGCACTTCCCCTTCTCCCAATCTATTGCCATTCAAATAATAATCTGCCTTCCTGTTTTTGCCACCAAAGTGGATAACCTCACATTTATCCACATTATAGTGCATTTGCCATGTTTCTGCCCAATCGCCCAACCTGTCCAAATCGTACTGGAGTTTCACGACATCCTCCTCACAGCATACCCTCCCACCCAGCTTTGTGGCGTCTGCAAATTTGGAGATATTACATCCAATTCCCTCGTCCAGATCATTAATATATATTGTGAACAGCTGGGGTCCTAGGACCGATCCTTGCGGTACCCCACTAGTCACTGCCTGCCACTCGGAAAACGACCCGTTTATTCCAACTCTTTGCTTTTTGTCCGCCAACCAGTTCTCTATCCAAGTCAATACCTTGCCCCCAATCCCATGTGCCTTAATTTTGCACAATAATCTCTTATGCGGGGCCTTATCGAAAGCCTTCTGAAAGTCCAAATACACCACATCCACTGGTTCTCCCTTATCTATTTTACCAGTTACATCCTCAAAAAATTCCAGTAGATTAGTCAAGCATGATTTACCTTTTGTAAATCCATGTTGACTTTGTACGATCCTGTCACTGCTTTCCAAGTGCTCTGCTATTACATCTTTTATAATGGACTCTAGCATTTTCCCCATTACCGATGTCAGGTTTACCGGTCTATAATTCCCCGCTTTTTCTCTGCCACCTTTTTTGAATAGTGGGGTAACATTAGCTACCCTCTAATCCATGGGTACTGTTCCAGAGTCTATCAAGTTCTGGAAGATGACCAGCAATGCATCTACTATTTCTAGGGCCACTTCCTTAAGTACCCTGGGATGTAGATTATCAGGCCCTGGGGATTTATCGGCCTTCAGTCCCATCAATTTTCCTAACACCATTTCCCTACAAATACTGATTTCTTTCAGTTCCACCCTTTCATCAGACCCTATGTTCCGCGGTATTTCTGGGAGGTTATTTGTGTGCTCCTTTGTGAAGACAGAACCAAAATATGTATTTAGTTGGTCTGCCATTTCTTTGTTCCCCATTATAAATTCCCCCGATTCTGACTGCAAGGGACCTACGCTTGACTTCACCAATCTTTTTCTCTTTACATATCTATAAAAGCTTTTACAGTCAGTTTTTATGTTCCCTGCAAGCTTACTCTCATATTCTATTTTCCCTTTCTTAATTAATCCCTTTGTCCTCCTTTGTTGAATCCTAAACTGCTCCCAATCCTCAGGATTATTGCTTTTTCTGGCCAATTTGTATGTCCTCTCCTTGGATCTTATGCTATCCCTAATTTCCCTTGTTAGCCACGGTTGAGTCACCTTTTTTGTTTTATTTTTATGCCAAACTGGGATGAACAAATTCTGTAGCTCATCCATCCTCGAGACCGGGCAATAGGTGACATTACTAAAACACCTTTCAGCAACAGATACTCTAAATGATTAAAATCTTCTGGAAAATACAGAAACTAGCTCGAATATCCAGAGGTGAAAAACATACAGTTGCCTAAGCAAACCAACTAGTGGTACCCAAAGATTCCGACTTTAAACCTAAATAAAGATGTAATGCCTTGCTCCAATCTTACCTCTCGTGAGCCGTCTCTCGATTCATGAGATCCATTCCTTCTTCCTATTTAAAACAAAAACAAGTGCCACGAGAATGTGAGTCTATTTTGATATATTTGCAACCACAGAGATAATAACAGGCGTGCACGGGGCAGAAGTGTGACCCAACTCTCTCTAATGGGGGAGCCATCTTGTACGGTAGAGTCTGCAGGTTCGTTACGCACCCAGCGCACTTCAGGCTTCGCAATGTCACGTGAACAAACTTCACCAAGCCCGAGTCAGTCCTGCTGGTTTGTTCCAACCTCTAAATGCCTACAAAAATCTGTGCAATTAGTCTCTAACTGACCTCAGGGAAGCACAGCAATTGAACTTTGCAACCTTGAAGGGACGTGACAGGTTAGAGACACCTGCATCTCAGCAGCAGAATAATACACTGTGTATCACATGGTGCAACGCTCCTGTTCTTCAACAACAGATCCTGTCACTGACCACGAACAATGCCACAGGAAATCCATTGGTTTTATATAAACTGGGGTCATTGGGAGCTGCAGATCGCAGCAGCTGATAACCCCCAGTAACAGGCAGCGAGAGGCAGATCAATACCAGGAGACTGCGACCTTCTCGCCACATTCAAAGGGTCAGCCGTGGCTCAGTTGGCCGCACCCTCGCCCGAGTCAGAAGGCTGTGGGTTCAAGACCTACTCCAGAGATTTGAACACAAAAATCTAGGCTGACACTCCGTACTGAGGGAGTGCTGCACTGTCGGAGGTGTCGTCTTTCAGATGAGACATTGAACTGAGGTCCCGTCTGCTCTCTCAGGTGGACGTAAAAGATTCCATGGCACTATTTCTAAGAAGCGTAGTGGAGTTATCCCTGGTGTCCTGGACAATATATATTAATGATGATCTAGACGAGGGAGCTAGATGTAATATCTCCAAATTTGCAGACGACACAAAGCTGGGTGGGCGTGTGTGCTGCGAGGAGGATGCCGAGAAACTCCAGGATGATTTGGACAGGTTGGGTGATTGGGCAGAAGCATGGCAGATGCAATATAACATGGATAAATGCGAGGTTATCCTGGTGTCAAAAACAGGAAGGCAGATTATTATCTGAACGGCAATAGATTGGGAGAAGGGAAAGTGCAACGAGACCTGGGTGTCCTTGTGCACCAGTCGCTGAAGGTAAGCATGCAGGTGCAGCAGGCGGTTAAGAAGGTAAATGGTATGTTGGCCTTCGTAGCGAGAGGCTTTGGGTACAGGAACAAGGATGTCTTGCTGCAGTTGTACAGGGCCTTGGTGAGACCACATCTTGAGTAGTGTGTGCAGTTTTGGTCGCCTTACCTGAGGAAGGACGTTCTTGCCATGGAGGGAGTGCAGCGAAGATTCACCAGGCTGATACCTGGGATGGCAGGAATGACGTATGGGGAGAGATTGGGTCGATTTGGAATTTAGAAGAATGAGAGGGGATCTCATTGAAACTTATAAAATTCTGACAGGACTGGACAGACTAGATGCAGGAAGGATGTTCCCGATGGTCGGGGAGTCCAGAACCAGGGGTCACAGTCTAAGGATAAGGGGTAAGCCATTTAGGACAGAAATGAGGAGGAATTTCTTCACCCAGAGAGTGGTGAACCTGTGGAATTCTCCACCACAGAAGGCAGTAGAGGCCAATTCATTAAATATATTCAAGAAGGAGTTGGATATATTTCTTAAGGCTAGGGGGATCAAGGGATATGGGGAGAAGGCAGGGACAGGGTACTGAATTTGGATGGTCAGCCATGATCTCATTAAACGGCAGCGCAGGCTAGAAGGGCCGAATGGCCTACTCCTGCTCCTATCTTCTATGTTCCTATGTTTCCATGTTAATATTTATCCCTCAATCAACATCACTAAAACAGGTTATCTGGTCATTATCACATTGCTGTTTGTGGGAGCTTGCTGTGCACAAATTGGTTGCCACATTACAACAGTGACTGCACTTCAAAAGTACTTCATTGGCTATAAAGCGCTTTGGGACGTCCGGTGGTCGGTAAAGGCACTATATAAATGCAAGTCTTTCTTTCTTGCCATCTGCAAGATCATTCTAAACAAGTGCTGTCTAGTGTCAAAGTTGGAAAAATATCAAAAATGTTACAGCACAGAAGGAGGCCATTCAGCCCATTGTGTCAGTACTAGCTCTTTGCTAGAGACATCCATTTCTAATCCCACTGTCCCCCTCTCCACACAGCCCTGAATCTGCCTCTGCTTCAAACATACTTAAAAAGAAATTAGGAGAGCGAAGTGGGGCCATGAAAAAACACTGGTGGACAAAATAAAGGACAATCCCAAGGTGTTTTATAAGTATATTAAGGGCAAGAGGATAACTAGGGAAAGAGTAGGGCCCATTAGGGATCAAAGTGACAATCTGTGTGTAGAGTCGGAAGATGTAGGTGGGGTTTTAAATGAATATTTTGCATCTGTGTTCACTATGGAGAAGGATGATGTAGGCATAGAAATTGGGCAGGGGGATTGTGATATACTTGAAGAAATTAGTATCGAGAGGGAGGAGGTACTAGCGGTTTTAGCGGGCTTAAAAGTGGATAAATCCCCAGGCCCTGACGAGATGTATCCCAGGCTGCTGTGTGAGGCAAGGGAGAAGATTGCAGGGGCTCTGACACAAATTTTCAGAACCTCTCTGGCCACAAGGGATGTGCCAGAGGACTGGAGGACAGCTAACATAGTACCATTATTCAAGAAGGGTAGTAGGGATAAACCAGGGAATTATTGGAAACAATTCTGAGGGACAGAATTAGTCTCCACTTGGAGAGGCAAGGATTAAATCAAAGACAGTCAGCATGCTGTGTCAGGGGGAGATCATGTCTAACCAATTTGATTGAATTTTGAGAGGGGGAGACTAGGTGTGTGGATGAGGGTAGTGCAGTTGCTGTAGTCTACATGGACTTCAGTAAGGATTTTGACAAAGTCCCATATGGGAGACTGGTCAAGAAGGTAAGAGCCCATGGGATCCAGAGAAATTTGGCACATTGGATCCAAAATTGGCTTAGTGGCAGGAGGCAGAGGGTGATGGTTGAAGGTTGTTTTTGTGACTGGAAGCCTGTGTCCAGTGGGGCACCACAGGGATCAGTGCTGGATCCTTTGCTGTTTGTAGTGTACATTAACGATTTAGATATGAATGTAGGAGGTATGATCAGTAAGTTCGCAGATGACACGAAAATTGGTGGAGTGGTAAATAGCGAGGAGGGAAGCCTCAGGCTACAGGACGATATAGATGGGTTGGTTAGATGGGCAGAACAGTGGCAAATGGAATTTAACCCTGAAAAGTGTGAGGTGATGCATTTTGGGAGGACTAACAAGGCAAGGGAATACACAATGAATGGTAGGACCCTAGGAAGGACAGAGAATCAGAGGGACCTTGGTGTGCATGTACATAGATCCCTGAAGTCAGCAGGATAGGTAGATAAGGTATAGAATATAAGAGCAGGGAGGTTATGATGGAGCTGTACAAAACGCTAGTTAGGCCACAGCTGCAATACTGTGTGCAGTTCTGGTCGCCACACTATAGGAAGGATGTGATTGCATTGGAGAGGGTGCAGAGGAGATTCACCAGGATGATACCTGGGCTGGAGCGCTTCAGCTATGAGGAGAGACTGGACAGGCTGGGGTTGTTTTCCTTAGAGCAGAGAAGGCTGAGGGGGGACCTGATTGAGGTGTACAAAATTATGAGGGGCATAGATAGGGTAGATAGAAAGGAACTTTTCCCCTTAGTAGAGGGGTCAATAACCAGGGGGCATAGTTTCAAGGTAAGGGGCAGGAGGTTTAGAGGGGATTTGAGGAAAAACTTTTTCACCCAGAGGGTGGTTGGAATCTGGAACTCACTGCCTGAAAGGGTGGTGGAGGCAGGAACCCTCACAACATTCAAGAAGCATTTAGATGAGCACTTGAAACACCATAGCATACAAGGCTACGGACCAAATGCTGGAAAATGGGATTAGAATAGACGGGGCTTGATGGCCGGCGCGGACACAATGGGCCGAAGGGCCTCTTTCTGTGCTGTATAACTCTATGATTCTATGTGTGTCTACTCTTCCCTTAAAAATGCACAATGATTCATGCCAGTGATTGGAACATTATAAAATAACAAAACTATGCTGACAAATTAAATAAAACACTCTGCAATTCAGCCTTAATTGGACAATGCATAGTGTTAATTATTGCTCTTTGACTCCAGGACGATAGAGTAACAACTCCAGACACACTCCCAGTTAGCAGATCATTTTCCCGACTTCCGCCGAGTTGCGGGTGTACAACACATCGCCCTCCACCCCCGTGTCTCCCCCCCCCCCCCCCCCCCGGCCCCCCACATGTCTTCAAATATCTAATTCCTCGGCCTACGACAGCAGGAGAGGCCACACAGCCTTCGAATACCGTCAGAATTTGAAAATACCAGTCCATCAATTCCCAAATCCACACACTGCCCTTTCTCTGTCCGCGTGAGAGAAATGCGAGACCACAGACCTGGAACAGTCTCGGAAACACTCCAAACCTGGACAACACCAGGGGATCACTCAAATAATAAACCCATTCCTTGAATAAATGAATTGCGTTTCCCTTCATGTTGGGATAAATGACCCAAGACACGCTAGCTGTTAATTAATAGAATCCACTGAATGAGGGATTTAATTACTGTGCAAGCTTTGGAACTTGGAGGCCATTCAGCCCCTCAAGCCTGTTCTGCCATTCTAACAGATCATGGCTGATCTGTAGCTCAGCTCCATTCACCTGCCTCTGCTCCACCTTCCTTGATGCCCTTACCCAACAAAAATCTCTCAATCGTGTGCCATCATAAACATCACAAACAAACAAAACATACTTTATGGTGAGTGCAATGCACCAGATACAACTTCTGATTCTGCTTTCCCACCACTGCGAACAATGGGGGGAACCAATATCCTTGCGGGGAGGTTTGCTAGCACTGCTGGGGAGGGTTTAAACTAACTTGGCAGGGGGTTGGGGTACAGAGTGGAGCTATAGTAGGGGGTGATTTACGGCCAAATACAGAGGGAAAAACAAGTCAGCTGGGAAGGCAGAGCAAATATGTGAAGGCAAAAGAGAATATGGCAGGGCTGGAAGGCATTTATTTTAATGCAAGGAGTCTTGCAAATAAGGTGGATGAACTGAAGTTGTTGTTGAACACATGGGAGTACGATATTGTTGCTATCACGGAGACATGGTTGAGGGAGGGTCAGGACTGGCAGCTCAATATTCCGGGGTATAGAATCTTCAGGCGAGACAGAGGGGGGTGTAAAAGGGGAGGGGGTGTTGCAATACTAATTAAGGAGTCAATTACTGCTGTAAGGAGGGATGATATATTAGCGGGTTCCTCTAATGAGGCCATATGGGTAGAACTTAAAAACAAAAAGGGGGCAAGCACTTTGCTGGGAGTGTACTATAGGCCCCCAAACAGTCAGGGGGAGATAGAGGAACAGATATGTAGGCAAATCTCAGAGAAGTGCAAAAATAATAGGGTAATAATAGTGGGGGATTTCAACTTCCCCAATATAAATTGGGACAGTCAGAGTGTGAAAGGCTTAGAGGGTGCAGAATTCTTAAAGTGCATCCAGGAGAGCTTTTTGAGCCAACATGTAGAAAGTCCTACAAGAGAGGGGGCGGTACTGGACCTAATTCTGGGGAATGTAGCCGGGCAAGTGGTGGAAGTGTCAGTAGGAGAGCATTTTGGCGACAGTGACCATAATTCGGTGAGATTTAAGGTGGTCATGGAAAAAGACAAAGACGGCCCGGAAATAAGGGTTCTAAATTGGGGGAAGGCCGATTTTAATATGATAAGGCAGGATCTGGCCAAAGTGGACTGGGAGCAGCTGCTTATAGGAAAATCCACATCAAAACAGTGGGAGACTTTCAGAAGGGAAATAGAGAGAGTACAACGCCAACATGTTCCTGTAAAGGTCAAGGGTGGGACCAACAAGCAAAGGGAACCTTGGATGACAAGGGATATACAAAAATGCATTAGAAATAAAAGGGGGGCTTTTGGCAGTTACAAAAGACTAAAGACAGAAGAAGCCCTAGAGGAGTATAAAAAGTGCAGGGGCATACTTAAAAAAGAAATTAGGAGGGCGAGGAGGGGCCATGAAATAACACTGGCGAGCAAAATAAAGGAAAATCCTAAGATGTTTTATAAGTATATTAAGGGCAAGAGGATAACCAGGGAAAGGGTAGGGCCCATTAGGGACCAAAGTGGCAATGTGTGTAGAGCCAGAGGATGTAGGCGGGGTTTTAAATGAATTTTTTGCATCTGTGTTCACTATGGAGAAAGACGATGCAGACATAGAAATCGGGCAAGGGGACTGTGACATACTTGAACATATTAGCATCGAGAGGGAGGAGGTGCTAGCGGTTTTAGCGGGCCAAAAAGTGGATAAATCCCCAGGCCCGGACGAGATGTATCCCAGGCTGCTGTGGGAGGCAAGGGAGGAGATTGCAGGGGCTCTGACACTAATTTTCAGAACCTCTCTGGCCACAGGGGATGTACCAGAGGACTGGAGAACAGCTAACGTAGTACCATTATTCAAGAAGGGTAGCAGGGATAAACCAGGGAATTACAGGCCAGTGAGTCTAACATCTGTGGTGGGGAAATTATTGGAAAAAATTCTGAGGGACAAAATTAATCTCCACTTGGAGAGGCAAGGATTAATCGGGGATAGTCAGCATGGCTTTGTCAAGGGTAAATCATGTCTAACAAATCTGATCGAATTTTTCGAGGGGGTGACTAGTGGGGTGGATGAGGGAAATGCTGTGGATGTGGTTTACATGGACTTCAGTAAAGCTTTTGACAAAGTCCCGCATAGGAGACTGGTCAAGAAGGTAAGAGCCCATGGGATCCAGGGTGCCTTGGCGCGTTGGATCCTAAACTGGCTGAGTGGCAGGAGGCAGAGGGTGATGGTCGAAGGTTGCTTTTGTGACTGGAAGCCTGTGTCCAGTGGGGTACCTCAGGGATCGGTGCTGGGTCCCTTATTGTTTGTGATCTACATAAATGATTTGGATGAAAATGTAAAAGGTATGATCAGTAAGTTCGCAGATGACACGAAAATTGGTGGGGTGGTAAATTGCGAGGAGGAAAGCCTCCGGCTACAGGACGATATAAACGGGTTGGTCAGATGGGCGGAAAAGTGGCAAATGGAATTTAACCCTGAAAAGTGCGAGGTGATGCATTTTGGACGGACAAATAAGGCAAGGGAATACACAATGAGTGGTAGGATCCTAGGAAGTACAGAGGGTCAGAGGGACCTTGGTGTACATGTACATAGATCCCTGAAGGCAGCGGAGCAGGTAGATAAGGTGGTTAAAAAGGCATATGGGATACTTGCCTTCATTAGCCGAGGCATAGAATATAAGAGCAGGGAGGTTATGATGGAGCTGTACAAAACGCTGGTGAGGCCACAGCTGGAGTACTGTGTGCAGTTCTGGTCGCCTCACTATAGGAAGGATGTGATTGCTTTGGAGAGGGTGCAGAGAAGATTCACCAGGATGTTACCTGGGATGGAGCGCCTCAGCTATGAAGAGAGGCTGGACAGGCTGGAGTTGTTTTCCTTGGAGCAGAGAAGGCTGAGGGGGGACCTGATTGAGGTGTACAAAATAATGAGGGGCATAGATAGGGTAGATAAAGAGGAACTTTTCCCCTTAGTGGGGGGGGTCAATAACAAGGGGGCATAGATTCAGGGTAAGGGGCAGGAGATTTAGAGGGGATTTGAGGAGGAACTTTTTCACCCAGAGGGTGGTTGGAATGTGGAACTCACTGCCTGAAAGGGTGGTGGAGGCAGGAACCCTCACAACATTCAAGAAGCATTTGGATGAGCACTTGAAATGCCATTGCATACAAGGCTATGGACCAAATGCTGGAAAATGGGATTAGACTGGACAGGGATGGATGGGCGGCGCAGACACGATGGGCCGAAGGGCCTCTTTCTGTGCTGTAAAACTCTATGACTCTATGACTCTAACACATAATGGCCATCAGCCTGCCTGCCCTTCGCACAGGAATTGAAGCGGCTGGAAGGACGGTTACTGGTGCCATGCTGCAGAAACCAAAACTGCGATTTCACCGCCTTCATTTTCTTCAGTGAGCTTCAACAAAAAGGATGAAAAAGGAAAAAGCGTCACAGGCCAGGGGGTAAGAGCAGGGACAAGAGTACAGCAGAAAAAGTATTTTAAAAGTAGAAGTGAATGAGTCCCTCGTTACACTGCACACTGCACTGTACCGTCCTTCTTCTTCTTCTTCTTAGACAGTCCCTCGGAACCGAGGATGACTTGCTTCCACATTGAAAATGAGTTCTCAGGTGACTGATGAGTCCAATGCGGGACCTACAGTCTCTGTCACAGGTGGGGCAGACGGTGGTTGAAAGGGCAGGTGGGTGGAGTGCTTGGGTTGACGTGCGCTCCTTGCGCTGCCTGCGCTTGGCTTCCGCTTGCTCCTGGCGAAAAGACTTGGTGTTCGGCACCTTCCCTGATGCTTCTCCTCCACTTTGTGTGTGGTCTTGGGCCAGGGATTCCCAGGTGTCGGAGGGGATGTTACATTTTTTCCAAGGAGGCTTTGAGGGTGTCCTTGAAGCATTTCCTCTGCCCACCTGCGGCTCTCTTGCCGTGTCGGAGCACCGAGTAGAGCATTTGTTTTGGGAGACTCGTATCGGGAATGCGGACGATGTGATCCGTCCATCGGAGCTGATCGAGCGCGGTCAAAGCTTCGATGCTGGGGATGTTGCCCTGAGCAAGAACACTGACGTTGGTGCGCCTATCCTGCCAATGGATTTGCAGGATCTTGCGGAGGCAGCGTTGGTGGTACCTTTTCAGTGCTTTGAGGTGCCTGCTGTACATGGTCCATGTCTCTGAAGCATACAGTAGGGCGGGAATCACTTCTGCTCTGTAGACCATGAGCTTGGTGCTGGGTTTGATGTCCTGGCCTTCAAACACTCTCTTCCTCAAGCGACCGAAGGCTGCACTGGCACACTGAAGGCGGTGTTGGACTTGGTCATCGACGTCTGCCCTTGTTGACAATATGTAAGAAGTCGCACAACACCAGGTTATAGTCCAACAGCTTTATTTGAAATCACAAGCTTTCGGAGCGCTGCTCCTTCTTCAGGTGAAGTGGAGAAATGCATAAAGACACAGCTTATATAGTCAGAGAACCATGTCAGATGTTTACAGGTAACCTTTCCAACTGCCATTTATCACACCTCGGCAGAGAGATAATCACAGCAGTCAAAGGTGTGAATGGTGTCCAAACAGGTCAGTCAGGGAAACATTACATCAAAGAACAATGTTGACAATAGGCTCCCGAGATATGGAAAGTGGTCCATGTTGTCCAAGGCCTTGTCGTGGATTTTGATAATCACGGAGCAGTACTGTGTGGCGGGGGCAGGTTGGTAGAGGACCTTTGTCTTATGGATGTTTAGCGCAAGGCCCATGCTCTCGTACGCTTCAGTGAAGGTGTCGACGATGGTTTGGAGTTCGGCCACAGAGTGTGCGCAGACGCAAGCGTCGTCTGCATACTGTAATTCGATGACAGAGGATGGGACAACCTCGGATCTGGACTGGAGGCGATGGAGGTTGAACAGTTTCCCATTTGTTCTGTAAATTAGCTCCACTCCAGCGGGGAGCTTACCGAGGGTGAGATGGAGCACTGCAGCCAGGAAGATCGAGAAGAACGTTGGTGCGATGACACAGCCTTGCTTGACCCCAGTCTGTACGTGAATTGGGTCTGTGGTGGATCCATTGGTCAGGATCACGGCTTGCATGTCTTCGTTAAGCAGGCGGAGGATGGTGACAAACTTTTGAAGGCAGACGAATTTGAGGAGCACACTCTATAATCTCTCACGGTTGATGGTGTCGAAGGCCTTTGTGAGGTCAAAGAAGGCCATGTACAGCGGTTGGTGCTGTTCCCTGCATTTCTCTTGTAGTTGATGCGTGGTGAAGATCATGTCCATTGGGCCCCTTAGTGGGCAGAATCCGCATTGTGACTCAGAAGAGCTCTTCAGCCACTGGGAGAAGGCGATTGAGGAGGATTCTTGTGATGACTTTCCCTGTGGCAGACAGCAGGGAGACTCCTCTGTAATTACCGCAATCGGACTTGTCACCTTTCTTGAAGATGATCACGATTATGACATCTCAGATCCCCTGGCATGCGCTCCTCCTTCCAAATAAGAGAAATGAGTTCATGCATTCGCGCCAATAGTGCTTCTCCGCCATGCTTTAGTGCCTCGGCGGGGATTCCATCTGCCCGAGGCCTTGTTGTACTTCAGTTGTCGGATGGCCTTTTCAACCTCATGCCGGGCTGGGGTTGTGCTGAGATGGTGGTGGGTAGCATGCTGCAGGATGGAGTTGAGGACACTCGCGTTGAAGACAGTGTCTCGGTTAAGGAGATCTTCGAAGTGCTCCTTTCAGTGGGCACTGACTGCCTCTCCGTTCTTGGTCCGCAGTGGGGTAGGACCTTGGGTGCTTGGGCCGTAGGTGGTCTTGACTGCGCTAAAGAATCCACGCACCTCATGGTTGTCAGCTAGCTGCTGGATCTCCTGCGCTTTCTCCACCCACCATCTGTTCTTTAGGTGGTGAGGTTTTTGTTGGATCTCGGCCTTCAGGCGTCTGTAGAGCTGCTTTCTTGCTCTCGAGTTCTGTTGCTGTTTCCAGATCAGGAATGCCTTGCGCTTGCGACTTATTAGCTCCTGGATCTCCTGGTCATTCACGTCAAGCCAGTCTTGGTGTTTCCTGGTCGAGTGACCGAGCGTCTCTTCACAGGTGCTGATTATGGAGGCCTTGAGTGCAGACCAGGCGCTGTGGACACTCTGTGTCTCTGAATCACTGGGAGTAGTCAGGTTGTTTGTGAGGCGCAGGCTGAATAGGGCTTTCTTAGTGGGGTCTTTGAGTGCTCCAGCGTTGATTTTCCTGCGGCATTGTTTCTGTTACCGCCGCTGTTTTGGGGCTACGTTGATGGAGATGACAGAGCAGATTAGGCGGTGGTCTGTCCAGCAGTCGTCATCTCCTGTCATGGCACGGGTGATGCGGACGTCCTTGCGGTCCCTCGCTCGGACGATGACTTAGTCCAGCAGATGCCAGTGCTTGGAGTGAGGGTGTTGCCATGAAGCCTTGTACTTGTCTCTCTGACGGAACAAGGTGTTGGTTATGACAAGGCCATGTTCTAAGCATTTCGTCAGGAGGAGGGTACCATTGGAGTTGGCTTTCCTTATCCCCTCTCCGCCGAACACCTCGAGTCTGTTCGCCAGGAGCAAGCAGAAGCCGAGCGCACGTCAACCCAAGCACCCCACCCACCCACCCCTTCAACCACTGTCTGCCCCACCTGTGACAGAGACTGTAGGTCCCGCACTGGACTCATCAGTCACCTGAGAACTGATTTACACTGCACATTGTGTGGACACTGCACTGTCCTTCACACTGCACCTCATGACATTCGGGCTGTGCACGGATTGCAGTGTAACCACTGCACTGTCCTTCACACTGCACCTCATGACGTTCGGGCTGTGCACGGATTGCAGTGTAACCACTGCACTGTCCTTCACACTGCACCTCATGACGTTCGGGCTGTGCACGGATTGCAGTGTAACCACTGCACTGTCCTTCACACTGCACCTCATGACGTTCGGGCTGTGCACGGATTGCAGTGTAACCACTGCACTGTCCTTCACACTGCACCTCATGACGTTCGGGCTGTGCACGGATTGCAGTGTAACCGCAGCTGGTGCAAAGCTGACTTCTGAAATTTTTTTAAAATTTTAATCGAAAGAGGAAACCTGCTAATGGTGTTTAAAATCATGAAGGGTTGCAGTACGATAAATCTTGTAAAACTATTTCCATGATTGGCGAGATGTTAACTAGAGAGCCTAAACTTAAAATCACCATATGAACAAACGGAGAGGTCAAGATGACTTCTTTGAATATTAAGCACAGGGTGTTTCGAACATGGGATGCCTGACCAGAACAGAGTGGGAGAAGCAATCATAGCTTTCAAAAGGGAAGTTAATAACTCTTTGTAAAAGAAGTTTAAACGGTGTGGAGAAAGGCCGGTGAGTAGAAGTGTGGGTTCTGCTTTTCCCGGTGTGCGATTAACTGCAGCTCTCTGCTCCCATGATACGGCCAAGCTTGGCTCAGTGTAAGTAGCACTCGATTCCTACAATCACCAGGAATCCACCACACTGGATTCGAGAAATGTGAGGATAACATGGATGTTACAGGTGAGCCCCACCCTCACCCATCATTATACGATATATCATACAGCACCTTCTAAACCCGACAGTCACATCCAACAGCAGAACATCAAGTCAGACACTATTTTAAACTGATTTCCTTTTGACTATTTCTGCATTTACAGTAGAACACTAGTTTGTATACATAACTATTCCAACCAGCTGGAATAGGGCTGAATATCTATCGCAAGTCTTGCATTTCCCGTCCACAAACCTTTTGGTTGCACTTTGCCATCAACATTTACAATTGTAAATTACTATGTCAACATTTCCCATTGGGTTTTGCAATGTCAATGGTCACAATGCAGTTGCAGTCTCCGGTTACTAGGTGGTTCTATGGAATTAATTTCTGAAACTTCTCTCCCAACAGTTACCACTGTGTATATAAAATCAACTCGTGCTCATCGACTAACCCCGGGCTATTTACTGGGATTTGTTGAAGATTCAAAGTATGACATTTTACTGTCTTCAGTTAAGGCGGCAAGGCTATTCAATCCCAGAAGAATGAGGAGATTTGTTACAGGTCAGTGTATCTGTACAAAACAAAAACAGGTACATAAAATCAGGCAATCTACCTCTGCGTGTATGGTTTATAGGATCTAATACACAACAGCTTGCACTGCACACTGATGGGTATTTTACTTTTAGTCTGTAAATTAATTTAATATTTCGGGTCTCTCTTACAGATCAGAGCTTGATAATAAATAGTTTACTAAACAAAAAATCCCCAGCAAATGAATAGTGTGATATACCAAGAACATCTCCCACACTCTGAAACCAGACACGCAGTGTGACTGAACACTTACTCCCCGTACTGAAACTGTTCTGTGATCTCTCGGCTTTAGTAGAGCAGAAGTGAGCACCTGCTTTACCTGTTTGATCTGATGCAGCCTGCTGCTGGGGATACGAACTGGTGACGAGGGGACAATCTAGAAAACAAAAGTAAGAGAAACACTAACAAGTGTAAACTCTTCATTACAAATCTTACAGAACTTCATTTCATTTTTTAATGATATTTTTGGGTGAATTTTTGTGCACGCTAAGCTGAGGAATGTCAACACTGAGGAATGGAGCACTTTCTGTTGTTCGGTACTCGGTGCCACTGCCAAACACTCTCGAGGTTGGGCACAGGACGGGGCCTGGTGCAGAGCACAGCTTCCCGAACTCGGCCCAGATTTGCTTGAATTTCATCCTCAAGAGCACCTCTTGCTGCCCCAGTACATTTCCACACCTGCCATCTGTATGCAGCCACTCTGTGCCACTGACTCATGTCCACTGGGACCTGGGTTGAAACCCCCAAGCTCATTTAGCCCATGACCCTTGTACAGACTTTATTCCATCGGTCTCGGACACGGTAATGATTGGACAGTGCGGTGATGCAATGCGTCACTTCATCACTTTCACCTTCGTGTGCATATTATGGATAGGCCAACACGAGACAATCCTAACAGGTACTGGCCTCGCACACATTTGACCAGAGGTTATTGGGAGCTCACACAGAGTTGGACCAAGTGGATTGAGAGTTCAAGGGGAAACCCTGAGCTCTTCCATAACCAACGGCATTCCCCAATTCTACTAAAGCAAGTGATGCTTTAAATCTTCATATCAAAAGGGAAAGAGTGCCAACTTCCTTGGCTCTGCCGCCAAGTGACAGCAGTCAATAGTTAGCCCTGCCTGGCTTAGCTAAACTAATAAATGCCCAGAGCTCAATGGCTTGACCTTAGTAACGGTGGGCTTAGTGAATTAGTCCACATTGACAAGTGGACTGAGCATCAAATTTAATGGAGTCACAAATGATTATTAGATTTAACCCCGTTAGAGGTACACGAATTCTTCGGGATTGTTTTAACATCGTGAAATTGTAAACATTGCACACTAACACACACACACAGGAAGTAAAGCAGTTGCATTAAGTACAGGAAGTGCCTGCTGAATGTAAGGGGTAGGCTGTCTTTACCTGACTGTGTCGGTTCATGACAGTAGTGCTGTTCCTCCGATTGCGCAGGGCATCTGGTTGAAAAACCTGAGAGTTGTCACTAAAAAAAGAGAAATCAGCTGAGTGCGATTCCCATTATCAGGCATCAACCCTCCGAACAGCCAAAGAGAAATCAGCTGATTGTGATTTCCATTAACGTCAGACATGCAACCCTCTCAGAAAGAATTTGGAGAAGAGATCCATTTAAATGTTGGATTTTTAAAGCAGAGTGTGTTCACGCTCATTTAAAAAGAAAGCACTGAGACTACAGGTGGTTAAAATGCTAATCGGCTACTCCTGACATAGAAACATAGAAGACAGGAGCAGGAGTAGACCATTCGGCCCCTCGAGCCTGCTCCGCCATTCACTGAGATCATGGCTGATCATCCAAACTCAGTACCCTGTCCCTGCCTTCTCCCCATATCCCTTGATCCCTTTAGCCTTAAGAAATATATCCAACTCCTTCTTGAATACATTTAATGAATTGACCTCAACTGCCTTCTGTGGTAGAGAATTCCACAGGTTCACCACTCTCTGGGTGAAGAAATTCCTCCTCATCTCTGTCCTAAATGGCTTACCCCTTATCCTTAGACTGTGACCCCTGGTGCTGGATTCCCCGGCCATCGGGAACATCCTTCCTGCATCCAGTCTGTCCAGTCCTGTTAGAATTTTATAAGTTTCAATGAGATCCCCTCTCATTCTTCTAAACTCCAGCGAGTATAAGCCCAATCGACCCAATCTCTCCTCATACATCATTCCTGCCATCCCAGGTATCAGTCTGGTGACTCATTGCTGCACTCCCTCCATGGCAAGAACATCCTTCCTCAGATAAGGCGACCAAAACTGCACACAATACTCAGGGTGTGGTCTCACCAAGGCCCTGTACAACTGCAGCAAGACATCCTTGTTCCTGTACTTGAACACTCTCGCTACGAAGGCCAACATACCATTTGCCTTCTTAACCGCCTGCTGCACCTGCATGCTTACCTTCAGCAACTGGTGCACAAGGACACCCAGGTCGCGTTGCACTTCCCCTTCTCCCAATCTATTGCTGTTCAGATAATAATCTGCCTTCCTGTTTTTGCCACCAAAGTGGATAACCTCGCATTTATCCACATTATACTGCATCTGCCCAATCACCCAACCTGTCCAAATCATACTGGAGTTTCTCAGCATCCTCCTCAGAGCACACACGCCCACCCAGCTTTGTCTCATCTGCAAACTTGGAGATATTATATCTAGTTCCCTCGTCTAGATCATTTATATATATAGTGAATAGCTGGGGGCCTAGGACCGATCCCTGTGGTACCCCACTAGTCACTGCCTGCCACTCGGAAAAAGACCTGTTTATTCCAATCTTTGCTTCCTGTCTGCCAACCAGTTCTTTATCAAAGTCAGTACCTTACCCCCAATCCCATGTGCCTTAACTTTACACGCTAATCTCTTATGCGGGACCTTATCGAAAGCCTTCTGAAAGTCCAAATACACCACATCCACTGGTTCTCCCTTATCTATTCTACCAGTTACATCCTCAAAAAATTCCAGTAGATTAGTCAAGCACGATTTACCTTTTGTAAATCCATGTTGACTTTGTCCGATCCTGTCACTGTTTTCCAAGTGCTCTGCTATTACATCTTTTATAATGGACTCTAGCATTTTCCCCACTACCGATGTCAGGCTTACCGGTCTGTAATTCCCCGTCTTCTCTCTACCACCTTTTTTGAATAGTGGGGTAACATTAGCTACCCTCCAATCCATGGGAACTGTTCCAGATTCCGTCGAATGTTGGAAGGTGATCAGCAATGCATCTACTATTTCTAGGGCTGCTTCCTTAAGTACCCTAGGATGTAGATTATCAGGCCCTGGGGATTTATCGGCCTTCAATCCCGTCAATTTCCCTAACACCATTTCCCTGCAAATACTGATTTCTTTCAGTTCCACCCTCTCATTAGACCCTATGTTCCCCGACATCTCTGGGCGGTTATTTGTGTCCTCCTTTGTGAAGACAGAACCAAAGTATGTATTAAATAGTTTCCCAAAGACGGAAAACAATAATTAATTTGCTGATAAAACACCTCAGACCCAACACATCCAAACAGTGCAGAGTTGCATTCAACAGAGCCAACAGAATGTGAAGCCATAGATCCACAACACAACAATACAAAAAAGGTCAAAGTCATAAAACTTTACAGAGTTATAGTTCACCCACAGCTTGAGCACTGTGTCCAGTTCTGGTTAGACCGCACCTTGAGCACTGTGTCCAGTTCTGGTCAGACCCACCTTGAGCACTGTGTCCAGTTCTGGTCAGACCCACCTTGAGCACTGTGTCCAGTTCTAGTCAGACCCACCTTGAGCACTGTGTCCAGTTCTGGTCAGACCCACCTTGAGCACTGTGTCCAGTTCTGGTCAGACCCACCTTGAGCACTGTGTCCAGTTCTGGTCAGTCCCACCTTGAACACTGTGTCCAGTTCTAGTCAGACCCACCTTGAGCACTGTGTCCAGTTCTGGTCAGACCCACCTTGAGCACTGTGTCCAGTTCCGGTCAGACCCACCTTGAGCACTGTGTCCAGTTCTGGTCAGACCCACCTTGAGCACTGTGTCCAGTTCTAGTCAGACCCACCTTGAGCACTGTGTCCAGTTCTGGTCAGACCCACCTTGAGCACTGTGTCCAGTTCTGGTCAGTCCCACCTTGAGCACTGTGTCCAGTTCTAGTCAGACCCACCTTGAGCACTGTGTCCAGTTCTGGTCAGACCCACCTTGAGCACTGTGTCCAGTTCTGGTCAGTCCCACCTTGAGCACTGTGTCCAGTTCTAGTCAGACCCACCTTGAGCACTGTGTCCAGTTCTGGGCAGACCCACCTTGAGCACTGTGTCCAGTTCTAGTCAGTCCCACCTTGAGCACTGTGTCCAGTTCCGGTCAGACCCACCTTGAGCACTGTGTCCAGTTCTGGTCAGACCCACCTTGAGCACTGTGTCCAGTTCTAGTCAGACCCACCTTGAGCACTGGGTCCAGTTCTGGTCAGTCCCACCTTGAGCACTGTGTCCAGTTCCGGTCAGTCCCACCTTGAGCACTGTGTCCACTTCTAGTCAGACCCACCTTGAGCACTGTGTCCAGTTCTGGTCAGACCCACCTTGAGCACTGTGTCCAGTTCCGGTCAGACCCACCTGGAGCACTGTGTCCAGTTCTAGTCAGACCCACCTCGAGCACTGTGTCCAGTTCTGGTCAGACCCACCTTGAGCACTGTGTCCAGTTCCGGTCAGACCCACCTGGAGCACTGTGTCCAGTTCTAGTCAGTCCCACCTTGAGCACTGTGTCCAGTTCTGCTCAGTCCCACCTTGAGCACTGTGTCCAGTTCTGGTCAGACCCACCTTGAGCACTGTGTCCAGTTCTGGTCAGACCCACCTTGAGCACTGTGTCCAGTTCAGGTCAGACCCACCTTGAGCACTGTGTCCAGTTCTGGTCAGACCCACCTTGAGCACTGTGTCCAGTTCTGGTCAGTCCCACCTTGAGCACTGTGTCCAGTTCTGCTCAGTCCCACCTTGATCACTGTGTCCAGTTCTGGTCAGTCCCACCTTGAGCACTGTGTCCAGTTCTGGTCAGTCCCACCTTGAGCACTGTGTCCAGTTCTAGTCAGTCCCACCTTGAGCACTGTGTCCAGTTCTGCTCAGTCCCACCTTGAGCACTGTGTCCAGTTCTAGTCAGTCCCACCTTGAGCACTGTGTCCAGTTCTGCTCAGTCCCACCTTGAGCACTGTGTCCAGTTCAGGTCAGACCCACCTTGAGCACTGTGTCCAGTTCTGGTCAGACCCACCTTGAGCACTGTGTCCAGTTCTGGTCAGTCCCACCTTGAGCACTGTGTCCAGTTCTGCTCAGTCCCACCTTGAGCACTGTGTCCAGTTCTGGTCAGACCCACCTTGAGCACTGTGTCCAGTTCTGCTCAGTCCCACCTTGAGCACTGTGTCCAGTTCCGGTCAGTCCCACCTTGAGCACTGTGTCCAGTTCTGGTCAGACCCACCTTGAGCACTGTGTCCAGTTCCGGTCAGTCCCACCTTGAGCACTGTGTCCAGTTCTGGTCAGACCCACCTTGAGCACTGTGTCCAGTTCTAGTCAGTCCCACCTTGAGCACTGTGTCCAGTTCTGGTCAGTCCCACCTTGAGCACTGTGTCCAGTTCTGGTCAGACCCACCTTGAGCACTGTGTCCATTTCTGGTCAGACCCACCTTGAGCACTGTGTCCAGTTCTGGTCAGTCCCACCTTGAGCACTGTGTCCAGTTCTAGTCAGTCCCACCTTGAGCACTGTGTCCAGTTCTAGTCAGACCCACCTTGAGCACTGTGTCCAGCTCTGGTAGACCCACCTTGAGCACTGTGTCCAGTTCTGGTCACTGAGACACAAGGGAGAGATTCAAGGGCTGGAGGCAGAGCAGTGAGGAGGCTGACCCCCTAGGTTCCAGTGTCTTGATTATGAGGAACACTGAAGAAGCTTGGCCTTTGCAGCCTGGGACGGAGAGGTCCGAGAGGTGATATCAGAGAGGGATGAGAGATAGGAAACGGTGGGGAAAATTACTTCAAATTAAATTACGAGAGTAGGACAAGGGACCATGTTCAAACTAGTAAAAGGCAAATTTAGGTCCGAGACTAGGAAGTTCTTCCTCCCTCAAAGACAATGTCTGGAATGGACCTCTAGATATCAGGAAGTCTAAAACTCTGGACTCGTTCCACAGCCAACTGGATGGTGCAAAGGGGGTACATAGGTACAAGAGATGGCCATTCAGCCCCTCCAGCCTGTTCCGCAATTCAATCTGATCATGGCTGAGCTATACTTCAACTCCATTCGGCTCAATCTCTCCTCATAGGACAATCCCCCCAATCCCAGGAACCAGTCTGGTGAACCTTTGTTGCACTCCCTCTATGGTAAGTATATCCTTCCTTAGGTAAGGAGACCAAAACTGTACACAATACTCCAGGTGTGGTCTCACCAGGGCCCTATATAATTGCAATAAGACGTCTTTACTCTTGTACTCAAATCCTTTTGTAATAAAAGCCAACATACAATTTGCCTTCCTAATTTCTTGCTGTACCTGCATGTTAACTTTCTGTGATTCATGTTCAAGGACCCCCAAATCCCTCTGAATCGCTTGAAAACTCCAATCGACCCCCAGGCGTTTGGGGGAAGAGAGTTCCAGATTTCCACTGCCCTTTGTGTAAAACAGTGCTTCGAGATTTTACTACTAAAGGGACTTCAAGGCTATTCTGGATGGATGAACCAAGATGGCTAAACTGCCTTCCTGATTTGTAAATATTCTGTAATCTAGTGAAAGTAAAATAATGTCCAGCAGCTCCTCCCCTCGCCCCCGCCCAAAGAACATACAAACAAGAGTAAAACCAGCTCTGCCAGTTAACTCATTCTGAGGTATCACTGGTAAAAAGAAACCTTCTGGATCAGGATTCAGTGGGTCTGAATTTCATGCCTCCAGCCACACACGGCAGTGAGGAGTGTGAGCCACTCGCACCATTCCAAGCTTAAACTAGTTGTTTGTAGAAGGTGACTTCGAGAGCATATAACAAGCACAAGTTGGCAACAACAGAAAATGCTGGAGATACTCAGCAGGTCAGGCAGCATCATGGAGAGAGAAACAGAGTTAACGTTTCAGGTCGATGACCCTTCGTCAGAACTGGAAAAAGTTAGAGAAGTAACAGATTTTTAAGCAAGTGCAGAGACAGTGAAAGGGAGGAGGGGAGGAAAGAACAAAAAGGTAAAGTCTGTGATAGGATGGAAGGCAGGAGAGATTAAAAAACAAAAAGGATGATGGTGCAAGGCAAAAGGAGATGGTAATGGGACAAGTAAAGAAACAAAAGATGACTCTAGATGAAGTGTAAATGGCGAGGGCAGAATGATCAACAGCTGCCACGTGAGAGAGAGAAAAAATATAGGGGCCGAGGTTACAGTCTGAAATTGTTGAACTCGATGTGGAGTTCCGAAGTCTGTAAAGTGCCTAATCGAAAGTTTCCTCGAGCTTACGTTGAGCTTCGTTGGAACAGTGCAAGAGGCCGAGGACGGAGAGATCAGAGTGGGAGTGGAGCGGAGAATTAACGTGACCGGTGACCGGAAGCTCGGGGTCACCCTTACGGACTGAACGGAGGTGTTCCGCAAAGCGGTCACACAATCTGTGTTTGGTCTCCCCAATGTAGAGGAGACCGCATCGTGAGCAGCGAATACAGTGTACTAAATTGCAAGAAGTACAAGTAAATCGCTGTTTCACCTGGAAGGGGTGTTTGGGGCCCTGGACAGTGGGAAGGGGGGAGGTATAGGGGCAGGTGTTACATCTCCTGCGCCTGCACAGGAAGGTGCCGTGGGGAGGGAGGGGCTGTTGGGGTGATTGAGGAGTGAACCAGGGTGTCGCAGAGGGAGTGGTCCCTTCGGAATGCTGAAAGGGGGAGGGGCAGGGGAAGATGTGTTTGGTGGTGGGATCATGCTGGAGGTGGCAGAAATAGCAGAGGATGATGGGGTAAAAGGTGAGGACAAGGGGAACCCTATCGTGGTTCCGGGAGGGAGGGGCAGGGGTGAGGGCAGAAGTGCAGGAAATAGAATGGACACGGTCAAGGGCCATGTCAACTATGGTAGAGGGGAATCCTCGGTTGAGGAAAAAGGAAGACATGTCGGAAGCACTGGTGTGGAAGGTGGCATCGTCGGAGCAGGTGCGGCGGAGGCGGAGAAACTGGGAGAATGGAATAGAGTCCTTACAGGAAGCGGGGTGGGAGGAAGTGTAGTCCAGGTAGCTGTGGGAGTCAGTGGGCTTGTAGTGAATGTTGGTCAATAACCTATCCTCAGAGATGGAGTCAGAGAAGTCGAGGAAGGGAAGGGAAGAGTCGGAGATGAACCATGTGAAGGTGAGGGAAGGGTGGAAATTGGAAGCAGAGTGAATGAAATTTTCTAGTTCAGGGCGAGAGCAGGAAACGGCACCGATACAGTCATCAATGTACCGGAAAAAGAGGTGAGGGAGGGGACCGGAGTAGGACTGGAACAAAGAGCGTTCCACATATCCCACGAAAAGGCAGGTATAGCTAGGACCCATGCGGGTACCCATGGCAACACCTTTGATTTGGAGGAAATGAGTGGAGTCAAAGGAGAAGTTGTTCAATGTGAGAACAAGTTCAGCCAGGCGGAGGAGGGTGGTGGTGGATGGGGACTGGTTGGGCCTCTGTTCAAGGAAGAAATAGAGCGCCCTCAGGCCGTCCTGGTGGGGGATAGAGGTGTAGAGGGATTGGACGTCCATAGTGAAAAGGAGACGGTTGGGGCCAGGAAACTGTCAAAGTGACGGGGGCGTCAGAAGAGTCGCGAATGTAGGTGGTAACCCAGTTGATTGTCTGGTCTCTTGGCCCAGTCATATTCCCATGGTCACTGGCCCACCTCTTCACATACTGGCCTTGATCAGAGGGTAACTGATAAACAAAGAATTCAAATTATCTCTCTCAATGACCTACATTAGCACCCAGTCCAGCAAAGCCTCAATTTTAAAATTCTCCTCGTTTTCAAATCCCTCCATTGCCTCGGTCCTCCCTATCTCGAACCTCCTCCAGCCCTACAAACCACCTGCCCCCCAGCACCCACTCCCCCACCCCCAACCGAGATCTCTGCGCTCCAATTCTGGCCTCTTGAGCATCCCTGATTTTAATTGCTCCACCATTGGCGGCCGTGCCTTCAGCGGACAAAGCCCTAAGCTCTGAAATTCCCTCCCTAAATCTTTCCACCTCTCTCTCCTCCTTTAAGACGCTCCTTAAAACCTACCTCATTGAACAAGCTTTTGGTCATCTGTCCTAATATCTCATGTGGCTTGATGTCAAATTTTGTTTGATAATCGCGCCTGTGAAACGCCTTGGGACTTTACTATGTTACAGGCGATGTATAAATACAAGTGGTTGTCGTTATTGTCCGCCAGTTTCTGAGCCAGGAGTGATGTATCACTGCACGAGGAAGGACCTTCCATTACTGACACTATCCTCTCATCAGCAACTTGATCTCAGTTCAGCTTTAACATGGCACACAACAATCTAATGGTGTTTTTTCTGCCAATATTAATCAGGGTTTAAAACATAGTGATGGCAGGAAACTTAACAGAAATCACACCCAACTCGGACTCGTTCAATCGACTGTTAGACACACTGCAAGAGTCAACAGCAGTGAACTCTGCGAGCACTAACATGTTTGAATGCAATTTGGGTGAGACACCAGCACAACTAAAAACATAGAAACATAGAAGATAGGAGCAGGAGTAGGCCATTCGGCCCCTCGAGCCTGCTCCACCATTCAATGCGATCATGGCTGATCATCCAAATTCAATACCCGGTCCCTGCTTTCTCCCCATATCCCTTGATCCCTTTAGCCTTAAGAAATATATCTAACTCCTTCTTGAATATATTTAATGAATTGGCCTCTACTGCCTTCTGTGGTAGAGAATTCCACAGGTTCACCACTCTCTGGGTGAAGAAATTCCTCCTCATTTCTGTCCTAAAAGGCCTACCCCTTATCCTTAGACTGTGACCCCTGGTTCTGGACTCCCCCGCCATCGGGAACATCCTCCCTGCATTTAGTCTGTCCAGTCCTGCCAGAATTTTATAAGTTTCAATGAGATCCCCTCTCATTCTTCTAAACTCCAGCGAGTACAAGCCCAATCGTCCCAATCTCTCCTCATACGTCATTCCTGCCATCCCAGGTATCAGCCTGGTGAATCTTCGCTGAACTCCTTCCATGGCAAGAACATCCTTCCTCAGATAAGGCGGCCAAAACTGCACACAATACTCAAGATGTGGTCTCACCAAGGCCCTGTGCAACTGCAGCAAGACATCCTTGTTCCTGTACTCGAACACTCTCGCTACGAAGGCCAGCATACCATTTGCCTTCTTAACCGCCTGCATGCTTACCTTCAGCGACTGGTGCACAAGGACACCCAGGTCTCGTTGCACTTCCCTTTCTCCCAATCTATTGCCATTCAGATAATAATCTGCCTTCCTGTTTTTGACACCAAAGTGGATAACCTCACATTTATCCACGTTATATTGCATCTGCCATGCTTCTGCCCAATCACCCAACCTGTCCAAATCATACTGCAGTTTCTCGGCATCCTCCTCACAGCACACACGCCCACCCAGCTTTGTGTCGTCTGCAAATTTGGAGATATTACATCTAGTTCCCTCGTCTAGATCATTAATTATATTTTGAATAGCTGGTTTTTAAAGGTTTTTAAGGTCCCAAATTAAGTTCTCAAGACTCCAGCATGTGGGAGCTCTTTTTATTTAAATGAAGGTCAGCCAATTCTGCACCATACAAGGGATAAAACTCCACAGGACCAAGTTTAATTGGCAGAAATGTAACATGAAATCAGAGAACCTCACGCACTACATAACAAGTACCAACATTCCTTCACTATCAAATCTAAATTAAAACAAAGAGAATTAATGGGAAACTCACTTACAGAACCCTTCCCCATGAGATACCGTAGTCACCCTCTCTCTCTCTCTCTCTCTCTCTCTCTCTCTCGAGATTCCCAATGCACAGCCAGTACAACTGGCATGTTAGCAAGACTCAAAATCCTACCTTCCAGCAAAGGCCCACTTTGGCCGGGGATCAGACCACGCTACATGCCCACTAAGGCCATCTCTCCTTATTTCAGGGAGCTGCTACATGCAAGAGTTGAAAGGGAGACATCAAAACCAACTTAAAGAGTGGTCCTGCCAGAGAATCGAAGCTACCGCCTTGTGTTTGAGCTCTCAGTCCCAAGGACAGGCTGGCACCAGTGCTGTCCCCAGCCACGTTGCGCTGCCCAGACCCAAGGACAAGCCGCATAAGAACATAAGAAATAGGAGCAGGAGTAGG
The DNA here is from genome assembly GCF_052327205.1 of Somniosus microcephalus. Lineage (NCBI taxonomy): Eukaryota > Metazoa > Chordata > Chondrichthyes > Squaliformes > Somniosidae > Somniosus > Somniosus microcephalus. The sequence continues at coordinate 462,954,471 of NC_140987.1, forward strand.
CCATTCGGCCCTTCGAGCCTGCTCCGCCATTCAATGAGATCATGGCTGATCTTCTGCCTCAACTCCATTCGCTGGCCCTATCGCCATATCCCTTGGTGCCCTCACTAGTCAGAAATCTATCAACTTCTGTTTTGAATATACCCAATGACTGAGCCTCCACAGCCCTCTGGGGTAGAGAATTCCAAAGATTCACCACCCTGTGTGTGAAGAAATGTCTTCTCATCTCAGTCCTGAATGGCCTACCCTTTATCCTGAGGCTGTGGCCCCTGGTTCTAGACTCCCCGGCCAAGGGAAACATTCTCCCAGCATCCACCCAATCAAGCCCTGTAATGATTTTGTATGCTTCAATGAGATCCCCTCTCATTCTTCTGAATTCAAGAGAATACAGGCCTAGTTTACTCAGTCTCTTCTCATACGACAGTCCCGCCATCCCAGGAATCAATCTCGTGAACCTTCATTGCACTCCCTCTATGGCAAGTATATCCTTCCTTAGGTAAGGAGACCAAAATTGTACACAGTACTCCAGGTGTGGTCTCACCAAGGCCCTATATAATTGGTTTAAGACTTCTTTACTCCTGTACTCAAATCCTCTTGTAATGAAGGCCAGCATACCATTTGCCTTCCTAACAGCTTACTGTACCTGCACATTCACTTTCAGTGACTCATGTACAAGGACACCCAGGTCCCTTTGAGCATCTGCATTCCCCAATCTTTCACCATTTAGGAAATAGTCTGCCTTTCTGTTTTTTCTACCAAAGTGGATAACTTCACATTTATCCACATTATATTCCATTTGCCATGTTCTCGCCCACTCACTGAGCCTGTTGAGATCCCCTTGAAGCCTCTTCACATCCTCTTCACAACTGACACTGACACCTAGCTTTGTATCATCAGCAAATTTGGAAATGTTACATTTAGTCCCCTCATCCAAATCATTGATATAGATTGTGAATAGCTGGGCCCAAGCACCAATCCTTGCGGTACCCCACTAGTCACAGCCTGCCATCCTGAAAAAGACCCGTTTATCCCTACTCTTTGTTTTCTGTCTGTTAACCAATTCTCAATCCATGCTAGTATATTATCCCCAATTCCATGTGCCCTAATTTTGTTCGCCAACTGGAACGGTTCCTGTAGATTGGAGGATAGCAAATGTAACCCCGCTATTTAAGAAAGGAGGGAGGAGAGAAAACGGGAAACTACAGACCTGTTAGCCTCACATCAGTAGTTGGGAAAATGCTGGAATCTATTATAAAGGATGCAATAACTGGGCACTTAGAAACTAATAGTAAGATTGGGCAGAGTCAACATGGATTTTATGAAAGGGAGATCCTGTTTGACAAAACCTATTGGAGTTCTTTGAGGGTGTAACTGGTGGATTAGACAAAGGGGAACCGGTAGATGTACTGTATTTGGATTTTCAGAAGGCCTTCGATAAGGTCCCACACAAGAGGTTGGTGAACAAAATTAGGGCACATGGAATTGGGGGTAATATATTAGCATGGATTGAGAATTGGTTAACAGACAGAAAACAAAGAGTAGGGATAAACGGGTCTTTTTCAGGATGGCAGGCTGTGACGAGTGGGGTACCGCAAGGATCGGTGCTTGGGCCCCAGCTATTCACAATCTAGATCAATGATTTGGATGAGGGGACTAAATGTAACATTTCCAAATTTGCTGATGATACAAAGCTAGGCGGCAGTATCAGCTGTGAAGAGGCTTCAAGGGGATCTTGACAGGCTCAGTGAGTGGGCGAGAACATGGCAGATGGAATATAATGTGGATAAATGTGAAGTTATCCACTTTGGTAGAAAAAACAGAAAGGCAGAGTATTTTCTAAATGGTGAAAGATTGGAAAATGCAGATGCTCAAAGGGACCTGGGTGTCCTTGTACATGAGTCACTGAAAGTGAATGTGCAGGTGCAGCAAGCCGTTAGGAAGGCAAATGGTATGCTGGCCTTCATTACAAGAGGATTTGAGTACAGGAGTAAAGAAGTCTTACTCCAATTATACAGGGCCTTGGTGAGACCACACTTGGAGTACTGTGTACAATTTTGGTCTCCTTACCTAAGGAAGGATATACTTGCCATAGAGGGAGCGCAATGAAGATTCACGAGATTGATTCCTGGGATGGCGGGACTGTCGTATGAGAAGAGACTGAGTAAACTAGGCCTGTATTCTCTTGAATTCAGAAGAATGAGGGGGGATCTCATTGAAGCATACAAAATCATTACGGGCTTGATAGGGTGGATGCTGGGAGAATGTTTCCCTTGGCTGGGGAGTCTAGAACCAGGGGCCACAACCTCAGGATAAAGGGGAGGCCATTCAGGACTGAGATGAGAAGACATTTCTTCACACAGTGGGTGGTGAATCTTTGGAATTCTCTACCCCAGAGGGCTGTGGAGGCTCAGTCATTGGGTATATTCAAAACAGAAGTCGATAGATTTCTGACTAGTAAGGGCATCAAGGGATATGGCGATAGGGCCGGTGAATGGAGTGGAGGCAGAAGATCAGCCATGATCTCATTGAATGGCGGAGCAGGCTCGAAGGGCCGAATGGCCGACTCCTGCTCCTATTTCTTATGTTCTAACCTCTTGTGTGGGACCTTATCGAAGGCCTTCTGAAAATCCAAATACACCACATCTGCCGGTTCCCCTTTGTCTACTTCACTAGTTACATCCTCAAAGAACTCCAATAGATTTGTCAAACGGGATTTCCCCTTCACAAATCCATGTTGATTCTGCCCAATCTTACTATTAGTTTCCAAGTGCCCAGTTATTGCATCCTTTATAACAGATTCCAGCATTTTCCCAACAACTTCCCGCATGGCGCTGTCCCAGCTGCACAGCACTGCACAAACCCAAGGTGCAAGAACAAAAAGTTAACAGAGCAATGAAATGAGCCTCGTCTTCCATGAAGGAGAAAAACCCAAAGTGCAGGCACCTTGGACCTCGGAGAAACTAAACTGCTTCAAAACACGGTCCAGTACTTCCCCATTCTCCATCCTAGAAACACATGAAAATGTTGTAGGGTTCCGAAAGCTAGAAGAGTATCGAAAAATCCAACTGAAGCTGAAACTGCAGCCAGCCAAACGAGCTGTCACAGAGCGGTGACAAGACTGGTGCAACGGTTAGTGGCCAGAGTGTGTCTCAAACTCTGTAACCGGAACGGAAACTCTCGGAAACAGAGTTCAGCTGCAGCAGATGCTGCTTCACCGGATTGGAGATCCCAGTCTGATTCACACACTTTCACAGAATCACAGAAACCCCACAGTGCAGATAGAGGCCATTTCGGCCCATCGAGCCTGCACCGACACATATCCCACCCAATCCCCGTAACCCCACGAGCGGGGTAACTTAAGATTGGGTGACCGCTTTGCGGAACACCTCCGTTCAGTCCGTAAGGGTGACCCCGAGCTTCCGGTCGCCTGTCATTTTAATTCACCGCTCCATTCCCACTCGGACCTCACCGTCCTTGGCCTCTTGTATTGTTCCACGGAAGCTCAACGTAAACTCGAGGAACAGCACCTCATCTTCCGATTAGGCACGCTGCAGCCTTCCGGACTCAATATCGAGTTCAACAATTTCAGATCATAACCTCAGCCCCATTTCATTTTCTCTTGTTATTGTTCCACTCCTTCCCCCCCCCCCCTTTCCTTTTGTTTCTCTCTCACACCTGGCAGCTATCTTTTGCCTTGCCAGTACACTTTACACCTAATCCCAGCCTATTACCATCTCGTCTAGCTTCTAATCTCTTTTACTTCTTATGTTTCTTTTATTCTTTTGTCCGATCGCAGCCCTGCCTTCGATCTAGTTTCTTTTCTTTACAGTTTTGAAGAAGGGTTCAACCAGAAACGTCAACTCAAATTTCTCTCCACGGATGTTGCCTGACCTGCTGAGTTTTTCCAGCATTTTCTGTTGTTATTTAAGATTGTCATTCACTGGATAGCTATGATGCCTGTTACACATCTGTTTAAATCCCTCTCCATGGCCTCGCCCCTCCTTATCTCTGCAATCTCCTCCAGCCCTACAACACCGCTCTTCCCAAACGCTGCATTCCTCTGACGGAGGCCTTGTGCATTTCCCCTCCCTTCGCCTGCCATTGGTGGCCGTGCCGTCTCTGCCCGATACTCTGGGATGCACTCCCTGAACCCCTCCGTGTCCCTCTCCCCTCTCTGACCACCTCTCCTAATCTCTCCTCCTTTGGCTTGGCATCCATTTTCTTTATGCCTCTATGAAGCGCCGTGGGATGTTTCTCTGAGCTGTTATATAAATGCAAGTTCCTGTAAACATGTCCTTTCCAGCATTTCCTGGTCTTACTCCCTAACTTCAAGTCTGGCAACTTGTTAAACAAAGAACACTTGACAACAAAGTGGAGTTAACAGCAAAGTCTGTGTCTGTGGAGTTAAATCAGCCAGTGAAACAGAGCCCGTTAAAGAGAGCTCCCCACGCCTGAACTATTTGAGGGTCTCAGTGACCAAGGGATATATGAGAACATAAGAACATACAAAATAAGAGCAGTCGGCCACACGGCCCCTCGAGCCCGCTCCACCATTCAATAAGATCATGGCTGATCATCGACCTCAACTCCACTTTCCCGCCCGATCTCCATATCCCTCGATTCCCCTAGAGTTCAAAAATCTATCGATCTCAGCCTTGAATCTACTCAAAGACTGAGCCTCCACAGCCCTCTGGGTTAGAGAATTCCAAAGATTCACCGCCCTCTGAGTGAAGAAATTTCACCTCATCTCAGTCTTAAATGGCCGACCCCTTAACTTCAGACTGTGACCCCTGGTTCTAGACTCTCCAGCCAGGGGAAACAGCCTCTCAGCATCTACCCTGTCAATCCCCCTCAGAATCTTAGATGTTTCAATGAGATCACATCTCATTCTTCTAAACTCCAGAGAGCATAGGCCCATTCTACTCAATCTCTCCTCACAGGACGACCCTCTCATCCCAGGAATTAATCTAGCAAACCTTCGTTGCACCCCCTCGAAGGCAAGTATATCCTTTCTTAGATATGGAGACCAAAACTGTGCCCAGTACTCCAGGTGTGGTCTCACCAAGGCCCTGTACAATTGTAGCAAGACTTCTTAACTCTTATACTCCAACCCCTTGCAATAAAGGCCAACATGCCATTTGCTTTCCTTATTGCTTGCTGTACCTGCAGACTAACTCTCTGTGTTTCCTGTCCGAGGACACCCAAATCTCTCTGAACACCAACATTTAATAGTTTCTCACCATTTATAATATTCTGTTTTTTTATTCTTCCGACCAAAGTGAATAACCTCACATTTCCCCACCTGCCATGTTCTTGCCCACTCACTTAACCTATCTCTATCTCTTTGCAGACTCTGTGTCCTCCTCACTTACTTTCCCACCTAGCTTTGTATCATCATCACACTTGGATACATTACACTCGGTCCCTTCATCAGTCATGCAGCAACTCCAGAATCAACATCCAATATTCTGTAATTAGAGATACAGAGAGGAATCTCCTGCTTCCTCTCGAAACCCGCTGCTTTGACTCAGCGACTGGTAACTCACTCCTTTTTTAGCTCAGCGTCCATGTTTCCTGACACTTCTGTGAAGCTCCTCACAGCATCGCCCTATGATTAAAGATGTTGAACTATATTCAAGCACGCTGTGTCTTTCTCGATCTCCCTACGGTTGAAGCTGCCAGCTATATTATGGCAAGTTGTTGCTGCGTAACAATACAGTAATTTGGCAGTTCTGACATCACAAACAACGAGTGATGTTCTGCTGGTTACAAACATCAGATCAGCAAGATTCAAAATCTGCCTTAAAATCACAAATCACTCTTAACCACACTTTAACTTCTAAAACATCAAATGGATGAATTGAGAATGAAAGCAATGAAGATGGTCATCCTGCAAACAATCATTTGCAGCTTACTCGCTGGCACAGCACTGGGAAATATAGAGTCACACAGGAGGTGGCCATTCGGCCCATCGTGCCTGTGCCGGCTCTTTGAACGAGCTCTCTAATTAGTCCCACTCCCAATGCTCTTTCCCCAGAGCCCTGTAAATCTTTTCCCTTCAAGTATTTATACAATTCTCTTTTGAAAGTTACTATTGAATCTGTTTCCACCGCCCTTTCAGGCAGCGCATTCCAGATCACAACAACTCGCTGTGTAAAAAAATGTTTCCTCCCCCTCTGGTTCTTTTACCAATCACATTAAATCTGTGTCCTTTGATTACTGACCCTCCTGCTAGTGGAAACAGTTTCTCCTTATTTACTCTATCAAAACCATTCATGATTTTGAACACCTCTATCTAATCTCCCCTTAACCTTCTCTGCTCTAAGGAGGACCCAACTTAACAGTCTCTCCACATACTGCCCACAACCAAGTAATACCCAGTAAGTAAATGAGTGCAGTGATTTGTCTAATATCCACCCACTGACTAGTAAGTCAAGGAACAGGCTATTTTAGATCTAGTGTTGTGCAATGAGACAGGGTTAATTAATAACCTTGTAGTAACCTGGGAGGAGAGGAGCTGAGCATGGCGGCCAGAGGCCGGACCGTGAGCGGGAGAAGCAGGCCCCGGGCCGTCGGACCGTGGAGCCGGCGACAGTGAGGAGGAGGCCGCGGCGACCGGAGCATTTACATCCCGACGATGTGTTCGGCGAGTCGGGCGGAGGCAGCGCAGCGCAACGAGCAGCAGCCACGACGACCCGCTACAGCACGTTGGCCGGCAGCTCCTTGGCGAGAAGCTCGCAGTCCGACTGGGAGGAGGGGAGCCGGGCATGGTGGCGAGAGGTCGGATCGTGAGCGGGAGAAGCAGGCCACCACACGTGGAGCCGGCAACAGTGAGGAGGTGGCCGCGGTGACGAGGCGGCTGAGGGACATCGTGCTCCCACTGCCACTGGATGCCATCGAATTGACTTTCTGAACACGGCGCTGTAAGAATAGCTGACGTGTCCCTACGGGGAGTAAGCATTCCATTGTACTAGTTACATATGGCAAATAAAATTGAATTGAATTGAATTAAAGGAGCCTCTGGTGAAGTGATCATAACGTGATAGAATTTTATACTGAGTTCGAAAGTGATTTAGTTAAGTCCGAAACTAGGGTCTTAAATCTGAACAAAGCAAACTACGTAGGTATGAGAGGCGAGTTGCTTAAGGTAGATTGGGAAACTAGATTAAAAGATATGATGGTAGATAAGCAATGGCAAACATTTAAATAAATAATTCACTACGAATATACATTCCCTTAAGGAATAAAAACCCCACGGGAAAAATGGTCCAACCATGGCTAACAAGAGAAGTTAAAGATAGTATTAAAGGAAGAGGTTTATAATGATGCCAAAAAGAGTAGTAAGCCTGAGGATTGGGAGGATTTTAGAATTCAGCAAAGGAGGACCAGGACATTGACAAAGAAAGAGAAAATAAAATGAGAGTAGACCAGCGAGAGTCATCAAAACAGATTGTAAAAGCTTCTATAGGTATGTAAAAAGGAAGAGATTAGTTAAAGTAAATGTGGGTCCCTTACAGGCAAAGACAGGAGAAATTATAATAGGGAATAAGGAAATGGCAGAGACATTATTATAGTTACTAAGGTCTCTCTGGTGTAACGGGGACTGTTGGTAAACCATTTAACTGTAGTGTAATTGGTGGGATTGATTGATTTAATTTAATTTCAATTAATTAAAGGGTAAGTCATGGCAGGACAGCCCGGCCACGTGGTATGCTCCTCCTGCACTATGTGGGAACTCGGACACTTCCCGTGTCCCTGACAACTACGTGTGCAGGAAGTGTATCCAGCTGCAGCTACTGACAGACCACATTGCGGCGCTGGAGCTGCGATTGGATGCATACTGGAGCGTTCATGATGCTGAGGACGTCGTGAATAGCACGTTTAGCTAGTTGGACACACCGCAGGTAGAGGTTGGACAGGCAGGAAGGGAACGGGTGACCAACAGGCAGAGTACGAGGCGCAGGCAGGTAGTGCAGGGGTCCCCTGTGGACATCCCCCTCTCAAACAGATACACCACTTTGAGTACTGATGGGGGGGGGGTGGCTTATCAGAGGAATGTAAGAAGTCACACAACACCATTTGTCCACCCCAGTCCAACTCCGGCATCCCCACACCTTATCAGAGGAAGGCAGCAGCAGCCAACTTCCTGGCACCAGGGGTGGCTCTGCTGCACAGGACGGGAAGAAAAAGAGGGGTAGAGCTATACTAATAGGGGATTCTATTGTAAGGGAAACGTGGCTCATGGATGGCCAAGGCTGGGAACTCAACATCCAGGGGTATTCGATATTCAGGAAAGATAGGCAAAAAGGAAAGGGAGGTGGGGTAGCATTACTGGTTAAAGAAGGGATAGCATTACTGGTTAAAGAAGGGATTAACACAATTGTAAGGAAGGATAATAGCTCTGATGATGTGGAATCTGTATCGGTAGAACTGAGAAATACCAAGGGGCAGAAAACGTTAGTGGGAGTGGTATATAGACCTCCAAACAGTAAGGCGGAGGTTGGGGATGGCATTAAAAGGGAAATTAAAGAAGCGTGCAATAAGGGCACAGCAGTCATCATGGGCGACTTTAATCTACATATACATTGGGCTAACCAAATTAGTAACAATACTGTGGAGGAGGAATTCCTGGAGCGTTTACGGGATGGTTTCCTGGACCAATATGTCGAGGAACCAACCAGAGATCAGGCCATCTTAGACTGGGTATTATGTAACGAGAAAGGATTAATTAGCAATCTTGTTGTACGAGGCCCCTTGGGTCGGAGCGATCATAATATGATCGAATTCTTCATTAAGATGGAGAGTGAAGTAGTTGACTCAGAGACTAGGGTCCTAAATTTAAATAAAGGAAACTACGACGGTCTGAGGCGGGAGTTGGGTAGGATTGATTGGGGAATGTCACTCAAAGGGTTGATGGTGGATAGGCAATGGCAAACATTCAAAGACCGCATGGATGAACTACAGAAAATGTTCATCCCAGTTTGGCATAAAAATAAAACAAAAAAGGTGACTCAACCGTGGCTAACAAGGGAAATTAGGGATAGCATAAGATCCAAGGAGAGGACATATAAATTGGCCAGAAAAAGCAATAATCCTGAGGATTGGGAGCAATTTAGGAGTCAACAAAGGAGGACAAAGGGATTAATTGAGAAGAGGAAAATAGAATATGAGAGTAAGCTTTCAGGGAACATAAAAACTGACTGTAAAAGCTTTTATAGATATGTGAAGAGAAAAAGATTGGTGAAGTCAAGCAGTCAGAATCAGGGGAATTTATAATGGGGAACAAAGAAATGGCAGACCAACTAAATTCATACTTTGGTTCTGTCTTCACAAAGGAGGACACAAATAACCTCCCAGAGATGCCAGGGAACATAGGGTCTGATGAAAGGGTGGAACTGAAAGAAATCAGTATTTGTAGGGAAATGGTGTTAGGGAAATTGATGGGATTGAAGGCCGATAAATCCCCAGGGCCAGATAATCTACATCCTAGGGTACTTAAGGAAGTGGCCCTAGAAATAGTAGATGCATTGCTGATCATCTTCCAACATTCGATGGAATCTGGAACAGTACCCATGGATTGGAGGGTAGCTAATGTAACCCCACTATTCAAAAAAGGTGGTAGAGAGAAAATTGGGAATTACAGACCGGTAAGCCTGACATCGGTAGTGGGGAAAATGCTAGAGTCCATTATAAAAGATGTAATAGCAAAGCACTTGGAAAACAGTGACAGGATCGGACAAAGTCAACATGGATTCACAAAAGGTAAATTGTGCTTGACTAATCTACTGGAATTTTTTGAGGATGTAACTGGTAAAATAGATAAGGGAGAACCAGTGGCTGTGGTGTATCTGGACTTTCAGAAGGCCTTCGATAAGGTCCCGCATAAGAGATTAGCGTGTAAAGTTAAGGCACATGGGATTGGGGGCAAGGTATTGACTTGGATAGAGAACTGGTTGGCAGACAGGAAGCAAAGAGTTGGAATAAACAGGTCCTTTTCTGAGTGGCAGGCAGTGACTAGTGGGGTACCGTAGGGATCGGTCCTTGGACCCCAGCTATTCAAAATATATATTAATGATCTAGACAAGGGAACTAGATGTAATATCTCCAAATTTGCAGATGACACAAAGCTGGGTGGGCATGTGTGCTGTGAGGAGGATGTTGAGAAGCTCCAGGATGATTTGGACATGTTGGGTGATTAGGCAGAAACATGGCAGATGCGATATAACGTGGATAAATGTGAGGTTGTCCACTTTGGTGGCAAAAACAGGAAGGCAGATTATTATCTAAATGGCAATAGATTGGGAGAAGGGGAAGTGCAACGAGACCTGGGTGTTATTGTGCACCAGTCGCTGAAGGTAAGCATGCAGGTGCAGCAGGCGGTTAAGAAGGCAAATGGTATGCTGGCCTTCGTAGTGAGGGTTTGAGTACAGGAACAAGGATGTCTTGCTGCAGTTGTACAGGGCCTTGGTGAGACCACATCTTGAGTATTGTGTGCAGTTTTGGTCGCCTTATCTGAGGAAGGATGTTCTTGCCATGGAAGGAGTTCAGCGAAGATTCACCAGGCTGATACCTGGGATGGCAAAAATGACGTATGAGGAGAGATCGGGTCGATTGGGCTTGTACTCGCTAGAGTTTAGAAGAATGAGAGGGGATCTCATTGAAACTTACAAAATTCTGACAGGACTGGACAGACTAGATGCAGGAAGGATGTTCCCGATGGTCGGGGAGTCCAGAACCAGGGGACACAGTCTAAGGATAAAGGGTAGGCCATTAGGACAGAAATGAGGAGGAATTTCTTCACCCAGGGAGTGGTGAACCTGTGGAACTCTCTACCACAGAAGGCGGTGGAGGCCAGTTAATTAAATATATTCAAGAAGGAGTTGGATATATTTCTTAAGGCTAAAGGGATCAAGGGGTATGGGGAGAAAGCAGGGACCGGGTACTGAATTTGGATGATCAGCCATGATCGCAATGAATGGCGACGCAGGCTCAAGGGGCCGAATGGTGTACTCCTGCTCCTATCTTCTATGTTTCTACTAAACAAATATTTTGTATCTATCTTCAGGGAAGACTCAAAAAACATTCTGGAAATAGTGGGGAACCAAGGATCTAGTGAGAATGAGGAACTTAAAGAAATTAGTATTAGTAAAGAAATAGGACTGGAGAAATTAATGGGACTAAAAGCTGACAAATCCCCTGGTCCTGATGGCCTACATCCTAGGGTTTTAAAAGAGGTGGCTGTAGAGATAGTGGATGCATTGGTTGTCATTTTCCAAAATTCCCTAGATTCTAGACCTGTCCCCGAGGATTGGAAGGTAGCAAAAGTCATCCTGCTGTTCAAGAAAGGAGGGAGAGAGAAAATGGGGAACTACAGACCAGTTAGCCTGACATCAGTATTAGAGAAAATGCTGGAATCTATTATTAGGAACTTGGTAACAGGGCACTTGGAAAATCATAATATATGATTAGTCAGAGTCAACACGGATTTATTAAAGGGAAATCGTGTATGACGAATCTGTTAAAGTTTTTTAAGGTTGTAACTAGCAGGGTAGCTAAGGGGGAACCAGTGGATGTGGTGTATTTGGATTTTTGGAAAGCATTCGATAAGGTTATTACACAAAATTAGGGCTCATGGGGTTGGGGGTAATATATTAGCATGGGTTGAGGATTGGTTAACTGACAGAAAACAGAGTAGGATTAAATGGGTCATTTCCGGTTTGGCAGGCTGTAACAGGTGGGGTACCGCAAGGATCAGTGCTTGGGCCTCAGCAGTGAGAGGCCAGAGTCGGGAGGAGCAGAGAGCGGCGGTACAGTGAGTACTTAAACTCACTTTCACGGGCTTTTTTACAGAGACCGATGTCGGGAGGAGCAGGGAGCGCTGGTACAGTGAGTACTTAAACTCACTTTCACGGGCTTTCTTTCAGAGGCCAGTGTGGGGAGGAGCAGAGAATGGCGATAGTAAGTACTTAAACTCACTTTCGCGGGCTTTCTTTCAGAGGCCAGTGTGGGGAGGAGCAGAGAATGGCGATAGTAAGTACTTAAACTCATTTTCGCAGACATTCTTTCAGAGGCTTACCAATCTCAGACCGGCGGTGGCGTTCCAGAGCCACGTCACGATTCAAAAAGTGACGCGGGCAAGAGGAAGCAGCTGATTGGGTGAGTACGGCCAGGTGAGTATTTATACTACTCTATAGTTTGACAGTTAAGATTAATAGTTTATAAAATTTAGAAGGTCTTAATTTTTGTGGTTTTAGTTTCTACGGTCTCTGTTGTGTATCGGGGACTGTTAGTAACCAAGGGCACTTGAGTATATCATTTAATTGAAGTGTAATTAGTGGTATTGATTTGATTTAATTTAAATTATTTAAAGGGTAAGTCATGACAGGACAGCTCGGCCCCGTGGCATGCTCCTCCTGCGCTATGTGGGAAATCAGGGACACTTCCTGTGTCCCTGACGACCATGTGTGCGGGAAGTGTGTCCAGCTGCAGCTACTGACAGACCACATTGCGGCGCTGGAGCTGCGAATGGATACATACTGGAGCATTCGCGATGCTGAGGACATCGTGGATAGCACGTTTAGGGAGTTGGTCACACCGCAGGTAAAGGCCGCACAGGCAGGAAGGGAATGGGTAGGTAGTGCAGGGGTCCCCTGTGGCCATCCCCCTCTCAAACAGATATACCACTTTGGATATTGTTGAGGGAGATGCTTATCGGGGGAAGGCAGCAGCAGCCAACTTCCTGGCACCATGGGTGGTTCTGCTGCACAGGACGGGAGGAAAAAGAGTGGGAGAGCTATAGTGATAGTGGATTCTATTGTAAGGGGAATAGATAGGTGTTTCTGCGGCCGCAAACGAGACTCCAGGATGGTATGTTGCCTCCCTGGTGCAAGGGTCAAGGATGTCTCGGAGCAGCTGCAGGGCATTCTGGAGGGGGGAGGGTGAACTGCCAGCTGTCGTAGGTACCAACGATATAGTTAAAAAAATGGGATGAGGTCCTAAAAGCTGAATATAGGGAGTTAGGAGGTAAATTAAAAAACAGGACCTCAAAGGTAGTAATCTCAGGATTGCTACCAGTGCCACGTGCTAGTCAGAGTAGAAATAGACAGATATTTCAGATGAATACGTGGCGAGAGGAATGGTGCAAGGGGGAGGGATTCAAATTCCTGGGACATTGGAACCGGTTCTGGGGAGGTGGGACCAGTACAAACTGGATGGTTTGCACCTGGGCGGAACCGGGACCGATGTCCCAGGGGGAGTGTTTGCTAGTGCTGTTGGGGAGGGTTTAAACTAAAATGGCAGGGGGTTAGGAACCTGTGCAGGGAGACAGAGGAAAGGGAAGCAAGGATAGAAACAAAAGACAGGAAGGAGAAAAGCAAAAGTGGAAGGCAGAGAAATCAAGGATGTAAATCAAACAGGGCCACAGTAAATAATAATTCTAAAAGGACTAAGAGTGTTAAAAAAACAAGCCTGAAGGCTTTCTGTCTTAATGCGAGCAGCATTCGTAATAAGGTGGATGAATTAGCTGCACAAATAGATGTAAACGGATATGATGTAATTGGAATTACGGAGACATGGCTCCAGGGCGACCAAGGCTGGGAATTCAACATCCGGGGGTACTCAATATTCAGGAAGGACAGGCAAAAAGGAAAAGAAGGTGGGGTAGCATTGCTGGTTAAAGAGGAGATTAACACAATAGTAAGGAAGGATATTAGCTCTGATGATGTGGAATTTGTATGGGTAGAGCTGAGAAATACCAAGGGGCAGAAAACGTTAGTGGGAGTTGTATACAGACCCCCAAAAAGTAATGCTGAGGTTGGGGATGGCATTAAACGGGAAATTAGAGACGCGTGCAATAAGGGCACAGCAGTTATCATGGGTGACTTCAATCTACATATAAATTGGGCTAACCAATTAGTAACAATACTGTGGAGGAAGAATTCCTATAATGTATACGGGATGGTTTCCTGGACCAATATGTCGAAGAACCAACTAGAGATCAGGCCATCTTAGACTGGGTATTATGTAATGAGAAAGGATTAATTAGCAATCTTGTGCGAGGCCCCTTGGGGAGGAGCGATCTTAATATAATAGAATTCTTCATCATTAAGATGGAGAGTGAAGTAGTTGACTCAGAGACTAGGGTCCTGAATTTAAATAAAGGAAACTACGATGGTATGAGGCACGAGTTGGCTAGGATGGATTGGGGAACGTTACTTAAAGGGTTGACGGTGGATAGGCAATGGCAAACATTTAAAGATCGCATGGATGAACTACAGAATTTGTTCATCCCTGTTTGGCATAAAAATAAAACAAAAAAGGTGACTCAACTGTGGCTAAGAAGGGAAATTAGGGATAGCATAAGATCCAAGGAGAGGACATATAAATTGGCCAGAAAAGCAGCAAAACTGAGGATTGGGAGCAGTTTAGAATTCAGCAAAGGAGGACAAAGGGATTAATTAAGAGGGGGGAAATAGAATACGAGAGTAAGCTTGCAAGGAACATAAAAACTGACTGTAAAAGCTTCTATAGATATGTGAAGAGAAAAAGATTGGTGAAGTCAAGCATAGGTCCCTTGCAGTCAGAATCAGGGGAATTAAGAAATGGCAGACCAATTAAATACATACTTTGGTTCTGTCTTCACAAAGGAGGACACAAATAACCTTCCAAAGATGTCAGGGAACATAGGGTCTAATGAGAGGGAGGAATTGAATTAAATCAGTATTTGTAGGGAAATGGTGTTAGGGAAATTGATGGCATTGATGGCCAATAAATCCCCGGGGCCTGATAATCTACATCCTAGGGTACTTAAGGAAGTGGCCCTAGAAATAGTAGATGCATTGCTGGTCATCTTCCAAAATTCTATAGACTCTGGAATAGTTCCCATGGACTGGAGGGTAGCTAATGTAACCCCACTATTTAAAAAAGGTGGTAGAGAAAAAACGGGGAATTACAGACCGGTAAGCCTGACATCGGTAGTGGGGAATATGCTAGAGTCCATTATAAAAGATGTAATAGCAGAGCACTTGGAAAACAGTGACAGGATCGGACAAAGTCAACATGGATTTACAAAAGGTAAATCGTGCTTGACTAATCTACTGGAATTTTTTGAGGATGTAACTGGTAGAATAGGTCATGGAGAACCAGTGGACGTGGTGTATTTGGACTTTCAGAAGGCTTTCGATAAGGTCCCGCATAAGAGATTAGCATGCAAAGTTAAAGCACATGGGATTGGGGGTAAGGTACTGACTTGGATAGAGAAAAACATAGAAACATAGAGATAGGAACAGGAGTAGGCCATTCGGCCCTTCGAGCCTGCTCCGCCATTCAATGAGATCATGGCTGATCTTCGTCTGAGATCATAGCTGATCTTACCAGTTCAGTACCCCGTCCCCGCCTTTTCTCCGTAACCCTTAATCCCCTTAGCCTTCAAAAATATATCCAATTCTCTCTTGAAAATATTTATTGAATTAGCCTTCACAGCCCTCTGTGGCAGGGAATTCCATAGGCTCACCACTCTTTGAGTGAAGAAATTCTTCCTCATCTCTGTTTTAAATGATTTGCCCGCTATTTTTAGACTGTGGCCCCTGGTTCTGTGCTCCCCTGCCATTGGAAACATTCTCTCTGAATTCAGCCTGTCCAGGCCTGCCATAATTTTATATGTTTCGATGAGATCCCCTCTCAATCTTCTAAACTCCAGTGAGTACAAGCCCAAACTATTCAATCTCTCCTCGTAGGTCATTCCCGCCATTCCAGGTATCAGCCTGGTGAATCGCCGCTGCACTCTTTCCATGGCAAGAACATCCTTCCGCAGATGGGGCGACCAAAACTGTACACAATACTCCAGATGCGGTCTCACCAGCACCTTGTACAGCTGTAGTAAGGTATCCCTATTCCTATACTCGAACCCCCTTGATATGAAGGCCAACATACCATTTGCCTTCTTAATCGCCTGTTGCACCTGCATGCTCTCCTTCAGTGACTGGTGCACAAGAACACCCAGGTCCCTCTGCACTTCCCCATCTCCCAATCTATTGCCATTTAGATAATAATCCACCCTCCTGTTTTTACCCCCAAAGTGGATGACCTCGCATTTATCCACATTATAGTGCATCTGCCACGTATCCGCCCATTCCCCCAACCTGTCCAAATCGCATTGTAGCCTCCTGACATCCTCATCAGAGCCCACCCCTCCTCCTAGTTTAGTGTCGTCAGCGAATTTGGAAATATTGCATCCAATTCCCTGATCCAGATCATTTATATATATTGTGAACAGCTGGGGTCCCAGGACAGATCCTTGCGGCACCCCGCTGGTCACTGCCTGCCACTCCGAAAACGAGCCGTTTATTCCAACTCTCTGTTTTCTATCCGCCAGCCAGTTCTCTATCCACGTTAATACTTTGCCCCCAATCCCATGAGCCTTAATTTTGCATGATAATCTTTTGTGTGGAACCTTATCGAAGGCTTTCTGGAAGTCAAGGTACACCACATCCACTGGCTCTCCCCCATCTATTTTACCAGTTACTTCCTCAAAAAATTCCAGCAGATTAGTCAAACACGATTTACCCTTTGTAAATCCATGTTGACTCTGTCCGATCCTTTCCCCATTTGTCAAGTGCTCCGCTATTTTATCCTTAATAATGGACTCTAGCATTTTGCCCACAACCGATATAAGGCTTACTGGTCTATAATTCCCTGCTTTCTCTCTACCCCCCTTTTTAAATATTGGGGTAACATTAGCTACCCTCCAATCCACGGGTACTGTTCCCGAGTCAATGGAGTTCCGGAAGATGATCCTTAGAGCATCTGCTATCTCCAGGGCCACCTCCTTAAGTACCCTAGGATGTAGTTTATCAGGCCCCGGGGATTTGTCGGCCTTCAGTCCCCTCAACTTACCCAACACCATATCCCTAGAGATACTAATTTCTGTCAGCTCCTCCCTCTCATTAGTCCCTATGTTTGTCGATATTCCTGGGAGGTTATTTGTGTCCTCCTTTGTGAATACAGAACCAAAGTATGAGTTTAATTGGTCTGCCATTTCCTTATTCTCCATTATATATTCTCCCGAATCGGACTGCAAGGGACCGACTTGGGATTTTACCAGTCTTTTCCTCCTGATATACCGATAAAAGCTTTTGCAGTCTTTCTTTATGTTTGCTGCAAGTTTACTTTCGTATTCTATTTTCCCCTTCCTGATTAATCCCTTTGTCCTCTTTTGCTGTATCCTGTACTGCCCCCAATCTTCCGGTCTGGTGCTTTTTTTTGCCAGTTGATATGCCCTTTTTTTTGATTTTATGCTGTCCCTAATTTCCCTCGTTATCCACGGTTGAGTCACCTTTTTAGGTTTATTTTTATGCCAAACCGGTATAAACATGTTCTGGAATTCTTCCATTCTATCTTTGAATGCTTGCCATTGTCTATCCACTGTCAATCCCCCCAGAAACACCACCCAATCAATCTTACCCAATTCCCGTCTCATACCCTCGTAATTCCCTTTATTTAAGTTCTGGACCTTAGTCTCTGATTCAATTTCCTCACTCTCCATCTCGACTGAGAGCTCGATCATATTATGATCGCTCTGACCCAAGGGGCCTCGTACAAGAAGATTGCTGATAAGTCCCTTCTCATTGCACAATACCCAGTCTAAAATGGCCTGATCTCGAGTCGGCTCCTCGACATATTGGTCCAGATAACCGTCCCGAAAACATTCCAGGAATTCCTCCTCCTCAGAATTTTTACTAATTTGGGTAGTCCAATCAATATGTAAATTAAAGTCACCCATGATGACAGCTGTGCTCTTATCGCACGCTTCTCTAATTTCCCTTTTTATGCCTTCCCTCACCTCCATATTACTATTTGGAGGCCTATATATCACACCCACTAACGTTTTCCTCCCCTTGCTATTTCTCATTTCTACCCATACAGATTCCGTTTCATCCGAGTTAATATCCTTCCTTTCCATTGCATTAATCCCCTCCTTTACCAGCAATGCTACCCCACCTCCCCTACTGGTTGGCAGACAGGAAGCAAAGAGTTGGAATAAACAGATCTTTTTCTGAGTGGTAGGCAGTGACTAGTGGGGTACTGCAGGGGTCGGTCCTAGGACCCCAGCTATTCACAATATATATTAATGATCTAGACGAGGGAACTAGATGTAATATCTCCAAGTTTGCAGATGACACAAAGCTGGGTGGGCATGTGTGCTGCGAGGAGAATGCCGAGAAACTCCAGTATGATTTGGACAGGTTGGGTCATTGGGCAGATGCAGTATAATGTGGATAAATGCGAGGTTATCCACTTTGGTGGCAAAAACAGGAAGGCAGATTATTATCTGAACGGCAATAGATTGGGAGAAGGGGAAGTGCAACGAGACCTGGGTATCCTTGTGCACCAGTCGCTGAAGGTAAGCATGCAGGTGCAGCAAGCGGTTAAGAAGGCAAATGGTATGTTGCCCTTCATAGCGAGAGGATTCGAGTACAGGAGCAAGGATGTCTTGCTGCAGTTGTACAGGACCTTGGTGAGACCACACCTTGAGTATTGTGTGCAGTTTTGGTCACCTTATCTGAGGAAGGATGTTCTTGCCATGGAGGGAGTGCAGCAAAGATTCACCAGACTGATACCTGGGATGGCAGGAATGACGTATGAAGAGAGATTGGTCGATTAGGCTTATATTCGCTAGAGTTTAGAAGAATGAGAGGAGATCTCATTGAAACTTATAAAATTCTAACAGGACTAGACAAGACAAGATGCAGGGAGGATGTTCCCGATGGCGGGGGAGTCCAGAACCAGGGGTCACAGTCTAAGGATAAGGGGTAAAAGCCAGTTAAGACTGAGATGAGGAGGAATTTCTTCACGTAGGGAGTGATGAACCTGTGGAATTCTCTACCACAGAAGGCAGTTGAGGCCAATTTATTAAATATATTCAAGAAGGAGTTAGATATATTTCTTAAGGCTAAAGGGTTCAAGGGATATGGGGAGAAAGCAGGGACAGGGTACTGAGTTTGGATGATCAGCCATGATCTCATTAAATGGCGGAACAGGCTCGAGGGGCCGACTCCTGCTCCTATCTTCTATGTTTCTATATTTCTATTCACAATCTATATTAATGATTTGGATGAAGAGACCGAGTGTAATGTATTCAAGTTTGCTGATGATACAAAGCTGGGTGGGAATGTAAGTTGTGAGGAGGATGCAAAGAGGCTGCAAAGGGATATAGATAGGTTAAGTGAGTGGGCAAGAACATGGCAGATGGAGTATAATGTGGGGGAAATGTGAAGTTATTTGGTAGGAAAAATCCAAAAGTAGAATATTTTTTAAATGGTGAGAGATTGGGAAATGTTGCTGTTCAGAGGGCCCTGGGTGTCCTTGTACACGAATCACTGAAAGTTAACATGAAACGTGTAAAATTCTTCAGGGGCTTGACAGTGTAGATGCTGAGAGGAAGTTTCCCCTGGCTGGGGCGTCTAGAAATAGGGGTCACAGTCTCAGAATAAGGGATTGGCCATTTAGGACTGAGATGAGGAGAAATTTCTTCAGAGGGTGGTGAATCTTTGGAATTCTCTACCCCAGGGGGCTGTGGAGGCTCCGTCGTTGAGTATATTCAAGACAGAGATCGATAGATTTTTGGATATTAAGGGAATCAAGGGATATGGGGATAGGGCGGGAAAGTTGAGTTGAGGTCGAAGATCAGCCATGATCTGATTGAATGGCGGAGCAGGCTCGAGGGGCCGAACGGCCGACTCCAGCTCCTATTTCTTATGTTCTCCCGATGAATGAATAAAGTATTAAATGAGGCTGCAGGACTATAATTAAAACATCTCTCCCACCCTGGTATGACCCCCATCTCCACTCCCTTAACTCAGAGAGATGCAAATTTGAACATTTATGGCACACAACTGGTTTAGCTATTTTCATCACCAGATCTGGCTGGACCACATAAAGCACAATCAGGTCCGGCTCTCCTCTGCCTAAACTGATCATCCTGGAATACAAAAATAACCACTAGCTTCCTTTCTCCGCTACAAACCAATTTTAAAATTCTCATCCTGGTGTACAAATCCCTCCACGGTCTCACCCCTTCCCATCACTGTAACCTCCACCAGCCCTACAACCTTCCCAGATCTCCGTGTTCCTCCAATTCTGGTCTCTTGTGCACCTCTAACTCCCTTCGCCCCACCATTGGTGGCCGTGCCTTCAACCGCCTCGGCCCCAAGCTCTGGAATTCCCTCCCTAAACCTCTCCACCAATTCCTTCCATCTTTAAGACGCTCCTTAAAGCCCACCTTAGTCACCTGTCCTAATATATCCTCGGCGCGGTGTCAATTGTATTCTGATTATGCTCCTGTGAAACGCCTTAATACCCTTAGCTAATAAAAATCTATCAATCTCAGATTTGAAATTTTCAATTGACCCCCAGCCTCAATAGTTTTTTGGGGGAGAGAGTTCCAGATTTCCACCACCCTTTGTGTGAAGAAGTAATTCCTGACATCACCCCTGAACAGCCTGGCTCTAATTTTAAGGTTGTTCTGTACTCCCTCCACCAAAGGAATTGCAAGGCAGAAAAAATGACCATGGTCCACCTGGTTCGCCACTGGCCCTCCTGTTGGTTGCCAGCTATGATAACATCAAAGGCAGAGAAAGAACCAACCAACACCTACCTCCAAAATATAAGAGCTTGCATTTCTACAGCCCCTTTCACCTCAGGACGTCCCAAAATGATTTACCGACAATGAAGTACTTTTTGAAGTGTAGTCACTGTTGTGATGTAGGAAACATGGCAGACAATTTGCGCACAGCAAGTTCCCACAAACAGCAATGTGATAATGACCAAATCATCTGCTTTAACGGTGTTGATTGAGAGATAAATATTGGCCAGGACACTGGGGAGAACTCCCCTGCTCCTCTTCAGAATCAAAGACATTTATGGCACTGAAGGAGGGCATTCGGCCCATCGTGTCTGTGCTGGCCGACAAAGAGCTCTCCAGCCTAATCCCACTTTCCAGCCTAATCCCACTTTCCAGCCTAATCCCACTTTCCAGCTCTTGGTCCGTAGCCCTGTAGGTTTCGGCACTTCAAGTGCACATCCAAGTACTTTTTAAATGTGATGAGGGATTCTGCCTCTACCACCCTTTCAGGCAGTGAGTTCCAGACCCCGACCACCCTCTGGGTGAAAATATTTCTCTTCAAATTCCCTCTAAACTTCCGACCAATTACTTTAAATCTATGCCCCCTGGTTACTGACCTCTCTGCTAGGGGAATAGGACCTTCCTATCAACACTATCTAGACCCCTTGTAATTTTATGCTCCTCAGTTAGGTCTCCCCTCAGCCTCCTCTGTTCCAAAGAAAACAACCCCAGACTATCCAATCTTTCCTCATAGCTAAAATTCCCCAGCCTGGGCAACATCCTCATAAATCTCCTCTGTACCCTCTCTAGTGCAATCACTAGAGAGGTATGTTGGCCTTCGTAGCGAGAGGATTCGAGTACAGGAACAAGGATGTCTTGCTACAGTTGTACAGGGCCTTGGTGAGACCACATCTTGAGTATTGTGTGCAGTTTTAGTCGCCTTATCTGAGGAAGGATGTTCTTGCCATGGAGGGAGTGCAGCGAAGATTCACCAGACTGATACCTCGGATGGCAGGAATGACGTATGAGGAGAGATTGGGTCGATTGGGCTTATACTCACTGGAGTTTAGAAGAATGAGAGGGGATCTCATTGAACTTATAAAATTCTGACAGGACTAGACAGACTAGATGCAGGAAGGATGTTCCCGATGGCAGGAGAGTCCAGAACCAGGGGTCTAAGGATAAGGGGTAAGCCATTTAGGACTGAGATAAGGAGGAATTTCTTCACCCAGAGAGTGGTGAACCTGTGGAATTCTCTACCACAGAAGACAGTTGAGGCCAATTCATTAAATATATTCAAGAAGGAGTTGGATATATTTCTTAAGACTAAAGGGATCAAGGGATATGGGGAGAAGGCAGGGACAGGGTACTGAATTTGGATGATCAGCCATGATCTCATTGAATGGCGGAGCAGGCTCGAGGGGCCGAATGGCCGCCTCCTGCTCCTATCTTCTATGTTTCTATGTAACAATCCTCGTAAATCTCCTCTGCACCCTCTCTAGTGCAATCACATCTTTCCTGTAATGTGGTGACCAGAACTGCACGCAGTATTCCAGCTGAGGCCTAACTAGTGTTTTATACAGTTGAAGCATAACCGCCCCCTGCTCTTGTATTCTATGCCTCTAAAGGCAAGTACTCCGTTTGCCTTCTTAACCACTTTATCTACCTGGCCTGCTACCTTCAGGGATCTGCAGACCTGCACTCCAAGGTCCCTCGGATCTGCTACCATTTACTGTGTATTTACTGGGTTGCCGGGCTGGCCCTCCGGGGAGCTGCTGCCCTGGATGGAGTGACAGTGACACCCTCACCCTCACCCTCACCGCCCGGAGCCGCTGGGATCTTACTGTGCACCGGGGCTGCCGGTTTCCATGGCGACAGCAGGCCCGGGCCACCACCTACCTCAGGCCGTTGATGATGGGCGCGCTGTTGGATCTTCGCAGGCTGCCGTCTCCGGGGCCGGGCACCGGGAGCTCCAGCTCCAGCTCCATCTTCTCCTGGGCCATGCCTGCTCGGGCGGGCGGAGGCTCAGCCACTCATGCCGAGGCCCGGGCTCCGGAGCTGCGGCTTCAGCCGGACACACACACCTGGGGCTGGGGCCGGAGCCTCGGCCTCGCCCACATCCCTGGCCGGCCCACCGCTCCACTCAGCCCAGCCCAGCTCCGCCAGGCCCGGCGCCGCTCGCACTAGGCCCGCCTCACGCCCCACCCACCAATCAGCGGGCGCAAAACCCGACTGGCAGCCCGGCCACCCAATCAGCAGGCAGAAAACCCGACTGGCAGCCCTGGCCGACCAATCAACGGGCAGAAAACCCGACTGGCAGCCCGGCCGACCAATCAGCAGGCAGACAACCCAACTGGCAGTCTGGCCCACCAATCAGCGGCCGCAAAATCCGACTGGCAGCCCGGCCGACCAATCAGCAGTTAAATGTAAGAAGTCACACAACACCAGGTTGTAGTCCAACAGCTTTATTTGAAATCACAAGCTTTCGGAGCGCTGCTCCTTCTGCAGGTGAAGTGGAGAAATGCATAAAGACACAGCTTATATAGTCAGAGAATCATGTCAGATGTTTACAGGTAACCTTTCTAACTGCCATTTATCACACCTCGGCAGAGAGATAATCACAGCAGTCAAAGGTGTGAATGGTGTCCAAACAGGTCAGTCAGGGAAACATTACATCAAAGAACAATGAGGTGGGGTCACAAGGGGTCAAATATTGCAGATGCTGGGGTCTGTATGAAAAACAAAAAAACAGACAAAAAACATTTTTTTTGGCTGGAAATCACAGCAGGTCCGGCCGCATCTGTGTAGAAAGAACAAGCCAATGTCGACTCGAGTCTGGATGACCCTTGGAAGGGGAGGGTGAACAGCCAGTTGTCGTGGTGCATATAGGTACCAACGATATAGGTAAAAACCGTGATGAGGTCTTAAAAGCTGAACATAGGGAGTTAGGTAAATTAAAAAATAGGACCTCAAAAGGTAGTAATCTCAGGATTGCTACCAGTGGCACCTGCTAGTCAGAGTAGAAATAGAAGGATATTTCAGATGAATAGGTGGCTAGAGGAATGGTGCAAGGGGGAGGGATTCAAATTCCTGGGACATGGAAACCGGTTCTGGGGGAGGTGGGACCAGTACAAACCGGACGGTTTGCACCTGGGCAGGGCCGGGACCGATGTCCTAAGGGGAGTGTTTGCAAGTGCTGTGGGGGAGGGTTTAAACTAAAATGACAGGGGGTTGGGAACCTGGGCTGAGGTTGGGGGGGGCGGTGGCGGTGTTTCCGGATTGGCTGAGGGTGCGAGGTCTCGTAGGGAGACAGTGTCCTCCCGCCCGTCTGGGTACGCCACGTAGGCGTACTGGGGGTTGGCGTGCAGGAGGTTCACCCTCTCGACCAGGGGGTCCGTTTTATGGGCCCTCACGTGTTTCCGCAGCCAGACCGGCCCCGGGGCGGTCAGCCAGGTTGGTAGAGTGGTTCCCGTAGTCGACTTCCTGGGGAAAACGAACATTCGTTCATGGGGGGTGGTGTTAGTGGCCGTGCAAAGTAATGACCGGGTGGAGTGCAGCGCTGTCGGGAGGACTTCTTGCCAGCGGGAGGTTGGGAGGCCCTTAGACTTTAAGGCTAAGAGGACGGCCTTCCATACCGTCGCGTTCTCTCTTTCCACCTGACCGTTACCTCTGGGGTTGTAGCTGGTGGTCCTGCTTGCTGCAATACCTCTCTCTAGGAGGAATTGCCGGAGTTCCTCGCTCATGAAGGAGGAGCCCCGGTCGCTGTGTATATAGTTCGGGAACCCGAACAAGGCGAAGAGGGCATTCAGGCACTTAATGACCGTGCTACTGGTCATGTCGGGGCAGGGGAAGGCAAAGGGGAAACGGGAGTACTCATCAACGATGTTGAGGAAGTACACATTACGGTCAGAGGACGGGAGGGGCCCCTTAAAGTCGATGCTCAGGCGCTCGAAGGGGCGGGTGGCCTTGATCAGGCTTGCTCGGTCCGGCCTATAGAAGTGCGGTTTGCACTCCGCACAGGTCTGGCAGTTCCTGGTCATGGTCCTGACCTCCTCGATGGAGTAGGTCAGGTTGCGGGCCTTAATGAAATGGTAGAGTCTGGTGACTCCGGGGTGGCAGAGCTGGTCGTGGAGGGTCTGAAGCCTATCGATATGCGCGCTGGCGCATGTCATTCGTGAAAGGGCATCAGGGGATTCGTTCAGCTTGCCTGGCCGGTACAAGATCTCATAATCGTAGGTGGAGAGCTCGATTCTCCATCTCAAAATCTTGTCATTCTTGATTTTGCCCTTCAGCTTGTTATTAAACATGAAAGCCACCGAACGCTGGTCGGTGAGGAGGGTAAATCGTTTGCCTGCCAGGTAGTGCCTCCAGCGCCGAACTGCCTCCACGATCGCCTGGGCCTCTTTCTCGACCGACGAATGTCGGATCTCGGGGCCCTGTAGGGTCCTTGAGAAGAAGGCCACTGGCCTCCCCTCCTGGTTTAGGGTGGCGGCTAAGGCGAAGTCGGATGCGTCGCTCTCCACCTGGAAGGGGATGGACTCGTCCACTGCGTGCATCGTGGCCTTGGCTATGTCTCCCTTAATGAGGGAGAAGGCCGCGCACGCCTCCTCCGTGAGGGGGAAGGAAGTGGCTTTCAGGAGGGGTCTGGCTTTGTCCGCGTAATTGGGTACCCATTGGGCATAGTGGGCGAAAAGCCCCAGGGTTCTCCTAAGTGCTTTAGGGCAGTGGGGGAGGGGTAGCTCCATGAGGGGGCGCATTCTTTCTGGGTCGGGGCCGATGATTCCGTTCTCCACTACGCAGCCGAGGATGGCAAGGCGCGTGGTGTTAAACACGCATTTCTCCTTATTGTAGGTGAGGTTCAGCCATTGGGCCGTACGGAGGAATTTCTCCAGATTCGCGTCATGTTCCTGCCGGTCGCGGCCGCAGATAGTGACGTTATCTAGGTAGGGGAATGTAGCCTGCAGTTCGTTCTGGTCAACCATCTGGTCCATCTCCCTTTGGAAGACCGAGACCCCATTAGTGACACCGAAGGGGACCCTAAGGAAGTGGTATAGGCGCCCATTCGCCTCGAAGGCGGTATACTGGCGGTCCTCAGGGTGGATAGGGAGTTGGTGGTAGGCCGACTTCAGGTCGATGGTCGAGAATACTTTATACTGTGCAATCTGATTGACCATGTCAGATATGCGGGGGAGGGGGTATGCGTCCAGCTGGGTATATCTGTTTATGGTCTGGCTGTAGTCGATGACCAGGCGGTTTTTATCGCCGGTCTTTACGACTACGACCTGGGCACGCCAGGGGCTGCTGCTCCCCTCGATAATGCCCTCTTTCAGGAGGCGCCGCACCTCAGAGCTAATGAAGGCTCTGTCCCCGGCGCTATACCGCCTGCTCTTGGTAGCGACGGGTTTGCAGTCAGGGGTAAGGTTAGCAAACAGAGAGGGTGGCGGGACCTTGAGGGTGGAGAGGCTGCAGGTGTTACGCGGTGGGCGGTTTAACGTTTGCTGGTTGTTGACTGTGAGTGGGGGGAGGGGTCCACCGTATGCTAGGGTTACGCTTTGGAGGTGGGATTGGAAGTCCAGCCCTAGTAGAACGGCAGCGCAGAGATGGGGGAGGACGAGGAGTTTAAAGTTTTTATACTCCGTGCCCTTAACCGACAGGGTCACGACACAGTAGCCGCTGATGTCCGTGGCGTGGGACCTCGATGCCATCGAGATTCGGCTGCGCATTGGTAGGACAGAGAGGGAGTAGTGGCTCACCGTGTCTGGGTGGATGAAGCTCTCCGTGCTTCCGCTGTCGAACAGGCAGGTCGTGGCGTGGCCGTTCACTTTGATGTCCATCATTGACTTGGACAGATGGTGCGGGCGGGCTTGGTCCAGGGTGACGGAAGCTAGTGTGTAGCTGAGCGAGTCGTTGTCATCTGCGGGCGAGGCGGTCGGGTGTGGTGAGTAAAATGGCGTCTCCCACGAGGTAGGGCACAATGACGGAGAAGATGGCTGCCCCCGTAGCTCACATGAGGCACTATTGGGGTCGGTTGCCTTAATCAAAGATGGCCGCCCCCATGACTCATGTGTGGGGATGCTGGCCTCAGTTGCCCTAAACAAAGATGGCCGCCCCATGACTCATGTGTGGGGATGCTGGCCTCAGTTGCCCTAAACGAAGATGGCCGCCCCCATAGTTCGCATGCGGCACTGCTGGCCTCTGAGGATCCGCTGCTGCAGGCCTTGGAGAAGTGGCCTTTCTTCAGGCAGGTTTTGCATATGGAGTTCTTGGCTGGGCAGCGCGACCTTGGGTGCTTCTCCTGGCCACAAAAAAAACAGCCGGCGGCCCGATCGCGGATGCCCGATGTCGGGGCCGGTGCCGGTCGGGTCCGGGACGCCGACGCAGAGGTAGGTCCCGGGGGCGGCGCTGGGAAGGGTGCTGTGGTAGGGGTCGGGCCCGAGTCCCAGGGTCGCGAGCAGTACCTGGTGAATGCTTCCTGATCTTGGTGGGCCACTTCCAGGGAGATAGCGAGGGCTTCAGCTTTTTCCATGCTGAGGTCTTTAGCTTCCAGCAGTCTTTGCCGTGAGTACTCGGACCGTAGGCCTTTCAGGAATGCGTCGCGGATATTATCTTCAGTATTTTCGGCTGCCGACACCGATTTAAAGTCACAGTTCCTGGCGAGTGCATATAGCGCCTGTGAGAATTCGGCTACTGATTCTCCTGGCTGTTGCGGCCGTGATCTTAGGAGGTGCCTAGCGTACATGTAGTTTACCGGGGTCCGGTACTTCTGTTTCAGCAGGTTGATGGCGGTCTCGTAGGTAGTCATGTCCTCGATGAGAGTGTATACTCTCGGGCTCAGTTGTGCCTGCAGGACACTTAGTTTGGATGCCTGAGGGACGCTGGATTCTCTCAGGTATGATTCGAAGCAGACCAGCCAGTGTTTAAAGTCTGCGGCTGAGTTTGCTGCTCGTGGGTTCAGGTCCAGGTACGGCGGTCTGAGGGCTCGCAGCCAAGCTGGCTGGTGTGGCTGTGCTCCTGGGAGCTGCGCTGGTGGCTCCTCCGCCGGTTGTGACTCGTTGTCGGACATCATTAAATTTAGTCAATAAAATTGATATACCTATCAATTCCTCCAATAAAAGGCGAAGAGTTACGAAGGTGACTAAAGGTTTTTATTGACTAAATAACAGAGCCCACTCTCGTGGGTGATCCGATCCAAGCAGGAGGAATACCAGCCAGTCGCTCACCTTTATACCTGGCCTGGTGGGTGGAGCCAAGGCGGAGTCGGCAGTGGTCATCCCAGGTATAGCAGTGTGGCAAGAGGCGACCTCGTACCGTGATACAATAGTGGTCAGTGATACAGTTATAACGAACAGTGGTGAACAGTGCTAACTACTAACAGTGATACGATAGTGAACGTGGTTTACCACAGGTAGCATTGCTGGTTAAAGAGATTAACACAATTGTAAGGAACGATATTAGCTTTGATGATGTGGAATCTGTATGGGTAGAGCTGAGAAATACCATGGGGCAGAAAACGTTAGTGGGAGTTGTATACAGACCCCCAAACAGTGATGCGGAGATTGGGGATGGCATTAAACGGGAAATTAGAGACGCGTGCAATAAGGGCACAGCAGTTATCATGGGTGACTTTAATCTACATAGTGACTTTAATGCACCGCTGCTGTACAACATCTACATGAATGACCAACCTAAAGATGGTGTCACACGCCGTTTTATATATGCTGATGACTTATGTGTCACTGCCCAAAGCACTGATTTTAACACCGTGGAGAAAACGCTTTGAGGCCTTGGAGAGACTAAAATCCTACTATGAAGAAAACCACCTTCGCGCAAACCCATCAAAGACGCAAGTTTGTGCATTCCACCTCAGAAACCGTGAAGCCAAACGCCAGCTGAAAGTAACCTGGTGTGGAGCAACACTGACGCATTACGAGCACCCTATCTACTTAGGAGTCACCCTTGACCGATGCCTCACCTTCAAGAACCACATCGAGAAGACAAAGGCAAAAGTGAGCGCACGAAACAACATCCTGAATAAGCTCACTAACACAAGATGGGGAGCAAGCCCGAAAACATTGCGAACCAGTGCACTTGCTCTTGGCTATTCCGCTGCCGAATACGCCTGCCCTGCACGGGAAAGGTCTACTTATGCCAAGAAGATGGATGCCGTTCTGAATGCAAGCTGCCGATTTATCACAGGTTGCTTAAAACCAACAAACACCAACAGCCTATATATCCTGGCGGGTATCGCTCCCCCTGATATAAGAACGGTAGCCAGCAAAAAAGAGCGACTCCGCCAAACATCAGATGAGAGGCACCCACCTACACCCAGCCTCCTAAAGTCAAGGAAGAGCTTCATGAACAGTGTTGTTCCATTACAATCAACCTCATCTGAAGCCCGCATCGCCTTGTGGAAAGACCGGCTCGCCAGTCTTGAACAACCCCCAGCGATGGAAATTTTACCTGATGAAAGCCTTCCCCCGGGAGCTAATTGCAACTGGGCAACCTGGAAGTGCCTTAACAGACTTAGGACTGGTGTAGGTGCTCAATGGTATCACTAAGCAAATGGGGATATTCAACCAGCCTGACAATTTGTGAATGTGGAACTGAGGCACAGACTATGCAACATCTCCTGCAATGCCCATCGTTAGAGGAACCCTGCACTGTTGCAGATCTTGCCAAATTCAACAACAAGGCGCAAAAATGTGTCCAGTTCTGGCTGGGCTATGTATAGACTGTCCGTGGACACGATAAGAAGATCATCTACATATAGATTGGGCTAACCAAATTAGTAACAATACTGTGGAGGAGGAATTCCTGGAGTGTATACGGGATGGTTTCCTGGACCAATATGTTGAGGAACCAACTAGAGATCAGGCCATCTTAGACTGGGTATTATGTAATGACAAAGGAATAATTAGCAATCTTGTTGTGCGAGGTCCCTTGGGGCGGAGCGATCATAATATGATAGAATTCTTCATTAAGATGGAGAGTGAAGTAGTTGACTCAGAGACTAGGGTCCTGAATTTAATTAAAGGAAACTACGATGGTATGAGGCGCGAGTTGGGTAGGATTGATTGGGGAATGTTACTCAAAGGGTTGATGGTGGATAGGCAATGGCAAACATTTAAAGATCGTATGGATGAACTACAGAATTTGTTCATCCCGGTTTGGCATAAAAATAAAACAAAAAAGGTTACTCAACCGTGGCTAACAAGGGAAATTAGGGATAGCATAAGATCCAAGGAGAAGTGCAGAGGGACCTGGGTGTTCTTGTGCACCAGTCACTGAAGGAGAGCATGCAGGTGCAACAGGCGATTAAGAAGGCAAATGGTATGTTGGCCTTCATATCAAGGGGGTTCGAGTATAGGAATAGGGATACCTTACTACAGCTGTACAAGGTGCTGGTGAGACCGCATCTGGAGTATTGTGTACAGTTTTGGTCGCCCCATCTGCGGAAGGATGTTCTTGCCATGGAAAGAGTGCAGCGGCGATTCACCAGGCTGATACCTGGAATGGCGGGAATGACCTACGAGGAGAGATTGAATAGTTTGGGCTTGTACTCACTGGAGTTTAGAAGATTGAGAGGGGATCTCATCGAAACATATAAAATTATGGCAGGCCTGGACAGGCTGAATTCAGAGAGAATGTTTCCAATGGCAGGGGAGCACAGAACCAGGGGCCACAGTCTAAAAATAGCGGGCAAATCATTTAAAACAGAGATGAGGAAGAATTTCTTCACTCAAAGAGTGGTGAGCCTGTGGAATTCCCTGCCACAGAGGGCTGTGAAGGCTAATTCAATAAATATTTTCAAGAGAGAATTGGATATATTTCTGAAGGCTAAGGGGATTAAGGGTTACGGAGAAAAGGCGGGGACGGGGTACTGAACTGGTAAGATCAGCTAAGATCTCAGACGAAGATCAGCCATGATCTCATTGAATGGCGGAGCAGGCTCGAAGGGCCGAATGGCCTACTCCTGTTCCTATCTCTATGACCTCTATGACCTATGACTTATAAATTGGCCAGAAAAAGCAGTAAACTTGAGGATTGGGAGCAGCTTAGGATTCAACAAAGGAGGACAAAGGGATTAATTATGAGGGGGAAAATAGAGTATGAGAGTAAGCTTTCAGGGAACATAAAAACTGACTGTAAAAGCTTTTATAGATATGTGAAGAGAAAAAGATTGGTGAAATCAAGCGTAGGTCCCTTGCAGTCAGAATCAGGGGAATTTATAATGGGGAACAAAGAAATGGCAGACGAATTAAATACATACTTTGGTTCTGTCTTCACAAAGGAGGACACAAATAACTGCCCGGAAATGTCAGGGAACATAGGGTCTAATGAGAGGGAGGAACTGAATGAAATCAGTATTTGTAGGGAAATGGTGTTAGGGAAATTGACGGGATTGAAGGCCGATAAATCCCCAGGGCCTGATAATCTACATCCTAGGGTACTTAAGGAAGTGGCCCTAGAAATAGTAGATGCATTGCTGGTCATCTTCCAAAATTCTATAGATTCTGGAACAGTTCCCATGGATTGGAGGACAGCTAATGTTACCCCACTATTCAAAAAAGGTGGTAGAAAGAAAACAGGGAATTACAGACCGGTAAGCCTGACAGCGGTAGTGGGGAAAATGCTAGAGTCCATTATAAAAGATGTAATAGCAGAGCACTTGGAAAACAGTGACAGGATCAGACAATGTCAACATGGATTTACAAAAGGTAAATCGTGCTAGACTAATCTACTGGAATTTTTTGAGGTGGTAACTGGTAGAATAAATAAGGGAGAACCAGTGGATGTGGTGTATTTGGACTTTCAGAAGGCTTTCGATAAGGTCCCGCATAAGAGATTAGCGTGCAAAGTTAAGGCACATGGGATTGGGGGCAAGGTACTGACTTGGATAGAGAACTGGTTGGCAGACAGGAAGCAAAGAGTTGGATTAAATGGCTCTTTTTCTGAGTGGCAGGCAGTGACTAGTGGGGTACCGCAGGGATCGGTGCTCGGACCCCAGCTATTTACAATATATATTAATGATGATCTAGACGACGGAACTAGATGTAATATCTCCAAGTTTGCAGACGACACAAAGCTGGGTGGGCGTGTGTGCTGTGAGGAGGATGCCGAGAAACTCCAGTATGATTTGGACAGGTTGGGTGATTGGGCTCATGCAGTATAATGTGGACAAATGCGAGGTTATCCACTTTGGTGGCAAAAAACAGGAAGGCAGATTATTATCTGAACGGCAATAGATTGGGAGAAGGGGAAGTGCAACAAGACCTGGGTGTCCTTGTGCACCAGTCGCTGAAGGTAAGCATGCAGGTACAGCAGGCGGTTAAGAAGGCAAATAGTATGTTGGCCTTTGTAGTGAGAGGGTTCGAGTACGGGAACAAGGATGTCTTGCTGCAGTTGTACAGGGCCTTGGTGAGACCACATCTTGAGTATTGTGTGCAGTTTTGGTCGCCTTATCTGAGGAAGGATGTTATTGCCATGGAGTGCAGCGAAGATTCACCGGACTGATACCTGGGATGGCAGGAATGACGTATAAGGAGAGATTGGGTCGATTGGGCTTATACTCACTGGAGTTTAGATGAATGAGGGGATCTCATTGAAACTTATAAAATTCTAACAGGACGTTCCCGATGGCCAGGGAGTCCAGAACCAGGGGTCACAGTCTAAGGATAAGGGGTAAGCCATTTAGGACTGAGATGAGGAGGAATTTCTTCACCCAGAGAGTGGTGAACTTGTGGAATTCTCTACCACAGAAGGCAGTTGAGGCCAATTCATTAAATATATTCAAGAAAGAGTTGGATATATTTCTTAAGGCTAAAGGGATCAAGGGATATGGGGAGAAGGCAGGGACCAGGTACTGAGTTTGGATGATCAGCCATGATCGCATTGAATGGCAGAGCAGGCTCGAGGGGGCGAGTGGCCTACTCCTGCTCCTATCTTCTATGTTTCTGCACTGTCCCATCAAACACTCCCAGGGCAGGTACAGCATGGGTTAGAGTAAAGCTCCACTAAAACCCCATCTCAGAAGTTCACACTTTGCTACACCAGTGTGACATTTTCAATACCCATAATCCTGTGTGCTAAAAGGTGGCCCACTTCACACCGAGCCCTTACAGCCGGACACGGGAGGATTCCTTCCACTCCGGCCCATTTCACACCGAGCCCTTACAGCCAGACACGGGAGGATTCCTTCCACTCCGGCCCATTTCACACCGAGTCCTTACAGCCGGACACAGGAGGATTCCTTCCACTCCGGCCCATTTCACACCGAGCCCTTACAGCTGGACACGGGAGGATTCCTTCCACTCCGGCCCATTTGGTTGTGAACCCAAGACCCAGAGGTCAAAGGCAAGAATGCAAACCCATTGAACAACCCGATTCCTCGTTCCTGGTCACTCCTACCACAACACCCCTAGCCAGAAGCATTCAGGACAACATCAGGGAAATGATTACTAACTCCACACACAACTTGTATTTATATAGCGCCTTTAACGTAGTAAAATGTCCCAAGGCGCTTCACAGGAGTATTATAAGACAAAAAATTTGACACTGAGCCACATAGGGAGAAATTAGGGCAGGTGACCAAAAGCTTGGTCAAAGAGGTAGGTTTTAAGGAGCGTCTTAAACAAGAGGCGGAGAGGTTTAGGCAGGGAATTCCAGAGCCTAGGGCCCAGGCAACAGAAGGCACTGCCACCAATGGTGGAGCAATTATAATCAGAGATGCTCAAGATGGCAGAATTAGAGGAGCGCAGATATCTCGGGGTTGGGGGGGGGGGGGGCTGTGGGACTGAAGGAGATTACAGATATAGGGAGGGGCAAGGCCATGGAGGGATTTTAAAACAAGGATGAGAATTTTGAAATCTCGGTTTTGCTTAACTGTGAGCCAATGTAGGTCAGTGAGCACAAGGGCAATGGGTGAACGGGACTTGGTGCGAGTTAGGACACGGGCAGCCGAGTTTTGGATGACCTCAAGTTTACGTACGGTGGAATGTGGGAGGCCAGCCAGGAGTGCGTTGGAATAGTCAAGTCTAGAGGTAACAAAGGCATGGATGAGGGTTTCAGCAGCGGATGAGCTGAGGCGGGCGATATTACAGATCACACAGGAAGTGATCTCAACATAGTCCAATGTAGTTACTTCACTAATCTGGCCACATGAATGTATCGCAAATAATGTCTTACAAAGACGTCACCCCATTTACACTGGATAGACTATCCCTCGACCATGACTTACCTTAGATGGTATCTATTTACGCTGTAAAGCAAGGGCTCTGGTCTAACTTGGATAGGGAGGGGGCACTGGATAGGTGATGACACCTTCAGCTGAGACCAGTTCAATTCAGATCACATTTTGAAAATGTCTAGATGTTAAAGGTCTGCAGCAATTTAGCATCCGAAGCAAATGCAGCTCAGAGATGTGAAGATTGTTAAAACTATCATAGAAACATAGAAGATAGGAGCAGGAGTAGGCCATTCGGCCCCTCGAGCCTGCTCCACCATTCAATGAGATCATGGCTGATCATCCAAATTCAGTACCCCGTTCCTGCCTTCTCCCCATATCCCTTGATCCCTTTAGCCTTAAGAAAAATATCCAACTCCTTCTTGAATATATTTAATGAATTGGCCTCCACTGCCTTCTGTGGTAGAGAATTCCACAGGTTCACCACTCTCTGGGTGAAGAAATTCCTCATCTCAGTCCTAAATGGCTTACCCCTTATCCTTAGACTATGGCCCCTAGTTCTGGACTCCCCGGCCATCGGGAACATCCTTCCTGCATCTAGTCTGTCCAGGCCTGACAGAATTTTATAGGTTTCGATGAGATCCCCTCTCAATCTTCTAAACTCCAGTGAGTACAAGCCCAATCGACCCAATTTTCCTCATACATCATTCCTGCCATCCCAGGTATCAGCCTGGTGAATCTTCGTTGCACTCCTTCCATGGCAAGAACGTCCCTCAGATAAGGCGACCAAAACTGCACACAATACTCAAGGTGCGGTCTCACCAAGGCCCTGTACAACTGCAGCAAGACATCCTTGTTCCTGTACTCGAACCCTCTTGCTACAAAGGCCAACATACCATTTGCCTTCTTAACCGCCTGCTGCACCTGCATGCTTACCTTCAGCGACTGGTGCACAAGAACACCCAGGTCTCTTTGCACTTCCCCCTTCTCCCAATCCATTGCCATTCAAATAATAATCTGCCTTCCTATTTTTGCCACCAAAGTGGATAACCTCACATTTATCCACATTATAGTGCATTTGCCATGTTTCTGCCCAATCACCCAACCTGTCCAAATCGTACTGGAGTTTCACAACATCCTCCTCACAGCATACCCTCCCACCCTGCTTTGTGTCGTCTGCAAATTTGGAGATATTACATCCAATTCCCTTGTCCAGGTCATTAATATATATTGTGAACAGCTGGGGTCCTAGGACCGATCCTTGCGGTACCCCACTAGTCACTGCCTGCCACTCGGAAAACAACCCGTGTATTCCAACTCTTTGCTTTCTATCTGCCAACCAGTTCTCTATCCAAGTCAATACCTTGCCCCCAATCCCATGTGCCTTAATTTTACAAGCTAATCTCTTATGCGGGACCTTATCGAAAGCCTTCTGAAAGTCCAAATACACCACATTCACTGGTTCTCCCTTATCTATTTTACCAGTTACATCCTCAAAAAATTCCAGTAGTCAAGCACGATTTACCTTTTGTAAATCCATGTTGACTTTGTCCGATCCTGTCACTGCTTTCCAAGTGCTCTGCTATTACATCTTTTATAATGGACTGTAGCATTTTTCCCCACTACCGATGTCAGGCTATAATTCCCCGCTTTTTCTCTACCACCTTTTTTGAATAGTGGGGTAATATTAGCTACCCTCCAATCCATGGGTACTGTTCCAGAGTCTATCGAGTTCTGGAAGATGACCAGCAATGCATCTACTATCTCCAGGGCCATCAGTATGTGGATCTTTGATTCACAAATCCCCAGTCCCAGCCAAGCCACTAGATTACAGACACCAGAAGATATGCGTTATGACAAGACAAGATTGAATAACTGTGCAGGTTCCAGTGAGTTAGCTATAAATTAAACGTGTAAATAGCAATAATTAAGAAAAACAGCCAAATAAATAACAAAACAAAAAGCAAAATAATGTGGCTGCTGGAAATTTGAATGAAAACATCTGTGGAGAGAGATAGAGAGTTAATGTATCAGGTCGATGACCTTTCATTAGATGCTGTCTGACCTGCTGAGTGTGTCCAGCATTTTCTGTTTTTATGCCCAGTTAAATAAGCCTCTGTCAAAGACCACTCGCAGACATCATTGATTAAGATTCTCCCAGTTAGTTGCTTCAGAACCATCCTCGGGCTGCTGACCTTCCACCTTCGCCCCTGGTTCTTGCCAATATTCAACATCCAAACCAGGGGCAAAGACCAGCTGCCAGTGTCTCGATCCCTGATCTCCACGACAAAGATCAGAACATCTTCAGGGTGAATGCTGGGAAGATAAAACCTTATCTTCTACCGAGGTGTGAACCTAAACCTGCTACCCGTGGGCTGAAAGGGCCCGTGTATTTACTAGTGAGTGAGTGTATGCGTACGCGCGCTTGAGTGTGCAAGCGAGTGCATGAGCGTGAGTGAATGAGCAAACAATTCGAACCAAAATAGAGGAATGCTTTTCAAATAAAAGACTGAACTATTTAAAGTATCTGAAATGAAAGTGGCAAACTGCAGCAATACTTTTAATTACTTGTTCACTGAAAACAATTGCTTTTATATTGCCAAGCAAAACATGAGCTGAATTTTAAACCGCTTCCCTTTGTCATATGGAAATCTGGAAACCCAAGCACATTCATTGGATTTTCCAAACCATAAGTACACGGCAGGATCTAAAGCCCCGGTTTTGCAGTTAAACATTAATGACCCTTTAATTATTAAAGTGAATTTAGGCATCTCGTATAAAAATGTGACACTGTATGTGAGCAATTCTATATATACACCAGTTTCATGCAGTAACACATCGAAGCTTAAAATGGCTGTGGAGAGTTTTCAGTGATGCCGATTTGCACCTCGCTAAACATATTGCTAAAATGTACACCAGCAAAGTTACTGATAAATACCATAGTGCACTTCAGTCAACTGCAAAATCTCTTCTGAAGGGAGTCTTATCTAGGCGGTAATTTAAAGGTGCGGAACTCCTGCGAACCGACAGCCTTCACATCTGAACATTAATGCTTTTCACTGACATTTTTGCTGTCTTGAAAGGAGTTTCCAAAAGTGATAAGTATTAATTCCATAATTTTGTTGGGCATCTCAAGAGGCAAATATAACCGAGAGTAACATGGATGCTCAGAGGTATAGTCACAGAAAACAATTGTCTCGGCACCTTTACGTAAGTCTCGCAAAGTAAAGAGGAACCTCTGTGCAGAGTTTTGTTTGAGAACTTCCGCTAAACCACGTTCAAACTAATAGCATAGTGGTCACAGGAAATGCTGAGTGTGTTGTGATACTGTTGCATTCAATCGGACCTTCTCCTAATATTTTAAGCCTCCTATGATTACATACAAAACTCACAAAAACAGCATTGTAATATTAGGCTTTTTTTTCATGGTACTTTAAGTAGTCTCAGTGACGGGGAGCTAGGTTAAGACACAGGAGCTACACAGCAAAGGCAGCAGCTGCCACTACAATAAACTTACAGGAAAACAGAAATGATAAGGGGATTGTAAATTTTCTGCACTGCTCCATCTCCAACAAAGTCAGCGGCACAGTCCCACAGCACGTTTGAGCAGGACAGGTTCAACGCCACTTCTCTGGATGTGCCACAGTCGTTGCAACACGGACATTAGTGGGGAGAAACAGCGAAGGAGATTCTTCTGCTGGTTAGCAGTGACATAAAAGCAGCTTTGTTCTTTCCGATTGGAAGATCAGTCTGGTGTGCACACAGCTGCACTCATTTTTTGCAAGTCAGTATTCTAAGTCTGATGTTGCCTTTTTACATTTTTACAAACACATTAATTTGATTGATAGATGACCAATCACACTCTGTATTTTATACCTTCAGAGAGTGTGCATTTAAAAATTAAATTCCTTTGATTGAAGGTCTGTAGAAGGGTCGAAGTTGAAAGTTCCTCCAGGTGTGGTTTCAGGAATAAGGCTGGGATCTTCATCAATCTGTCAGGACGCAAAAACAGCAGACACCCGGTGAGCTATAACCAAATCTCAGAGTAATCACTGATCACACTAACACAGCAAAACATGCGCACCAGTTCACTACACGTGCTCTGGTATTCGTTGCTTTGACATTTCTCATTTGCGACGGTTATTCCATGCAATGTTTCTTGTCATTTTTTTGGCTGCGCGGCCCAATCAAATCTTCGCGCATGCGCGGTTTCTCCCTGGTGAGCGGCCTGCGCAGGACCTCCAGACCGCTGTGCAGCCACGCAGCTTAACGGGAACATTGATTCCATGTATAGTGAAATCATAACTACATTCTTTAAAAAGCAGTTCACTCCTCGATCAGTTCAACCAGCGTGTTTGGGTCGGAACCAGCCACATAGAAACACAGAAGATAGGAGGAGTCGGCCATTCGGCCCCTCGAGCCTGCTCCGCCATTCAATGAGATCATGGCTGATCATCCAAATTCAGTACCCTGTCCCTGCTTTCTCCCCATATCCCTTGATCCCTTTAGCCTTAAGAAATATATCCAACTCCTTCTTGAATATATTTAATGAATTGGCCTCAACTGCCTTGTGTGGTAGAGAATTCCACAGGTTCACCACTCTCTGGGTGAAGAAATTCCTCCTCATCTCTGCCTTAAATGGCTTACCCCTTATCTTTAGACTGTGACCCCTGGTTCTGGACTCCCCCGCCATCAGGAACATTCTTCCTGCATCTAGTCTGTCTAGTCCTGTTAGAATTTTATAAGTTTCAATGAGATCCCCTCTCATTCTTCTAAACTCCAGTGAGTATAAGCCCAATTGACCCAATCGCTCCTCATACGTCATTCCTGCCATCCCAGGTATCAGCCTGGTGAATCTTCGCTGAACTCCTTCCATGGCAAGAACATCCTTCCTCAGATAAGGCGACCAAAACTGCACACAATACTCAAGATGTGGTCTCACCAAGGCCCTGTACAACTGCAGCAAGACATCCTTGTTCCTGTACTCAAACCCTCTTGCTACGAAGGCCAACATACCATTTGCCTTCTTAACCGCCTGCTGCACCTGCATGCTTACCTTCAGCGACTGGTGCACAAGGACACCCAGGTCTCGTTGCACTTCCCCTTCTCCCAATCTATTGCCATTCAGATAATAATCTTCCTTCCTGTTTTTGCCACCAAAGTGGATAACCGCGCTTTTATCCACGTTATATAACGCATCTGCCATGCCCAATCACCCAAATCATACTGGAGTTTCTCGGCATCCTCCTCACAGCACACACGCCCACCCAGCTTTGTGTCATCTGCAAACTTGGAGATATTACATCTAGTTCCCTCGTCCAGATCATTAATATATATTGTGAATAGCTGGGGTCCTAGGACCGATCCCTGCAGTACCCCACTAGCCTGCCACTTGGAAAAAGACCCGTTTATTCCAACTCTTTGCTTCCTGTCTGCTAACCAGTTCTCTATCCAAGTCAGTACCTTGCCCCCAATCCCATGTGCCTTAACCTTACACGCTAATCTCTTATGCGGGACCTTATCGAAAGCCTTCTGAAAGTCCAAATACACCACATCCACTGGTTCTCCCTTATCTATTCTACCAGTTACATCTCAAAAAATTCCAGTAGATTAGTCAAGCACGATTTACCTTTTGTAAATCCACGTTGACTTTGTCCGATCCTGTCACTGTTTTCCAAGTGCTCTATTACATCTTTTATAATGGACTCTAGCATTTTCCCCACTACCGATGTCAGGCTTACCGGTCTATAATTCCCAGTTTTCTCTCTACCACCTTTTTTGAACAGTGGGGTAACATTAGCTACCCTCCAATCCATGGGAACTGTTCCAGAGTCTATAGAATTTTGGAAGATGACCAGCAATGCATCTACTATTTCTAGGGCCACTTCCTTAAGTACCCTAGGATGTAGATTGTCAGGCCCTGGGGATTTATCGGCCTTCAATCCCGTCAATTTCCCTAACACCATTTCCCTACAAATACTGATTTCTTTCAGTTTCTCCCTCTCATTAGACCCTATGTTCCCCGACATCTCTGGGAGGTTATTTGTGTCCTCCTTTGTGAAGACAGAACCAAAATATGTATTTAATTGGTCTGCCATTTCTTTGTTCCCCATTATAAATTCCCCTGATTCTGACTGCAAGGGACCTACGCTTGACTTCACCAATCTTTTTCTCTTCACATATCTATAAAAGCATTTACAGTCAGTTTTTATGTTCCCTGCAAGCTTACTCTCATACTCTATTTTCCCCCTCGTAATTAATCCCTTTGTCCTCCTTTGCTGAATCCTAAACTGCTCCCAAACCTCAGGTTTACTGCATTTTCTGGCCAATTTATATGTCCTCTCCTTGGATGTTATGCTATCCCTAATTTCCCTTGTTAGCCACGGTTGAGTCACCTTTTTTGTTTTATTTTTATGCCAAACCGGGATGAACAAATTCTGTAGTTCATCCATGCGATCTTTAAATGTTTGCCATTGCCTATCCACCATCAACCCTTTGAGTAACATTCCCCAATCAATCCTACCCAACTCGCGCCTCATACCATCGTAGTTTCCTTTAATTAAATTCAGGACCCTAGTCTCTGAGTCAACTACTTCACTCTCCATCTTAATGAAGAATTCTATCATATTATGATCGCCCCGCCCCAAGGGGCCTCAC
This sequence comes from Somniosus microcephalus, assembly GCF_052327205.1. Taxonomy (NCBI): domain Eukaryota; kingdom Metazoa; phylum Chordata; class Chondrichthyes; order Squaliformes; family Somniosidae; genus Somniosus; species Somniosus microcephalus. Next base: position 462,994,928 of record NC_140987.1, read on the forward strand.
ACAAGATTGCTAATTAATCCTTTCTCGTTACATAATACCCAGTCTAAGATGGCCTGATCTCTAGTTGGTTCCTCGACATATTGCTCCAGGAAACCATCCCGTATACACTCCAGGAATTCCTCCTCCACAGTATTGTTACTAATTTGGTTAGCCCAATCTATATGTAGATTAAAGTCACCCATGATAACTGCTGTGCCCTTATTGCACGCGTCTCTAATTTCCCGTGTAATGCCATCCCCAACCTCAGCATTACTGTTTGGCGGTCTGTATACCACTCCCACTAATGTTTTCTGCCCCATGGTATTTCCCAGTTCTACCCATACAGATTCCACATCATCAGAGCTAATATCCTTCCTCACAATTGTGTTAATCTCCTCTTTAACCAGCAATGCTACCTTACTTCCTTTTTGTCTGTCTTTCCTGAATATTGAATACCCCTGGATGTTGAGTTCCCAGCCTTGGTCACCCTGGAGCCATGTTTCCTTAATCCCAATCATATCATATCCGTTTACCTCTATTTGCGCAGCTAATTCATCCACCTTATTACAAATGCTCCTCGCATTAAGACACAAAGCCTTCAGGCTTGTTTTTTTAACACTCTTAGACCTTTTAGAATTATTTACTCTGGCAATGTTTGATTTAAACCCTTAATTTCTCTGACTGCCACCTTTGCTTTTCTCCTTCCTGTCTTTTGCTTCTATCCTGGTTTCCCTTTCCTGTCTCCCTGCTCAGGTTCCCAACCCCCTGCCATTTTAGTTTAAACCCTCCCCCACAGCACTAGCAAACACTCCCCCTAGGACATCGGTCCCGGTCCTGCCCAGGTGCAAACCGTCCAGTTTGTACTGGTCCCACCTCCCCCAGAACCAGTTCCCATGTCCCAGGAATTTGAATCCCTCCCCCGTTGCACCATTCCTCTAGCCACCTTCAAAATGTTATTCCTCTCAGCGGTAGTTTTTAGTTTAACACTGCTGATTGCCAAGTGTTGCGAATGAGAAATTGAATTGTGGCTCAACACAACCTGTAGTGGCAGCAAGTCTCAGAGTGCGACAAGAACAAGAGGGTTTGGTGATGTGATCTGGAATGCGCTGCCTGAAAGGGCGGTGGAAGCAGATTCAATAATAACTTTCAAAAGGGAATTGGATAAATACTTGGAGAAAGGTTTGCAGGGCTCTGGGGAAAGAGCCGGGGAGTGGGACTAATTGGAGTGCTCGACCAAAGAGCCGGCACAGACACGATGGGCTGAATGGCCTCCTTCTGTGCTGCACGATTCTATGATTAGGTAATAGCGATTGCTAAACAGCCCAGCTTACATTACCCTGCGGTCGCTGATACTTATCTTTATTTAGGAAGTATAGGGTAAACACTGTTTCAAACATCCCACTGTCAATAGTTGCAATTCTGGAAAATCTACTTGGGTTCAGCTGAACATGCAACAGAAAAGCTAAACTGACAACAGCACCAGCAGTTTAAAATGCCCGTGACCGAGACAAGAATCTAAATCCAGCGTGCCTAGCTCGGCGGAATCCTGCTGCAGATTTTGTTTCCTCTCAGTGTACACCACGATGCCTTGTAGGGTTTTACTTAAATAGTAACTGCAAAATTAGGAAGTAAAATTTCTCCAGTAGATGTTACAATAGGTTTATGTTGAAAACATTCTCACCTCCTCTCCACAGAAGTAGTGGTCAATGATCTCGTAGGCGAGTTTGTAGATGTCTTCGTTCTCATGCTGCTGCAGGGCTTCGATTTTTTCAAGTCCTGGGAAGTTGAAAGTGTTAAATATTTCAATCACGAGGTACAAACAGACTGATCGTCAGAAAGTTATATTAAAAGCACTGTACTTACCCCCACACTCCTCGATCATTTCAACCAGCGTGTTTGGGTCGGAACCAGCCACCTTCAAAATGTTATTTAGACCATCGAGAACCACCTGAATGACCTGAGGATCTTTCACACCAAGCAATTTACAGAAAGGAGGGATAACATTCTGCTGGACGAGGTATTCAACCTGAAAAGCAATGAATATACTCTCTTAAAATTAGATATGTCTGCACACTTGGTCCATTTTTACAACTTGAATGAACTCGCATTAATAGTGACTTAACGCATCTCAGGATGTCCCACATACAATGGATTAGTCCTCAAAGTGCCGTCCCTTATATGGATGAATGCAGCAGTCACCGAGTTTAACAACCAGCAATGAGATGAGTGACCAACCTATCTGTGTTTGGTGCTGTTGGATGGGAGAGGCATCGAGATCCAGAGAATGTCCTGCTCTGGCCTGAAATGCCAGGGGATCTTTAATACCTCCTGAACAGGTAGAATGGGCCTCAGCTCGACAGTTCACCTGGAGGGCTAGAGCGAGGCCGTGGCAGCTCTAACTGGCCAACGGAGGAGATGTCAGTCACCAGAGGAGACTCACCCTCCAGATGTTGCTCAGTTCACACCTGCAAATGGCACACCTGAGATCAGGATTGTACAGGTGTGTCTGAAGGACAAATACAAAAAAAAACCAAGCAATATTCAGCTTGTGAACAGAGTCTCAGAATAATTAAAATATTCTGCTTTCACAACATAATAGGTAAGGCAATAGCCTCTGCAATCTGATGTACCGCATGTTAAGACATTACAGTAACCGACAGCTTCAAAGCATAACAATCAGAAAGCACTCCCATATCAAGAGGCTCCTATATTTTATGGGACAAGCAGTTGGACAGGGGGAGCAAAATGGTAAATGCTACCTAATGGTGTTCGAGCTCCGACCTTCTACCCAATGAATGGTGTTCAAGCTCCGACTTTCTACCCAATGAATGGTGTTCGAGCTCCGACCTTCTACCCAATGAATGGTGTTCGAGCTCCGACTTTCTACCCAATGAATGGTGTTCGAGCTCCGACCTTCTACCCAATGAATGGTGTTCGAGCTCCGACCTTCTACCCAATGAATGGTGTTCGAGCTCCGACTTTCTACCCAATGAATGGTGTTCGAGCTCCGACTTTCTACCCAATGAATGGTGTTCAAGCTCCGACCTTCTACCCAATGAATGGTGTTCGAGCTCTGACCTTCTACCCAATGAATGGTGTTCGAGCTCCGACCTTCTACCCAATGAATGGTGTTCAAGCTCCAACTTTCTACCCAATGAATGGTGTTCAAGCTCCGACCTTCTACCCAATGAATGGTGTTCAAGCTCCGACCTTCTACCCAATGAATGGTGTTCAAGCTCCGACCTTCTACCCAATGAATGGTGTTCGAGCTCCGACCTTCTACCCAATGAATGGTGTTCAAGCTCCGACTTTCTACCCAATGAATGGTGTTCAAGCTCCGACCTTCTACCCAATGAATGGTGTTCAAGCTCCGACCTTCTACCCAATGAATGGTGTTCAAGCTCCGACTTTCTACCCAATGAATGGTGTTCAAGCTCCGACCTTCTACCCAATGAATGGTGTTCAAGCTCCGACTTTCTACCCAATGAATGGTGTTCAAGCTCCGACTTTCTACCCAATGAATGGTGTTCAAACTCCCGTTACTCTGTCTAAAATTAAAATATTTCCAGATCCGAATTGCTCTGCATGACAATTATTACCAGATTAAAAACACGTAATAAAGATTGTCTGACTTTCTTTTCTAGCCAAATATTGTGGAAATGTATGTTTAGGAAAATGAAGGAAGTACGGCGAAAAGCGCAAGGTCCATGAGAAAGGCCAGATTATCTATGACTCTATGTGTCCACCACACACGCACTGGCCTCCAAATGACTTGGCGCTTCCGTATTGCTAAAAGGTGCAGTTACCTGTTCCTTTCTCCCACTAATAGTCAGGTTACTGATGGCCCACGCTGCTTCCTTCTGTGTCCCAAAATCTCCCTAGAAGACACGACAATAATTTCATGAAGTTAAGTCATTAGTTATTGAATATTTAAACACAACTCACATGACAAATAGTTATTACCCTATCCTCAGACTGCTCAGGGGTTAGCTCCAGAGACACATTACTGGGGAAATGACCAGGGATTATGAAGATATCAAACTACTCGAATCATTCAAGCCATTTCTTCACTAAATTCAACTAAAAACAGGATAAATAAAACTGGACAAAACCAGAGAAAAGAAATAACTTGCATTTATATGAAGTGTCAGGACATGCAAAGCCCTTCACAAACAATGAATTGCTTTTGAAGTGTCACTGTTGCACAGGCAAACATGGCAGCCAACTCTGCACAGAAAGATCCCATAAACAGAAGAAGAACCGATTGGATCCGTTTTTGAAGGTGTTATTGAGGGAGGAATATTGGCCAGGACACTGGGAAAAACACTTCTTTAATTGATTTCATGGGATTTTAACATTCCCCTGAACAGGCAGATTAACAGCACCTCCGACAGTGCGGCGTCCCTCAGTACTGCCCCTCCGACAGTGCAGCGCTCCCTCAGTACTGCCCCTCCGACAGTGCAGCACTCCCCCAGTACTGCCCCTCCGTCAGTGCAGCACTCCCCCAGTACTGCCCCTCCGACAGTGCAGCACTCCCCCAGTACTGCCCCTCCGACAGTGCGGCACTCCCCCAGTACTGCCCCTCCGACAGTGCAGCACTCCCTCAGTACTGCCCCTCCGACAGTGCGGCGCTCCCTCAGTACTGCCCCTCCGACAGTGCGGCACTCCCTCAGTACTGACCCTCCGACAGTGCGGCGCTCCCTCAGTACTGCCCCTCCGACAGTGCGGTGCTCCCTCAGAGCACAGCGTGATATCTGTAGGCGTGCAGGAGCTGAGGACTGTTTACCAGGCCATGGAGCGACACTATAACTGAGTACTGCTGGCTCCATTTCACTCAGCAGGTGTTTTTCAAACTGGTACACGCAGGAATGTTAAGGATTCCAAACATTTAGTAAAAAATAAAAATACAGTTGATGCAGGTAACTGTTGACAGAGCAGGAAGTGTACTTACTTTGGTGAGATGATGGACGATCATAGGAATGAGCCCAGCGTCTATTACTGATTGCACCTGCTGCTGGTTTCCAGCGGTGACATTTGAAAGGAACCACACGGCCTCCTGCACAGAACATTCCCACAGTTTACACATCTTGCATCACATTACAACATTGACTTTACAGCCTGCTCTTTTATACTTGTAGCAACACTCTACCCCGCTCACTTCAAACATTGCCAATCGTGCCAGAACAGAACTTATGGATATTCAATAAAAATCAAGAATTCAAAGGCTCGGTAGAATTTTGGTTGCTTACTTAAGCTTTAGTTTAAAGAAAAACAAACTTTAAATCCCATATTTGGTGCTGAGTCAATTTCAAGCAGGGTAAGACCCAGGCTAGCCTCAGTTCCCCTGGGTTAGAAACGGAGGCGTGAAAAACCTGTCGCGGTTCCTGCTCCCGATCCCGATCCACAAGCTCCAGCTGGAAAGTGCGGTCATTCTCTCCGCTGTAGAGTCAACAGCCAGCACTTGCTGAGGATCAGGTATCACGGGCTGTCGGTGGGGAATGGCGGCCCAGCTCGAGCCAGCGCCTCCTACCTCCAGGAAGAAAACAAGTTAAAAATCTACAAAATAAAGTTGAGGAAAAAGTTACCTTGTTGATCTTCTCCTTTGGATGGGTGAGGAGGTTTGGGAAGTGGGAGAGTACGTCACAGTTCAATATGATCTGCGTCTGCTCATCAGTGCCGGTGACGATATTACCCACAGCTCTCAGCGCAGCTGTCTGTGAAAGAAAGGGAGGCAAACATTTCATACACATCAAACTGTACTGGGTGTCAACTCCATCACATTATGTGTCAGCACACCGAAAGAGTTTGATCTCAGCGTATTGCATGCCTTAGTGAAGGCCACAGTTACTCCACTTGACTGAATAAATATTGCAGTACATGGATATATTGATCAATGTGTAAAATGAGGTACCGCGCCCATCACCTGAATGCCCTGATTGGATTACTGTATTATGATTGGGAGCTATTCAGATTGCTCTTTGTAATCCTCATTCTCAGATCCCGACTAATCTCGGAAAGGAGGAAGTCTGCTTCCTGCTCCTCTGGCACTCTGTCCTTTCCCTGAAGGTGCTGTGAGAATGTGGCGGCATCAATGGTGTTCAGTGATCCAAAGCAAGTGAGGGGTCCATTTTGCATTGAGAATCCTAAGGTTAAAAGCCTCGACAGTGCGGCCTTCACCGGTCAGTAACAGCCTAATCAAGGTTACACAGCACATTGATTACATTTAATTCTGAACTTTCTCAAGTCCTGCATGCCGAGACACCAACTTTTTAGTAGTGTAGCCATAATAGGGCACATTCACTGCTTTGTTTAACCTGAACACCAGCATCTTCTGAGAGCCTCTGGGACCACAGATGAGAGATCTTTAGGCAGCCTGGAACTCAGAATCATAACAGCACAGAAGGAGGCCATTTGGCCCGTCGAGCCCGTGCCGGCTCTCTGCAAGAGCACTTCAGCTGGTCCCACTCCTCCGCCCTTTCCCCGTAACCCTGCAAATTTTTCTCTTCAGGTACTTATCCAACTCCCTTTTGAAAGCCACGATTGAATCTGCCTCCACCACCCTTTCTGGAAGTACATTCCAGATCCTGACCACTCGCTGCGTAAAAAGTTTTTCCTCATGTCGCCTTTGGTTCTTCTGCCAATCACCTTAAATCTATGTCCTCTGGTTCTCGACCCTTCCGCCAATGGGAACAGTTTCTCTCTACTCTGTCTAGACCCCTCATGATTTTGAACATCTCAAGATTCAAGATTATTTTATTGCCATATGTAACTGGTACAATGGAATGCTTACTCCCCGCTCACTCCCACAATATAAGTATAAATATAAAAAGCAAAAGTAAAAACAAGTATAAATATAGAAATATACAATAAGCAAATAAGTATAGCAATGACAGTCCAAGTTGCAGGATATGATGAATCGTGCAAAAAGCCTCTATTACCACTGGAAGTAATAGTAATATATAAGTATATGGTAATATAAGTATAATATATAAGTAAAAATGCAGTGTGCAATGTACAAATGAGTTATAAGTTCTATAAGTTATAAGTTAAGGTTGAGGTACAAGAGTCCTATGTGCACACAGTCCAGTGATCAAGAATGTTCTTGTGCGCTCACAGTTCAAGTGATATACAGTTCCAGGGTGGGGGGGGAAGAATGTGACTGATATGTGGAGCAGTGTGGTTAGCAGTTCAGTAGGCGCACTGCCTGTGGGTAGAAACTGTTCTTGAACCTGCTGGTCCTGGTTCGAATGCTGCGGTACCGACGGCCGGACCGCAGGAGGGAGAACAGTTCGTGCCCAGGGTGATTGGGGTCCTGGATGATGGAGCGGGCCTTGTTCTGACACCTGGTCTGAATGGTCTCCTCGATGGACGGAAGTCACACCCGATGATCTTTTCTGCCGTCCTCACAACCCTCTGGATGGCTTTCCTGTCCTGTGCAGTGGTGTTACCATACCACACATTGACACCACCAGTCAGGACACTATGGTGCCGCGGTAAAAGTTCACAAGCCACTGTGTGCTTATGCTGCATTTCCTCAGGCACCGTAGAGGGTAGAGGCGCTGGTGTGCCTTCTTCAGCATGGCCTCAGTATTGTGGTTCCAGGCCAGGTCATCGGAGATCTGCAGTCCCAGGAATTGGAAGCAACTGACGACTTCCACTGGTGTCCCGTCTATGCTGATGGGGTGGTGGTTCCCTCGGTGGCTTCTGAAGTCCACGATGAGCTCCTTAGTCTTGCCAACGTTCAGGGCTAGGTTGCTGTCATTGCACCATCTCATCAGCTGGACTATCTAATCTCTGTACTCCGTCTCGTCGTCATTGCTTATCAGGGCAATTACTGTGGTGTCGTCGGCAAACTTGATGATCCGGCTGTTGTTGTGTATGGCTGTACAGTCATGTGTAAACAGAGAGTACAGCCAAGGACTGAGGCAGCAGCCTTGTGGCACTCCGGTGTTGAGGACCAAAGTGGATGAGGTGTTGTTCCCTATTTTCACCACTTGAGGCCTACCAGTCAGGAAATCCAGAATCTAATTGCAGATGGGGGGGGGGTTTAAACTAACTTGGCAGGGGGATGGGATACAGAGGGGAGCTGAAATAGGGGGTGATGTGCTGCCAATTATAGAGAAAAAAACAAGTCAGCTTGGTAGACAGGGCAAATATATAAGGGCAAGGCTGGATGGCATCTATTTTAATGCAAGGAGTCTTGCAAATAAGGTGGATGAACTGAAGGTGTTGATAAACACATGGGAGTATGATATTGTTGCTATCACGGAGACATGGTTGAGGGAGGGGCAAGACTGGCAGCTCAATATTCCGGGGTACAGAATCTTCAGGCGAGACAGAGGGGGAGGTAAAAGAGGAGGGGGTGTCGCAATATTAATTAAGGAGTCAATTACTGCAGTAAGGAGGGATGATATATTAGCAGGTTCCTCTAATGAAGCCATATGGGTGGAGCTTAAAAACAAAAAGGGGGCAAGCACTTTGCTGGGAGTGTACTATAGGCCTCCAAACAGTCAGGGGGAGATAGAGGAACAGATATGTAGGCAAATCTCAGAGAAATGTGCAAATAATAGGGTAATAATAATGGGGGATTTCAACTTCCCCAATATTAACTGGGATAGTCAAAGTGTGAAAGGCTCAGAGGGTGTAGAATTCTTAAAGTGCATCCAGGAGAGCTTTTTGAGCCAGCATGTAGAAAGTCCTACAAGAGAGGGGGCGGTACTGGACCTAATTCTAGGGAATGTGGCCGGCCAAGTGGAAAAAGTGCTAGTAGGTGAGCACTTTGGTGACAGTGACCATAATATGGTGAGATTTAAGGTGGTCATGGAAAAGGACAGGGATGGGCCGGAAATAAAGGTTCTAAATTGGGGGAAGGCCGATTTTAATAGGATAAGGCAGGATCTGGCCAAAATGGACTGGGATCAGCTACTTGTAGGAAAATCCGCATCGGAGCAATGGGAGGCTTTCAGAAGGGAGATTGAGATCATACAATGGCAACATGTTCCCGTAAAGGTCAAGGGTGGTTCCAAAAACCACAGGGAACCTTGGATGTCAGGGGATATACGAGAATGGATTAGGAAAAAAAGGAGGGCTTTTGGCAGATACAAAAGGCTAAAGACGGAGGAAGCCCTAGAGGAGTACAAAAAGTGCAGGGGGATACTTAAAAAAGAAATTAGGAGATCAAGGAGGGGCCATGAAATAACACTGGCGAGCAAAATAAAGGAAAATCCTAAGATGTTTTATAAGTATATTAAGGGTAAGAGGATAACTAGGGAAAAAATAGGGCCCATTAGGGACAAAAGTGGCAATCTGTGTGTGGAGCCGGAAGATGTAGGAGGGGTTCTAAATGAATTTTTTGCATCTGTTTTCACTATGGAGGAGGACGATGTAGACATAGAAATAGGGCGGGGGGACTGTGCTATGCTCGAACATATTAACATCGAGAGGGAGGAGGTATTGGCGGTTTTAGCAGGCCTAAAAATGGATAAATCCCCAGGCCCGGATGAAATGTATCCCAGGCTGCTGTGTGAGGCAAAGGAAGAGATTGCGGGGGCTCTAACACATATATTCAGGACCTCTCTGGCCACAGGGGATGTGCCAGAGGACTGGAGAACCGCTAATGTAGTACCATTATTCAAGAAGGGAAGTAGGGAAAAACCAGGGAACTGCAGGCCAGTGAGCCTAACATCAGTGGTAGGAAAATTATTGGAAAAAATTCTGAGGGACAAAATTAGTCTCCACTTGGAGAGACAAGGATTAATCAGGGATAGTCAACATGGCTTTGTCAAGGGAAGATCATGTCTGACTAATTTGATTGAATTTTTTGAGGGGGTGACTAGGTGTGTGGATGAGGGTAACGCAGTGGATGTGGTATACATGGATTTCAGTAAGGCCTTCGATAAAGTCCCGCACAGGAGACTGGTCAAGGTGGTAAGAGCCCATGGAATCCAGGGTGCCTTGGCACATTGGATACAAAACTGGCTTAGTGGCAGAAGGCAGAGGGTGATGGTCGAAGGTTGTTTTTGTGACTGGAAGCCTGTGGCCAGTGGGGTGCCACAGGGATCGGTGCTGGGTCCCTTGCTGTTTGTGGTCTACATTAATGACTTGGATATGAATGTAAAAGGTATGATCAGTAAGTTTGCGGATGATACAAAAATTGGTAGGGTGGTAAATAGCGAGGAGGGTAGCCTCAGTCTGCAGGACGATATAGATGGGTTGGTCAGATGGGCGGAACAGTGGCAAATGGAATTTAACCCGGAAAAGTGCGAGGTGATGCACTTTGGGGGGGACTAACAAGGCAATGGAATACACAATGAATGGTAAGACCCTAGACAAGACGGAGGGGCAGAGGGATCTGGGTGTGCAAGTACACAGATCCCTGAAGGCGGCGGAACAGGTGGATAAGGTGGTAAAAAAGGCATATGGGATACTTGCCTTCATTAGCCGAGGCATAGAATATAAGAGCAAGGAGGTTATGATGGAGCTGTATAAAACACTGGTTAGGCCACAGCTGGAATACTGTGTGCAGTTCTGGTCGCCACACTACAGGAAGGATGTGATCGCTTTGGAGAGGGTGCAGAGGAGATTCACCAGGATGTTACCAGGGCTGGAGCGCTTCAGCTATGAAGAAAGACTGGGCAGATTGGGTTTGTTTTCCTTGGAGCAGAGGAGGCTGAGGGGGGACATGATTGAGGTGTACAAAATTATGAGGGGCATAGATAGGATGGATACTGAGGAGCTTTTTCCCTTAGTAGAAGGGTCAATAACTAGGGGGCATAGATTCAAGGTAAAGGGCGGGAGGTTTAGAGGGGATTTGAGAAAGAACTTTTTCACCCAGAGGGTGGTTGGAGTCTGGAACTCACTGCCTGAAAGGGTTGTGGAGGCAGGAACCCTCACAACATTTAAGAAGCATTTGGATGAGCACTTGAAATGCCATAACATACAAGGCTACAGACCAAATGCTGGAATATGGGATTAGATTAGACAGGGCTTGATGGCCGGCACGGACACGATGGGCCGAAGGGCCTCTATCCGTGCTGTATAACTCTATGACTCTATGGGGAGCCCAGGCCTAGGTCCCTCAGTTTCAGGACCAGCTTGGAGGGAACAATAGTATTAAATGCAGAACTGTAGTCAATGAACAACAGTCTGACGTAAGTGTCCCTCCTGTCTAGATGTTCCAGGGCAGTGTGTAGTGTTAGGGAGATGGCATCGTCCACAGACCTGTTCGCCCTGTATGCGAACTGGAACGGGTCCAAGGAGTCGGGGATGATGCTGTTTATGTGTGTCATGACCAGCTTTTCCAGGCACTTCATGGCTATAGATGTTAGAGCCACGGGTCGATAGTCATTGAGGCCTGTTACCTTGGTCTTCTTAGGTAACGGCACAATGGTTGTCTCCTTGAAGCACACTGGTACAACAGACTGCTGCAGTGAGATGTTAAAAATGTCCGTAAACACAGGAGCCAGCTGGTCTGCGCAGGTCTTGAAGACACGGGGTGAAACCCCGTCTGGGCCGGCTGCCTTCCGTGCTTTCACCCTCCTGAAGGTTCTCCGGACCTCGGACTCAGTCAGCTGTAATGTGTAATCCTCTGGGTGGCTGGGGGTTTTGATGGCCAGCTCCAGTGTTCTCCCTCTCAAAGTGAGCATAAAAAGTGTTCAGCTCGTCTGGTAGGGAGGGATCGGTGTTGGTGACTCCCGCTGAGCTCCCCTTGTAGTTGGTGATGGCCCTTAGTCCCTGCCACATGCGTCTGGCGTCAGAGCTCCCGCCGTACTGGGACTCCAGTTTGTTCTTATAGTCTCTTTTTGCTGTTTTGATGGCATTTCTGAGGTCATACTTAGCCTTCTTGTAGAGTTCGGTGTCCCCTGATTTGAAAGCGGTACACCGTTCTCTTAGTTTGTTGCGGATGTCTGAGTTCATCCATGGTTTGCAGTTGGGAAATGAACGGACAGTCTTGGTAGGAATGCCTTCATCCACCAGTCTGTTGATGTATCCAGTGACGTGGCCTGCATACACATCCAGGTCTGGGTTCTTGAAAACACTCCAGTCCGTTATTTCCAGCCCGCCCCGCAGTTGTAGTTCTGTGTCCGCTGTCCAGCTTCGCACCGTTTTCACTGTTGTGGGTGTGCTCTTTAACTTCTGTTTGTAAACAGGAAGTAGGAGCATGGAGACGTGGTCTGACTTGCCGAAGCCCGGCCGAGCAATGGCACGGTAGGCGTGTTTTATTGTTGTGTAGCAGTGATCTAGAGTTTTTCCGTTTCTCGTCGGACAGGAGATGTGTTGAAAGTATTTCGGCAATACTTTCTTTAGATTACAGTGGTTAAAGTCTCCCGCAATGATGGGAACTGCCTTGGAATACTGGTTCTGAAGTTTGCTAACCTCACTCTAAAGTTCGCTCAGTGCAGTGTTAGTGTCGGCTCGTGGCTGGATGTAAACAGCTGCCATGAGAATAGCAGAGATTTCCCGCGGTAAATAAAAAGGGCGGCACTTGATTGTTAGTAGTTCCAGATTAGGTGAACAGTGTTGTGAAAGTACCTGGACATCTGTACACCAGTTGTTGTTGATCAGGCAGCAGACACCCCCGCCTCTGTTCTTCCCCATTGAATCAGCTGTTCTATCTCGATCAAATCTCCTCTCAATCTTCTCTGCTCCAAGGAGAACCACCAGTTTCTCCAGTCTATCCACGTGACTGAAGTCCCTCATCCCTGGAACCATTCTAGTAAATCTTTTCTGCACCCTCTCCAAGGCCTTCACATCCTTCCTAAAGTGCAATGCCGACAATTGGACACAATACTCCAGTTGTAGCCAAACCAGTGTTTTATAAAGGTTCATCACAACTTCCTTTCTTTTGTACTCTATGCCTCTATTTATGAAGCCCAGGATCCTGTATGCTTTTATAACCGCTTTCTCAACCTGCCCTGCCACCTTCAACAATTTGTACACATATACTCCCGGGTGTCTCTGTTCCAGCACCCCCTTTAGAATTGTACCCTTTAGTTTATATTGTCTCTCCTCGTTCTTCCTACCAAAATGTATCACTTCACACTTTTCTGTATTAAACTTAATCTGCCATGGCTCCGCCCATTCTACCAGCCTGTCTATGCCTCTTGAAGTCTATCCCTATCCTCCTCACTGTTCACTATACCTGTACTTCCAAGTTTTGTGTCATCTGCAAATTTTGAAATTGTGCCCTGTACACCCAAGTCTAAATCATTAATATATATCAAGAAAAGCAGTGGCCCTAGAACCGACCCCTGGGGAACACCACTGTATACCTTCCTCCAGTCCGAAAAACAACCGTTCACCACTACTCTCTGTTTCCTGTCACTGAGCCAATTTTGTATCCATGCTGCCACTGTCCCTTTTATTCCATGGGCTTCAACTTTGCTGGCACTTTATTAAACGCCTTTTGGAAATCCATGTACACCACGTCAACCGCATTACCTCATCAACCCTCTGTTACCTCATCAAAAAACTCAATCAAGTTAGTTAAACACGATTTGCCTTTAACAAGTCCGTGCTGGCTTTCCTTAATTAATCCACAGTTGTTCAAGTGACTTAATTTTGTCCCTGATTATCGTTTCTAAAGGCTTCCCCCCTCCCCCCCACTGCAGTTAAACTGACTGGCCTGTAGTTGCTGGGTTTATCCTTAGGGTGCAACATTTGCAGTTCTCCAGTCCTCTGACATCACCCCCGTATCCAAGGAGGATTGGAAGATTATGGCCAGTACCTCCGCAATTTCCACCTTTACTTCCCTCAGCATCCTAGGATACATCCCATCCAGTCCTGGTGACTTATCTACTTTAAGTACAGCCAGCCTTTCTAGTAGCTCCTCTATCAATTTTTCTCCCAACCAGTATCTCAACTACCACCTCTTTCACTGACTCTGGCATCATCTTCCTTGGTAAAGACAGACTCATTTAGTACCTCAGCCATGCCCTCTGCCTCCATGTGTGGGTCTCCATTTTGGTCCCTAATCGGCCCCACCCCTCCTCTTACTACCCATTTACTATTTATATACCTATAGAAGACTTTTGGATTCCCTTTTATGTTAGCTGCCAGTCTATTCTCATATTCCCTCTTTGCCCCTCTTAGTTCCTTTTTCCACTTCCTCTCTGAACTTTCTACATTCAGCCTGGTTCTCACTTGTATTCTCAACCTGACATCTGTCATACGCCCCCTTTTTCTGCTTTATCTTACTCTCTATCTCTATCGTCATCCAGGGAGCTCTGGCTTTGGTGGCCCTACCTTTCCCCCTTGTGGGATGTACCTCAACTGTACCTGAACCATCTCCTCTTTAAAGGCAGCCCATTGTTCAATTACAGTTTTGCCTCCTAATCTTTGATTCCAATTTACCCGGGCCAGGTCCGTTCTCAACCCACTGAAATTTGCCTTCCTCCAATTAGGTATTTTGACTCTCGATTGCTCTTTGTCCTTTTCCATAACTAACCTAAACCTTATATTATAATCACTGTTCCCTAAATGTTCCCCTACTGAAACTTGACCCACCTCATTCCCCAGAACCAGATCCAGCAATCCCTCCTTCCTCGTTGGGCCGGAAACGTACTGATCAAGAAAGTTCTCCTGAACACACTTGAGAAAATCTTCCCGCTCTCTGCCCTTTACATTACTATCTGAGTCTATATTAAGTTAATTGAAGTCCCCCATTATCACTACTCTATAGTTCTTGCACCTCTCTGCAATTTCCCTGCAAATTCTCTCCTCTATAGCCTTCCCACTATTTGGTGGTCTATAGAATACACCTAGTAGTGTAATGGCACCTCTACTGTTTCTCAACTCTAACCAAATAGATTCTGTCCTTGACCCCTCCAGGATATCCTCTCTCTCCAGCACTATAATATTCGCCTTCTTCAATGCTGCCACCCCACCTCCTTTCTTTCCTTCCCTATCTTTCCTGAACACCTTATATCCAGGAATATTTAGTACCCAATCCTGCCCTTCTTTGAGCCAGGTCTCCGTTATCGCCACAACATCATATTCCCTATTTGCGCCTGCAGCTCACCAACTTTATTTACCACGCTTCGTGCGTTTACACACATGCACTGTAAACCTATCTTAGTCCTTGTATTCTCTTAGTCTGGCCCCACCTAATACCGTACTATTTCTTACTCTCGTGCTATCTGTCTCTCCCACTCCTTTGTGCACCTTGTTTCTCCTTTTTAATGCTACATCCTGGTGCCCAACCCCCTGCCAAATTAATAATTCTTCTAGGAACTTCTTGGTAAAGACTGGTTCGAGCTGGTGCAGTGTATAAGGGCCATGGAATCGATGTGAAGTAATGCACTGACTGAGATATAAAAAGGGCAAGGTTATAAAGCTAAGTTAGAAGAGTAAGAAGCAGATTTAGAAAGGAGAGCTCAATGACTAACTCGTGATCTTCTGCAGCTCAGCATTGCCATGGGTTCTGGGGTGTTGCCTGCATATGCTCACGTAACCCATAATAAACTTGAGTGTTTGACCTCTGCGTCTAGAACTCTCATTCCAGCTACATGGACAAGGACTGCAGTCTCTGTCCATTCTTACAATGATGTGGCGATGCCGGTGTTGGACTGGGGTGGACAAATGTAGGACGTCACACAACACCAGGTTATAGTCCAACAGCTTTATTTGAAATCACAAGCTTTCGGAGCGCTGCTCCTTCGTCAGGTGAAGTGAAGAGAAGCATACAGGCACAGCATATATAGTCAGAGAAAACTGCCAGATGATTACAAGTAATCTTTCCAACTGCCCTTTATCACACCTCGGCAGAGAGATAATCACAACAATCAACGGTGTGAATGGTGTCCAAACAGGTCAGTCAGGAAAACATTACATCAAAGAACAATGAAGTGGGGTCACAAGGGGTCAAATGTTGCAGATGCTGGGGTCTGTATGAAAAACAGAAAAAAACCAAAAAACTTTGCTGGAAATCACAGCAGGTCCGGCCGCATCTGTGCAGAGAGAACAAGCCGACGACGACTCGAGTCTGGATGACTCTACGTCAGGTGGGGTTACATGTAGCGTGACATGAACCCAAGAAACCAGGATCTTGGGTTCATGTCACACTACATGTAACCCCACCTGACGTAGAGTCATCCAGACTCGAGTGGTCGTTGGCTTGTTCTCTCTGCACAGATGCGGCTGGACCTGCTGTGATTTCCAGCAAAAAAAATTTTTGTTTGTTTTTTGTTTTTCATACAGACGCCAGCATCTGCAACATTTGACCCCTTGTGACCCCACCTCATTGTTCTTTGATGTAATGTTTTCCTGACTGACCTATTTGGACACCATTCACACCTTTGATTGCTGTGATTATCTCTCTGCTGAGGTGTGATAAAGGGCAGTTAGAAAGATTACCTGTAATCATCTGGCAGTTTTCTCTGACTATATATGCTGTGCCTGTATGCTTCTCTCCACTTCACCTGACGAAGGAGCAGCGCTCCGAAAGCTTGTGATTTCAAATAAAGCTGTTGGACTATAACCTGGTGTTGTGTGACTTCTTACATTCTTACAATGGCAGCATCAGCACCTAATGTTAGCTCCATTTCTGACCAGTACACCAGAATAAGAAGTTTATGGGGATATGGGTTGAAGAATGAGGATTACAAATAATCTATATTTCTTGCTACATTCTCTGGTTTCCTCCACACACAAAATGGTGATGAATTCATACAAAGCAATAATCTCATTGGCCCATCACTGCAAGTCTATACAAAGCACTAATCTCATTGGCCCATCACTGTACCAGTCTATACAAAGCACTAATCTCATTGGCCCATCACTGCAGCCGATGGAAAATTGTGTAGTTTTTTTTTAAGCTTACCTGAACTTTAACCTCTTGGCAGCTGAGAAGTGGAATTAGATGAGGCACGACGCCAGAGTCTATCACCATCTGAATCTGCTCGTTTCCACCGTCCGTCAAATAGGACAGAGCCCAGACAGTGTCAACTAGAATCTGAGATAACAAATGGTTGTTAAGCCAAGCAATTAGAGACTAGCGTCAGGGTTTGCAAACTGCAGGATGAATTTTCTAAATACTTACATTCGTATCACTGTGTTGTATTAATACACCCAAAGCTGGCAGCAACTGCAGAACAAAAAAAGAGTCCTCGTCACATATTATCCATCCATTAAAATCATTGGTGAGATCATTTCATTAAAAACGTGCCTCAAATAGGTAACAAATTCAGCAGCTCCATCACAAAATTGTTCTACACTCAGTATGGAAGAGAAATCCCTATCCCAGCAAAAGGTGATGTACCAAGGCTGAGGTGGCAATGTGATAATACCCATGTATTATCCCACATGGTCAGTATTCTGTTCCCATGTTTTAGAAAGAAGAATACTCTCCGCTCAAATCAACCAGGTTTCATTTCAGTTGGTATTCACAAGGTGGCTTAAGGAACGGAGTCCTGTAGGTTCTGGGATGGTACATCACCACATCAATGCCTTCCATCAGCTTGCTGCAAATCAGTATTTCCAGGGCTCTGGGTTAGCCTGGATGCTTTAATTAACTCCAACATGCATTTACTGTGGAGTAAAAGACACAGTTAGCATCAGGCAGCAGCTCCCAGGCACAGCCCCTACATCCCAGCCCGTGCTCAGGGGCGACAGTGAATCTGCTGACTGCAGCTGGCAGTGATTGAGTCATGCTGACCCCACCCTAGAATCAGACCTCTAGTAATCGTTAGACGAACGTAATTAAGCAGGAAAGGGGGACTGTGGAGACACGAGGACCTGCTGCCAGAGAAATAAAAACATGAAATGAAGTTTCATGGTGAAATAATACTCTGCCTCACAATACAAACAGCATAGTGGTCATTAACGGGAACTGGTGAATGAAACCTACCTCTTGAATGGTCTCTGCTGGTGGTGGTGGGTCTTTATTTCTGCACAAATTTACAATAACCCAGGTCACATTCCGTAAGAAGCTGATTGGGATAGAAGGATTAATAAACGAGAGCAGCGGCTTTATCACTCCTAGACTGATGACATAGTCTCTACATTGGGGACCATCACCTGAACAGAGAGGGAAGGTTCCGTTAGAGGGAAGCAAATAGTCGATGCATTGCCGATTTACACCGCGCCTCTACGCACTCGCACACCGCGCCTCTTCTGGCATAAGTCACACTAAAGTGCTTGTGATGCTCACTGCCACCACTTAACCGCCAGGTCCCCCGTTATTTTCCAACTAAAATCTCATTTTCTTCAGCTCATATGAATTTACATAGGATTACGGCACAGAAACAGGCCATTCGGCCCAACCAGACCATTCCGGCGTTTATGCTCCACTTGCGCCTCCTCCCGTCTTTCCTCATCCAACTTTATCAGCATAACCCTCTATTCCCTTCTCCCTCATATGCTTGTCCAGCCTCCCCTTAAATCCATCTATACTATTCGCTTCAACCACTCCCTGTGGTAGCGAGTTCCACATTCTCACCACTCTTTGGGTAAAGAAGCTCCTTCTGAATTCACTATTTGATTTGGTGACTATCTTATATTGATGGCCTCTTCCCTACAAGTGGAAACATTCTCTCTGTATCCACTCTATCAAAACCTTTCATAATTTTAAAGACCTCTATCAGGTCACCCCTCAGCTTTCTTTTTTCAAGAGAAAAGAGACCCAGCCTGTTCATCCTTTCCTGATGTGTATACCCTCGCATTTCTGGTATCATCCTTGTAAATCTTCTCTGCACCCTCTCCAGTGCCTCTATATCCTTTTTATAATATGGCGGCCAGAACTGTACGCAGTACTCTAAGTGTGGTCTAACCAAGGTTCGATACAAGTTTAGCATAACATCCCTACTTTTCAATTCCATCCCTCTAGAAATAAACCCTAGTGCTTGGTTTGCTTTTTTTTTTATGGCCTTGCTAACCTGTGTCACAACTTTTAGTGATTTCTGTATTTTACTCCGAGATCCCTTTGTTCCTCTACCCCACCTTATATTATGATCACTAATGCCTAGATGATAAGTGACCTCCCTATTCTTTGCACCAAAATATAATACCTCACATTTATCTGTGTTGAACTTCATATGCCCATTCTGAAATTTTATTAATGTCGTCCTGTAATTTGTTGCAGTCCTCCTCAGTATTGACTATCCCCCCCCCCCCCCCCCACACACACAATTTGGTGTCATCCGCAAATTTAGAAATTGTGTTTTTGATTCCTAAGTCTAAATCATTAATATAAATTGTGAACAGCAGTGGTCCCAGCACTGATCCTTGTGGACCACCACTACCCAGCTCTGCCAGTGTGAATAGCTACCCTTCACTCCTACTCTCTGCTTTCTGTCTTGAAGCCAGCCAGCAATCCATTCTGCTACTTGTCCCTTGACTCTGCATTCTCTGACCTTGTTCATCAGTCTATTATGGGGTATATTATTGAAGGCCTTTTGAAAATCCAGATAAATTACATCTACTGCATCACCATTGTCTACTCTCTGTTACCTCTTCAAAAACTTCAATGAAGTTGGTCAAGCAAGACTTTCCCTTTTGAAATCCATGCTGACTATTCCCAATTATATTTTTGGTTTCTAGATGTTCTTCTATTTTCTCCTTTAGTAAGGATTCCATTATTTTTCCTACCACTGATGTTAAGCTGACTGATCTATAATTCCCTGGACATGTTCTATCTCCCTTCTTAAATATAGATATTACGTTAGCTATCCGCCAGTCCTCTGACACTACACCTTTCTCTAACGAATTATTAAATATGTTTAGTAACGCCTCTGCTATCTCTTCCTGAGATTTTTAAAAATGCGTGGATGCAATCCATCCGGACCCGGAGTTTTATCCTTTTTGAGTTTGATTAGTTTATTTGATATATCCCCTCTTTTTATTTGAAATGCATTTATCTCATTACTAATCTCATCATCCAATGTCATGTCCACCTGTTCTATCTCCCTGGTAACAACAACAACTTGTATTTATATAGCGCCTTTAACGTAGTAAAACGTCCCAAGGAGTATTTTAAGACAAAATATTTGACACTGATCCACATAAGGATAAATTAGAGCAGGTGACCAAAAGCTTGGTCAAAGATGTAGGTTTTAAGGAGCGTCTTAAAGGAGGAAAGAGAGGTAGCGAGGCGGGCAGGTTTAGGCAGGGAATTCCAGAGCTTAGGGCCCAGGCAACAGAAGGCACGGCCACCAAAGGTTGAGCGATTATAATCAGGGATCCTCAAGTAAATACTGAAGCAAAATAATTATTTAATATTTCTGCCATCTCTCTATTGTTACCTGTGGTATTATCCTGTCTATCCCTTAATGGCCCTATTCCCATCCCATCCTTCCTTTTTTTTTTATTGATGTGCCTGTAAAATATTTTACTATTTTGTTTTATGTTCCTTGATAATTTAATTTCATAGTTCTTCTTTGCCTCCCTAATTGTTTTTTTGACTTCTCTCCTAATCTCTTCGTATTCTCCCTTATCATACACCCCCCTGCTGTCTATGTACTTAATGTATGCCTCTTTCCTTACCCTCACTTGGTCCCTTATGGCTTTATTCATCCATGGAGTCTCATTAATGTTTAGTTTGTTCTTTCCTTTTAGCGGAATATATTGTTCCTGCGCTCTGTTGAACACGGTTTTAAATGTTTCCCATTGCTGTTTGCCAATATTGCTGCCCATTTTATTTTCCCCAAGTTCTATTCTCAGCCCCTCAAAATCAGCTTTTCTCCAATCTATTAACCTGGTTTTTGTCATACTTATATCCTTCTCAATTATCAGCTTAAAGCATACTATATTATGATCACTAATGCCTAGATGTTGCCCTACTTTTACTTCTCTTGTCTGCTCTGGTTCATTTCCCATTACTAGATCCAATAGCGAATCCTCCCTTGTTGGGCTTTTTACATATTGGGTTAGAAAGGAGTCCTGTACATATTGTAGGAACTCTATCCCCTTATCTCCTTTACCTACCTCTTCTGTCCAATTAATATCAGGGTAGTTGAAATCCCCCATGATTATTATTCTATGTTTTTTACTCATTTCCCTAATTTGTCTGCATACAAAAACAACAGGAAAAGACCAGCAGTTGCAGCGAGCCGATCCGACAGCCCCCACCTCACGCAATCGATTTCCGCCAGGGCTAGGGGGCATAGTCTAAAAATTAGAGCCAGACCTTTCAGGAGTGAAATTAGGAAACGCTTCTACACACAAAGGGCGGTAGAAA
Source organism: Somniosus microcephalus (assembly GCF_052327205.1). Classification (NCBI taxonomy): domain Eukaryota; kingdom Metazoa; phylum Chordata; class Chondrichthyes; order Squaliformes; family Somniosidae; genus Somniosus; species Somniosus microcephalus. Next base: position 463,016,079 of record NC_140987.1, read on the forward strand.
TCTGGAACTCTCTTCCGCAAATGGCAATTCATGCTAGATCAATTGTTAATTTAAAATCCGAGATTGATAGCTTTTGTTAACCAAAGGTACTAAGGGATATGGGGCAAAGACAGGTATATAGAGTTAAGTCACAGATTAGCCATGATCTCATTGAATGGTGGAACAGGCGAGGGGTTGAATGGCCTACTCCTGTTGCTATGTTCCTAATCTCCTGGGAGAAGTCAATTTAGGCAAAGGAAACTCCGGGAAATTTACATCCAACCACAATGGCTCTCACACAAGTTCCAGTAAATGTCGGTGACAGAGATATCTGCCAATATCCTAGCTAACTCTATATGAGGTTACCTTGGCCACACTCGAGAACTCGTCCACTGCCCTACTGACTGCTTGCAGTGAGCCTGCACTAATGGTGAGGAGTCTGTGGAATGAAGCACCTGCTGATTTCTAACTGAGCTCTATGCTCAGGTCATTTCTGCTGGTCCCTAACCTAACAGCCTAGCCACATGGACTGAAATTAAACCTATTATTATAAAAACCTCCATTAAATCTCCTCAAAATCTTAATCATACAATCACAGAATGTTTAAAGCACAGGAGGCCATTCAGCCAATCGAGCCCGTGCCGGCTCTCTGCAAGAGCACTTCAGCGAGTCCCACTCCCCCGCCCTTTCCCCGTAGCCCTGCAAATTTTTTCCCTTCAGGTATTTATCCAATTCCCCTTTTGAAAGCCACGATTGAATCTACTTCCACCACCCTCTCAGACAGTGAATTCCAGATCCTGACCACTCGCTGCGTAAAAAAGTTTTTCCTCATGTCGTCTTTAGATCATCTGTCAATCACCATAAATCTGTCCCCTCTGGTTCTCGATCCTTCCACCAATGGGAACAGTTTCTCTCTATCTACTCTGTCCAGACCCCTCATAATTTTGAACACCTCTATCAAATCTCCTCTCAATCTTCACTGCTCCAAAGAGAACAACCCCAACTTCTCCAGTCTATCCACGTAACTAAAGTCCCTCATCCTTGGAACCATTCTTGTAAATCTCCTCTGCACCCTCTCTAAGGCCTTCACATCCTTCCTAAAGTGCGGTGCCCAGAATTGGACACAATACTCCTGTTGAGGCCGAACCAGTGTTTTATAAAGGTTCATCATAACTTCCTTACTTTTGTACTCTATGCATCTATTTATGAAGACCAAGATCCCGTATGCTTTTTTAACCGCTTTCTCAACCTGCCCTGCCACCTGCACATATACCCCCAGGTCTCTCTGTTCATGGACCCCCTTTAGTTTATATTGCCTCTCCTCGTTCTTCCTACCAAAATGTATCACATCACACTTTTCTGCGTTAAATTTCATCTGCCACGTGTCCGCCCATTCCACCAGCCTGTCTATGTCCTCTTGAAGTCTATCACTATCCGCCTCACTGTTCACTATACTTCCAAGTTTTGTGTCATCTGCAAATTTTAAAATTGTGCCCTGTACACCCAAGTCATTAATATATAATCAAGAAAAGCAGTGGTCCTAGTACCAACCCCTGGGGAACACCACTGTATACCTTCCTCCAATCCGAAAAACAACCGTTCACCGCTACTCTCCGTTTCCTGTCACTTAGCTAATTTCGTATCCTTGCTGCCACTGTCCCTTTTATTCCATGGGCTTCAACTTTGCATGCAAGCCAATTATGTGGCACTTTGTCGAACACCTTTTGGAAATCCATGTACACCACATCAACCGTATTACCCTCATCAACCCTCTCCGTTACTTCATCAAAAAACGCAATCAAGTTAGTTAAACACAATTTGTCTTTAACAAATCCGTGCTGGCTTTCCTTAATTAATCCACACTTGTTCAAGCAACTGTTAATTTTGTCCCGGATTATCGTTTCTAAAAGCTTCCCCATTACCAAGGTTAAACTGACTGGCCCTTAGTTGCTGGGTTTATCCTTACACCCTTTTTGAACAAGGGTGTAACATTTGCAATTCTCCAGTCCTCTGGCACCAGCCCCGTATCGAAGGAGGATTGGAAGATTATGACCAGTACCTCCGCAATTTCCACCTTTACTTCCCTCAGCATCCTAGGATGCATCCCATCCGGTCCTGGTGACTTATCGACTTTACGTACAACCAGCCTTTCTAGTAGCTGCTCCTTAACAATTTTTATCCAATCCAGTATCTCAGCTATCTCTTCTTTCACTATGACTTTGGCAGCATCATCTTCCTTGGTTAAGACAGAGGCAAAGTACTCATTTAGTACCTCAGCCATGCCCTCTGCCTCCATACGTAGGTCTCCATTTTGGTCCCTAATCTGCCCCACCCCTCCTCTTACTACCCATTTATTATTTACTAGCTGGGGAGCCCCGCGTTTTGCCTTGAATATCTCTCAATGTCTCTTAACCTCCCCTGCCTTCTATCCTATCACAGACCTTCCCGTTTGTTCTTTCATCCCCTCCCCCTTTCCCAGCCCCTATACTTGCTTAAAAGTCCGTTCCATTCCCTGCTTTTTTTCCAGTTCTGACAAAAGGTCATCGACCTGAAACGTTAACTCTGTTTCTCTCTTCACAGATGCTGCCTGACCTGCTGAGTATCTCCAGCATTGTCTGTTTTTATTTCAGATTTCCAGCATCTGAAGTATTTTCTTTTTGTGTTGGAGTAGACAATGGTAATGCAGTAGATGTCATTTATCTGGATTTTCAAAAGGCCTTCGATAAGGTACCCCATAATAGACTGATGAACAAGGTCAGAGAATGCGGAGTCAGGGGACAAGTAGCAGAATGGATAGCTAGCTGGCTTTAGGACAGAAATCAGAGAGTAAGGGTAAAGGGTATACTTTTGTGGATGATACAAAGATGGGTGGGAAAGCAAGTTGTGCAGAGGACACAAAGAACCTGCAAAGGGATATAGACAGGCTAAGTGAGTGGGCAAACATTTGGCAGATGGAGTAAAATGTGGGAAAGTGCGAGGTTATCCACTTTGGCAGGAAAAATAAAAAAGCAAACTATTATTTAAATGGAGAGAGATTACAAAATGCTACAGTTCAGAGGAACCTGGGGGCCCTCGTGCATGAAACACAAAAAGTTAGCATGCAGGTACAGCAAGTAATCAGAAAGACAAATGGAATGTTGGCCTTTATTTCAAGGGGGTTGGAGTATAAAAGCAGGGAAGTCCTGCTACAACTGTACAGGGTATTGGTGAGGCCACACCTTGAGTACGCATACAGTTTTGGTCTCCTTAATTAAGGATATACTTGCATTGGAGGCAGTTCAGAGACGATTCACTAGGTTAACTCCAGAGATGAGGGGGTTGACTTATGAGGAAAGGTTGAGCCTATACTCATTGGAATTTAGAAGAATGAGAGGTGATCTTATTGAAACATATAAGATACTGAGGGGGCTCGACAGGGTAGATGCAGAGAGGATGTTTCCCCTCGTGGGGAAATCTGGAACTCGGGGGCATAGTTTCAGAATAAAGGGTCGCCCTTTTAGAACTGAGATGAGGAGGAATTTCTTCTCTCAGAGGGTCGTAAATCTGTGGAATTCTCTGCCCCAGAGAGCCGTGGAGGCTGGGTCATTAAATACATTTAAGGTGGAGATAGACAGATTTTTGCAAGATATGGGAGTGAAGGGTTATGGGGAGCGGGCAGGGAAGTGGCTTTGAGCCCAAGATCAGCCATGACCTTATTGAATGGCAGAGCAGGCTCGAGGGGCCAAGTGGCCTATTCCTGCTCCTATTTCTTATGTAGCTGTTCACAGTGGCAGAAGGTGGGTAGTGGTGTTCCACAAGGATCAGTGCTGGGACCACTGCTGTTCACAATTTATATTAACGATTTAGACTTAGGAATCAAAAACACAATTTCTAAATTTGCAGATGACACCAAATTGGGGGGATAGTCAATACTGAGGACGACTGCAACAAGTTACAGGAGGACATGAATAAACTTGCAGAATGGGCATATAATTGGCAAATGAAGTTCAACACAGATAAATGTGAGGTATTACATTTTGGTAGGAAGAATAGGGAGGTCACATCAGTTGGAAGGTGCCAGTCTAGGTGGGGTAGAGGAACAAAGGGATCTAGGAGCACAAATACACAAATCACTAAAAGTTGCGACGCACGTTAGCAAGACCATAAAAAAGCAAACCAAGCACTAGGGTTTATTTCTAGAGGGATGGAATTGAAAAGTAAGGAAGTTATGCTAAACCTGTATCGAACCTTGGTTAGACCACACTCGGAGTACTGCGTACAGTTCCGGTCGCCATATTATAAAAAGGATATAGAGGCACTGGAGAGGGTGCAGAGAAGATTTACAAGGATGATACCAGAAATGTGAGGGTATACACATCAGGAAAGGATGAACAGGCTGGGTCCCTTTTCCCTTGGAAAAAAGGCTTAGGGGTGACCTAATAGAGGTCTTTAAAATTATGAAAGGTTTTGATAGAGTGGATACAGAGAGAATGTTTCCATTTGTGGGGAAGAGCATAACTAGAGGCCATCAATATATAAGATAGTCACCAAGAAATCCAATAGGGAATTCAGGAGAAACTTCTTTACCCAGAGAGTGGTGAGAATGTGGAACTCGCTACCACAGGGAGTGGTTGAAGCGAATAGTTTAGATGTATTTAAGGGGAGGCTGGACAAACATATGAGGGAGAAGGGAATAGAGGGCTATGCGGATAGAGTTAGATGAGGAAAGACGGGAGGAGGCTCGAGTGGAGCATAAACACCGGCATGGACTGGTTGGGCTGAATGGCCTGTTTCTGTGCCGTATATCTGATGTAATCCTATGTAAATAGTATATGCTAAAAACAAATACAATGATCTATCCATACAAGACAGAGTTAGTTTGGGAGTGTCCAAGATGACTCTGGCGCACAGCTTTGGCTCCTTAAACTTTCTAGGTCTGGTGAATTAGAAAAGGCTGTTCCCTGGTTGGTGGATTTAAGCCAGTAAAGGAAGCAACCTTGTTACTGCAATCAGGAATTAGCCCTTACAAGTCTTCCAGGCTTAAGAGGTTTAAAGAGTTGTGAACGGAGCTTCTGCGTTTTCAAGCCTTGGGCAGCAGCAAATACAGAAACAGGAGGGGATGGAATCACAGCGGGAAGCAAGCAGCAGTGCAGCATAATGGATGGCAATGGACTAGATCAAGCAAGGAGGCAGGAGAGGACAGTGGACAACAGAAGCAGACCAGGCCAGACAGTGAATTACACAAAAGGTGAATAAAGTACAGGCAGCCAACCAAGTGTTACAGGGAATGTGTGTGTTTCGGGGACTTTCTTTGTTTTGTGTATGGTGAGCCTGGATTTTTGCGTATACTGTAAATTGTTTGTATCGGGGGGGCTTTCACATTTTTTGAGAGATCACTGGTTTTGGCATTTATATCTGGCTCCCTGCTGTAAATGGTGGAAAAATGGAACAGATTAGCTTTCTACCAATATAATAATAGAATTATAAAGGTTTACAGCAGAGTGCAGCTCCAACAACACTCAAGAAGCTCGACACCATTCAGGATAAAGCAGCCCGCTTGATTGGCACTCCATCCACCACCTTCAACATTCACTCCCTCCACCACCGGCGCACTGTGGCTGCAGTGTGTACCATCTACAAGATGCACTGCAGCAACTCGCCAAGGCTTCTTCAACAGCACCTTCCAAACCCGTGGCCTCTTCCACTTAGAAGGACAAGGGCAGCAGACGCATGGGAACATCACCACCTCCAAGTTCCCCTCCAAGCCACACACCATCCTGACTTGGACCTGTATCGCCGTTCCTTCACTGTCGCTGGGCCAAAATCCTGGAACTCCCTTCCTAACAGCATTGTGGGTGTACCTACACCATATGGACTGCAGCGGTTCAAGAAGGCGGCTCACCACCATCTTCTCAAGGGCAATTAGGGATGGGCACTAAATGCAGGCCTAGCCAGCGACGCCCACATCCCAATGAATTTTTTAAAAAGCCAGCCATTTAGCCCATCATGTCTGTGCCAGATTCTTCTTATTAATGTGAACCTAATCCCATCGCCCCGCACTCTCCCCATAGCCTTGTGAACCTAATCCCATCGCCCCGCACTCTCCCCATAGCCTTATTGTGAACCTAATCCCATCGCCCCGCACTCTCCCCATAGCCTTATTAATGTGAACCTAATCCCATCGCCCCGCACTCGCCCCATAGCCTTATTGTGAACCTAATCCCATCGCCCCGCACTCTCCCCATAGCCTTATTGTGACCCTAATCCCATCGCCCCGCACTCTCCCCATAGCCTTATTAATGTGAACCTAATCCCATCGCCCCGCACTCTCCCCATAGCCTTTCTCATTTTAAATATTGACACAATTTTGCCTTAAAAGAATGCAATGGTCTCTGCCTGAACCATTCCCTGTGGCAAAGCATTCGATACTCCACCAACCCTCCAGGTAAAGAACATTCGCCTAACATTTGTCCTCATTCTGTAATCATTTTAAATTGATTTAAACTCCTCACCGACTCCCCAGCCGGGGGAAATGGTCGTTCTCTAATCACTCATCAAAATCCTTCATAATTCTAAAAATCTCTTATTAAATCTCCTCTTAGCTTTCGCTGCTGATACAAAATCTCAAGTCTCTCCTTTTAACTACAAGACCATGAAAGGGTTCGATAGGGTAGATGTAGAGAAGATGTTTCCACTTGTGGGGGAGACTGAAACTAGGGGTCATCAATATAAGAGAGTCACTAAAAAATCCACAAAGGAATTCAGGAGCAACCTCTTTCCCCAGCGCCCATAGCCCGGGCCACTCAGCGCCCATAGCCCGGGCCACTCAGCGCCCATAGCCCGGGCCACTCAGCGCCCATAGCCCGGGCCACTCAGCGCCCATAGCCCGGGCCACTCAGCGCCCATAGCCCGGGCCACTCAGCGCCCATAGCCCGGGCCACTCAGCGCCCATAGCCCGGGCCACTCAGCGCCCATAGCCCGGGCCACTCAGCGCCCCACAGAACCTTTAGCGCGACACCGTTGAACTGGTTATATTCCAATACGCACCTATTATGTTCCCCAGGGCCCAGACTGCTTGTTCACAGACGTTTTGATGTGGAGAGTGCAACAACCTTAGGAAATAAGGCACAGCATCTGTAATAAAACATTGAGGCACATTCATTACAAAGTCCAGGCAGTGTACTGTCAGTCCCTTTAGATGCTGCATTTTATTCTCTTTATTAATGAGTAATTTCTTGCAGAATCTCCGGAACCGATAATAAGACAATTAGATGTCACTAAGTAGATGGCAATTAATTTACTGAAACAGAAAACTGGAAAAACTCTGGTGCAAATAAGCTGAAGCCATTTAATCTAGAATTGGCAACAAATCTCATCTATAGACAAAAAATCTCCTAATACAGCCTTCTGATCCACTGAAAACAAATATTCTCACCACAGCAGTCTTCAGTGCCCCAACGGTCAAACCCCGAAATCTCCCACGGTCCAAACGGTTTTAATTTAAAAATCCTGCCGCCTGCTCCCCCTGCACTCCACCGAGTCAGTATTTTACACAGAATGAGGTGTGTGAGACGGTGGCCAAATAGCAAACCCCAAATGGCAAATTTCTGAGAAAATGGCCGTCCTACAACAGCGAGCAATATGCAGGTTGTTTGATCGCTTACTTGCTTTGACTACAGCCTGTGTTTGTGCTGATGTTCCGGATGCTATGTTGGTCAATGCCCATGCTGCTTCAAACTGGAGCGAAGGGCTGCACAAAAGGGAACAAAGGAGAACTGCATGGGTTAATACGAAGAATCTCTTGCGTTAAATATTTCTGTCAGAATTTGTTATTTGAGCTACAGTTCTAACATAACTGCGCCAGTGGGTAGCACTCTCGCCTCGGAGTCAAAATGTTGTGGGTCAAGCCCCACTTCAGAGACTTGAACACGTAATCTAGGCTGACACTCCCAATACAGTACTGAGGGAGCGCCACACTGTCGGAGGGGCAGTGCTGAGGGAGCGCCGCACTGTGGGAGGGGCAGTACTGAGGGAGTGCTGCACTGTGGGAGGGGCAGTACTGAGGGAGCGTCGCACTGTCGGAGGGGCAGTACTGAGGGAGCGCTGCACTGTCGGAGGGGCAGTACTGAGGGAGCGCTGCACTGTCGGAGGGGCAGTACTGAGGGAGCGCTGCACTGTGGGAGGGGCAGTACTGAGGGAGCGCTGCACTATCGGAGGGGCAGTACTGAGGGAGTGCCGCACTGTGGGAGGGGCAGTACTGAGGGAGCGCTGCACTGTCGGAGGGGCAGTACTGAGGGAGTGCCGCACTGTGGGAGTGGCAGTACTGAGGGAGTGCCGCACTGTGGGAGGGGCAGTACTGAGGGAGCGCCGCACTGTGGGAGGGGCAGTACTGAGGGAGCGCTGCACTGTGGGAGGGGCAGTACTGAGGGCGCGCTGCACTGTCAGAGGGGCAGTACTGAGGGAGTGCCGCACTGTGGGAGGGGCAGTACTGAGGGAGCGCTGCACTGTGGGAGGGGCTGTACTGAGGGAGCGCTGCACTGTCGGAGGGGCAGTACTGAGGGAGCGCTGTTGTTCAGATGAGTTCTCCCTGGTGTCCTGGCCAATGTTTATCTCTTAGCCAACATCACTAAACAGATTGATAGCAAAATACTGCAGATGCTGGAAATCCAAAATAACAACAGAAAATGCTGGAAAAACTCAGCAGGCCAGGCAACATCCGTGGAGAGAAATTAGAGTCAACGTTTTGGGTCAAAACCCTTTATCAAGACTAAAGAGGCACAGGGAATGAAATAGATTAAGAGGCCGGGCTGGGAGAAATGTCTCTTCTCTTTTGTTCTCTCCCAGCCCGGCCCCCTAATCTATTTCATTCCCTGGGCCTCTTTAGTCTTGATAAAGGGTTTTGACCCGAAATGTTGACTCTAATTTCTCTCCACGGATGTTGCCTGGCCTGCTGAGTTTTTCCAGCATTCTCTGTTGTTATTTCACTGAACAGATGATCTGGTCATTACCCGATTGCTGTTTGTGGGAGCTTGCTGTGCGCAAATTGGCTGCTGCGTTTCTACATTACAACAGTGATTACACTTCAAAAGTAATGAATTGGCTGCAAAGTGCTTTGGAACATACTTAAAATGGTGAAAGGCGTATTAGAAATGCAAGTTCTTGCTTTCATTTGATGAACATTTATGAAACAACTGAGCACAGCTTTAGCATTACTACGCTGTGGTCCTCCAAGTTATAATGCTAAAGAGAGGTCAACATTCCTGGGGTGGATCGAACCGGTGTTTAAGGTCAGGGCTGGCCCTGCACTCTGCATCTGCACCCTGCGATAGGGAGATGTGGTGGTGCCCACAGAGCAGCAAGTATTTACCCTTAGGGACAGAAGGGAAGATGAAAGGGGAATGGGTCCTGGTCCACATGCCCGTTTCCCAGTGGCTGGCTGCAGCAAGGTGATAGCCATCGCCTGGGAAAAACACATGCCCAGGACTCAAAGCACATCGTAATCAGAGGGGACCTCGGGCAAGAGAAAGATTCTAAATAAAGTAATGAAAGATTGTTCATTCATATTTAAAATTCCACGCACACTTTCATACGTTTTCATACATGCAACATTTTGCGGCAGTTGCTAAAAAGGCAGCAGATACAGGGGCAAGAGAGTGACCAGAGGGGACGTCACAATGTAGGAAGGCTGGCACTCGCACTTCCAGAACACACACGGCACTGCCGAATCTTCACAAGCACAGTACATACTTCTCATCTCGTTCAAGGCATTGCACGAGGATTGGCAAGATTCCAGAGTTGATTAAGTCATCAATGGGGGGATTCCGGTCACTTGACAGAAGCTTTCTGCAATGAAAATTTAGCATAAATGTATTATACTTTGAAGATTAATACAAATTGAATTTAGATTCAAGTCAAAACAGAATTCAGCATAAATCTCATTTACTGTAATATACCTTAGTTTCCGACAGTCCAGTTCTATGTACGATACATGCCAACCTGGCTCCAAGTAACTTTTTCCCGTTGATACTAGGATTTTCACACCACCGCGATCCTAAATCCTGTAAAATTCCCACTACGGATTCACCCATCCTTTACTACACCCGATTATGTTGCCTCCACTCAGTTACCCAGGGCAGTGCTCTGGCACTGGATTACTGGTGGGGAGAAGTGCCTAGTCACAATGCTCTGGCCATCATGGTGTGTGGGGCAGGCTTGATGGACCAGCTGGTCTTTTCCTGCCCGCCAGTTTTATATGTTCTGAAGTCCAAGTCTGGAAACGGAGGGACGATGATCAGGACGTACACGGTCCCCAAGTCAGGCTATACTCAGCACCACGATATCCTCCAGAAACACGGGAGCATCAATACACAAGCCCAGGTGTGTATGTGGTATCTGATTACCTGTCCATGCGTGAGGTCACTCCAAATATGGCCAGATAATGCTGCCCCAAGCACTCGGACCTGCACTACAAGTGTGACCAGAGCACATGCCCCTCTTACATGTAAACAGAAAATTCTAACACACTTTACTTTCCCTCTCCAGAATTAAATAATTACTTGATAGAAAATGGAGACGTTACTGAAGTATGCTTTAAAAAAAAACACAAGTTTTCTGTTTTCTCTGAGCTGTGCAACAAAGTGCATGAGTATTTGGATAAAACCTATTTGTGCCCTAGTAGCACTGATCTGTTGAAATAGTGGCCAACTTGTCAAGTAACTTGACCCAACCAAGTTTAAAACACCGTGTGTCAATGAGGCTCCTGAGGTTTCACAGTAGTGGCCACAGTAGTTACCCGTTTAAAATCTGTACACTGTGATCCTAATTCAAAGTGAACCAAACGTCACCCGGGTGACACCTCCTAGCTACAGCTCCGACACTGAACTTGCAACAATTACGACTCTGAACTTGCAACAATTAGAGCAGAAAACCAGTGAACATTCCCTCTCAGGGTAACAGCGCTCCACATTCACACTTGACTTGTTTCCACCAGTGTGTTAGGACAGTCAGTGCATGTTTGAAGAACAGCTGCATTTTATTAACGTTGTTATTGATGGTTGTTTTAAGTGAAGTGAAAGACCTCCCTAAAGTAGGCGACCAAGGAGACTGCTCACTGACAAGGTTATATTCTTCAACCTTCAGCGAAAACAGGCACAATTGGCAAATTCATGATTAAATGTAACTACGTTTAAAATGTTACACGGGAATCGAATTTTTTCCACACGCTCACTAGTTTAATGAATCAATATTCCTCTAATAGAAATAATTGGAGCATCACAGAGCTTTAGTGAAAAATGCACTCGTGATCTCCAGCCTTGCACATTTCTCACTTCAAAATGTTTGTGAAGTGACCGAGTTTCCACTAATTTTACAACACTGTCTGCCCCGAGGCAGTTAAACATAATCCTCCATTCCTCTTCCTGAATCTCTGCACAAGTTCAACCAGACAGTGTGCACTCTGTGTCCTACTCCACCCTGAATGGAGCTTCCAAACCCAGACAGTCCATCAGCAACAGCCCATTCCCACCCCAAATCACCACTCATCATTGCCCCAGCCTCACTCCACTGCTGCTGAACTCCTCATCCATGTCTTTGCAACCTCCAGACTCCACGTTTGCATCTTCCTCCTGGCTGATCTCCCCGGGTTCATCCTGCATAAACCCCACCTCAGGATGAATACCACTAGATCCTGTCTCCTCCCCAGCCCCAGCACAAAATCCCCCTTCCTGACGAAGGAGCATTCGTAAGGTGGATGAATTGGCTGCGCAAATAGAGGTAAACGAATATGATTTGGTGGGGATTACGGAAACGTGGCTCATGGATGGCCAAGGCTGGGAACTCAACATCCAGGGGTATTCGATATTCAGGAAAGATAGGCAAAAAGGAAAGGGAGGTGGGGTAGCATTCCTGGTTAAAGAAGGGATTAACACAATTGTAAGGAAGGATATTAGCTCTGATGATGTGGAATCTCTTTGGGTAGAATTGAGAAATACTAAGGGGCAGAAAACGTTAGTGGGAGTGGTACATAGACCTCCAAACAGTAAGGCGGAGGTTGGGGATGGCATTAAAAGGAAAATTAAAGAAGCGTGCAATAAGGGCACAGCAGTCATCATGGGTGACTTTAATAATCTACATATAGATTGGGCTAACCAAATTAGTAACAATACTGTGGAGGAGGAATTCCTGGAGTATTTACGGGATGGTTTCCTGGACCAACATGTCGAGGAACCAACCAGAAATCAGGCCATCTTAGACTGGATATAATGTAACGAGAAAGGATTAATTAGCAATCTTGTTGTACGAGGCCCCTTGGGTCGGAGCGATCATAATATGATCGAATTCTTCATTAAGATGGAGAGTGAAGTAGTTGACTCAGAGACTAGGGTCCTAAATTTAAATAAAGGAAACTACGATGGTCTGAGGAGCGAGTTGGGTAGGATTGATTGGAGAATGTCACTCAAAGGGTTGACGGTGGATAGGCAATGGCAAACATTCAAACACCGAATGGATGAACTACAGAATTTGTTCATCCCAGTTTGGCATAAAAATAAAACAAAAAAGGTGACTCAACCGTGGCTAACAAGGGAAATTAGGGATAGCATAAGATCCAAGGAGAGGACATATAAATTGGCCAGAAAAAGCAATAATCCTGAGGATTGGGAGCAGTTTAGGATTCAACAAAGGAGATTAATTAAGAAGGGGAAAATAGAATGAGAGAGTAAGCTTGCATGGAACATAAAAACTGACTGTAAAAGCTTTTATAGATATGTGAAGAGAAAAAGATTGGTGAAGTCAAGCGTAGGTACCTTGCAGTCAGAATCAGGGGAATTTATAATGGGGAACAAAGAAATGGCAAACCAATAAATACATATTTTGGTTCTGTCTTCACAAAAGGAGGACACAAATAACCTCCCAGAGATGCCAGGGAAGGGTCTGATGAAAGGGTGGAACTGAAAGAAATCAGTATTTGTACGGAAATGGTGTTAGGAAAATTGATGGGACTGAAGGCCGATAAATCCCCAGGGCCTGATAATCTACATCCTAGGGTACTTAAGGAAGTGGCCCTAGAAATAGTAGATGCATTGCTGGTCATCTTCCAGAGCTCGATAGACACTGGAACAGTACCCATGGATTGGAGGGTAGCTAATGTTACCCCACTATTCAAAAAAGGTGGTAGAGAAAAAGTGGGGAATTATAGACCGGTAAGCCTGACATCAATAGTGGGGAAAATGCTGGAGTCCATTATAAAAGATGTAATAGCAGAGCACTTGGAAAGCAGCGACAGGATCGGACAAATTCAACATGGATTTACAAAAGGTAAATCGTGCTTGACTAATCTACTGGAATTTTTTGAGGATGTAACTGGTAAAATAGATAAGGGAGAACCAGTGGATGTGGTGAATTTGGACTTTCAGAAGGCTTTCGATAAGGTCCCACATAAGAGATTAGCTTGCAAAATTAAGGCACATGGGATTGGGGGCAAGGTATTGACTTGGATGGAGAACTGGTTGGCGGATAGAAAGCAGAGAGTTGGAATAAACGGGTCGTTTTCCGAGTGGCAGGCGGTGACTAGTGGGGTACCGCAAGGATCGGTCCTAGGACCCTAGCTGTTCACAATATACATTAATGATCTGGACGAGGGAATTGGATGTAATATCTCCAAATTTGCAGACGACACAAAGCTGGGTGGGGGGGTATGCTGTGAGGAGGATGTCGTGAAACTCCAGTACGATTTGGACAGGTTGGGTGATTTGGCAGAAACATGGCAAATGCACTATAATTTGGATAAATGTGAGGTTATCCACTTTGGTGGCAAAAACAGGAAGGCAGATTATTATTTGAATGGCAATAGATTGGGAGAAGGGCAAGTGCAAAGAGACCTGGGTGTTCTTGTGCACCAGTCGCTGAAGGTAAGCATGCAGGTGCAGCAGGCGGTTAAGAAGGCAAATGGTATGTTGGCCTTCATAGCAAGAGGGTTCGAGTACAGGAACAAGGATGTCTTGCTGCAGTTGTACAGGGGCTTGGTGAGACTGCACCTTGAGTATTGTGTGCAGTTTTGGTCGCCTTATCTGAGGAAGGACGTTCTTGCCATGGAAGGAGTGCAGCGAAGATTCACCAGGCTGATATCTGGGATGGCAGGAATGATGTATGAGGAGAGATTGTGTCGACTGGGCTTATACTCACTGGAGTTTGGAAGATTGAGAGGGGATCTCATCGAAACCTATAAAATTCTGTCAGGCCTGGACAGACTAGATGCAGGAAGGATATTTATGATGGCCAGGGAGTCCAGAACCAGGGGTCATAGTCTAAGGATAAGGGGTAAGCCATTTAGGACTGAAATGAGGAGGAATTTCTTCACCCAGAGAGTGGTGAACCTGTGGAATTCTCTGCCACAGAAGGCGGTGGAGGCCAGTTCATTAAATATATTCAAGAAGGAGTTAGATATATTTCTTAAGGCTAAAGGGATCAAGGGATATGGGGAGAAGGCAGGGACAGGGTACTGAATTTGGATGATCAGCCATGATCTCATTGAATGGCGGAGCAGGCTCGAAGGGCCGAATGGCCTACTCCTGCTCCTATCTTCTATGTTTCTATGTTTCATCGACCTGAAATGTTACAATTCACAATTCAAATCGTTTTATTGGCATGATAAGGTACATCTTATGTTGCCAAAGCATCAAAATACATTTATGGTTGAACACATAAACGCGGTTCTATTCATACAGTTTATAAATATACATTCGCCTTGTTTGTATATATTCTTGTCTTAGTTTACTGGTTGTCCCTCTGTTCATGGCAAGCTGTAACATAGTGTGCCACCAGTGTTACACAGCTTCTCTCCTCCCCCAGTAGGAAAGGGAGTTTTTGGTTGTCATTCAGATTTCTGAATTCAGGGCATATTTGGGAGAATTTTTGGTAGAAATTCTCCCTGATGTCCTGATATTTTCCACAGGCTGTGAGGAAGTGCATCTCTGTCTCAACTACTCCCAGACTGCAGTGAGAGCATATCCTGTCTTCTCTTGGCAGCCTGGTTTGCCTGTGTCTGCCTTTTTCGATCGCTAGGCTATGTTCGCTAAGTCTGTACCTTGTCAAGGTTCTTCTCAGTTTGTTATCCTTTACCATGGTCAGGTAATCAGCTATGTTGTATTGTCTGTTTAGGACCAAGTAGCAATTGAGTTTACTTTGGGTTTTTGTTGTTTCTGCCCAATATGTCAGATATTTTTCCTTTTGCTTAGCGACGATTGTGTTGGGTCGAATTCTTTGTGTTACCCTGTCACTGTCCTGGGACTGGTTATTGTTAGTATTGTTAGTAGTTACTTCACTGAGTCCCAGGACTAGTTGACTGAGGGTATTTTTCTTTATGGTCAGCTCTGGCATTTCAGGGCGTCGTAGTGATAGCATTGGGGGTTGCTCATTTGTAGGTGATTCCAAAATTTGGTGGCTCTTTTTTGGATAGTGATTATTAATGGATATTGGCCTAGTTCCACCCTGCATGCATTGTTTACTGTTTTCCTTTGAGTCCGGAGGATACTTTTACAGAATTCTGCATGTAGGATCTCAATTGGGTGTTTGTCCCATTTTGCAAATTCTTGTTGTGTTAGCGGTCCCCATACCTCACTGCCATAGAGTGCAATTGGTTCAATTACTGATTTGAAAATTTTGAGCCAAATGCTAATTGGGATTTCTATTTGGATTGATTTTTTGACGGCATAGAAAGCCCTTCTTGCTTTCTCTTTCAGTTCATTCACAGCCAGTTTGAAGTTTCCCGTAGAACTGATTTTTAAGCCCAAGTATGTGTAGTGAGTGGTTTGTTCAATTTTGGTTGTTCCTACTGTGAAATTTATTTTGGGTCCCTGATGTTTGGATCTTTGCTGGAACACAAGGACTTTGGTTTTTTGGGGATTTATTGTCAGGGCCCAAGTCTGGCAGTACGACTCCAGCAGGTCCAGGTTCTGCTGTAGACCCTCCTTAGTTGGTGACAGCAGAACCAGGTCGTCTGCATAGAGGAGGAATTTAACCTTGGATTCATATAGGGTGAGGCCAGGTGCTGTAGATTGTTCAAGTAGTTTTGCCAATCCATTAATGTAAATATTAAAGAGTGTCGGTGAGATTGGCGAGCCCTGCTTCACCCCCCGCCCCTGTGGGAAGTATTTTGTTTGTTTGTCTCCAATTTTAACTGCACATTTATTGTTTGTATACATTGATTTAATTACATTATATGTTTTCCCTCCTACCCCGCTTTCGATAAGTTTCAGGAATAAACCGTCATGCCAGATGGAGTCGAAAAAAAACGTTAGCTGTTTCTCTCTCCACAGATGCTGCCTGACCTGCTGATTATTCCCAGCATTTTCTGTTTTTATTACAAAATCCCCCTCGCCTGTCTCGCCAATTGTTATCGGCCATCCACTGGCTGCCTGTCCTGGAGCACAAAGATTTCAGAAACCTTGTCCTACCTTCAAATCCTTCCGTAGCCTCGCCCCTGCACCCCGCCCCCGCGCGACCTTACCTCTTCTCCCCGCAGCCTCGCCACTGCACCCCGCCCCACCTTACCCCTTCTCCCCGCAGCCCCGCCCCTGCACGACCTTACCCCTTCTCCGCGCAGCCTCGCCCCGGCGCCCCGCCCCCGCGCGACCTTACCCCTTCTCCCCGCAGCCCCGCCCCTGCACCCCGCGCGACCTTACCCCTTCTCCCCGCAGCCACGCCCCTGCACCCCGCCCCCACGCGGCCTTACCCCTTCTCCCCGCAGCCCCGCCCCTGCGCGACCGTACCCCTTCTCCCCGCAGCCCCGCCCCTGCGCGACCTTACCCCTTCTCCCCGCAGCCTCGCCCCGGCGCCCCACCCCCGCGCGACCTTACCCCTTCTCCCCGCAGCCCCACCCCCGCGCGACCTTACCCCTTCTCCCCGCAGCCCCACCCCTGCACCCCACCCCCGCGCGACCTTACCCCTTCTCCCTGCAGCCCGGCCCCTGCACCCCGCCCGACCTTACCCCTTCTCCCCGCAGCCCCGCGCGACCTTACCCCTTCTCCCCGCCCCTGCACCCCGCCCACGCGCGACCTTACCCCTTCTCCCCGCAGCCCCGCCCCTGCACTCCGCGCGACCTTACCCCTTCTCCCCGCAGCCTCGCCCCTGCACCTCGCCCCCGCGCGACCTTACCCCTTCTCCCCGCAGCCTCGCCCCTGCACCCCGCCCGACCTTACCCCTTCTCCCCGCAGCCTCGCCCCTGCACCCCGCCCCCGCGCGACCTTACCCCTTCTCCCCGCAGCCTCGCCCCTGCACCCCGCCCCCGCGCGACCTTACCCCTTCTCCCTGCAGCCCCGCCACAGTAGCTCCGCTCCCCCCCACCCCCCCCCCCAAAAACCGCCACAGGAGTGATTTGCACATTAAGGGAATCAGTGTTAGCGGCCAAGACAGAAATTAAATTTACGATTTCATTACACTGCTTTGGAAAATAGAACTAAACAAAACGCACAAGATGTTAAAATGGAGCAAAATGTAAATGTCAGACATTACCTCGCTGCTTGAACTGCGCTGAGCTGGATCACAGGATTGTCACTCGAAGCACCCTAAAAAATCCAGGAGAATTCAACTTAAAGCCTGTTGCATTTAAGAAATGACCTGAATTAAAATGTTTTTTGAAATCTAAAGATGCTTGCTTTTACAAATGATTCTGCTGAACTGAACATACAGATGCCGGAAATCGGATAATAATTTTCACGGTAGTTTGTGTGTAACAAAGGTTACACAGTGAGCTCGCCAGTGACCCAGCGCTTCACTCACCTGCACAATCCCCGACAACGTGATCGATTGCTGCAAGAGAACAAGAGACTTATTTGCACTCTGCCCAACGTACAGGTTTCATTTTAAAAGCAGCTTTTCTAAAGAAATTACATTCTTTTAAAGCAAATTAAAAATCTCACAGCAGCCTGCTGACCACAGACTGATAGGAACAGGAACTAACCTCTAGGCCCATTGAGACTACTGTCCCACTATAGTCAATTCCGGCCCCCCTCTCCACACTCCTACTTCCCAACTCAGTATCTCTTTGCCTTTTACACATCTCATTTGATCCCTTGGTGCAGTGTGTTCCGCATTCTCACAGAAAAGGATATAAGAGGCACTGGAGAAGGTGCAAAAAAGATTCACAAGGATGATAGGTATAACTTCTCAGTTCTGCTATCAGGAAAGGCTGGGGCTCTTTTCTCCAGAAGAGAATGCTGAGGGGTGACCTGATAGAGGTCTTTAAAATTATGAAAGGGTTTGATAGGGTCGACATAGAGAAGATGTTTCCACTTGCGGTGGAGTCTAAAACTAGGGGTCACTAATAGATCCAATAGGGAATTGAGGAGAAACTTCTTTACCCAGAGAGTGGGGAGAATGTGGAACTCGCTACCACAGGGAGTGGTTGAGGCAAATAGCACAGACGCATTTAAGGGGAGGCTAGATAAGTACATGAGGGGAAAGGAATGAAAGGATATGCTGATAGGGTGAGATGAAGTAGGGTGGGAGGAATCTTTAGTGTCCGTGCCTCTGCTTCTTGTAGGCTGACCTCCACTGTGCCTTTACTGGGAGTTTAGCCTCTGCACGAATACCACTTCGTTACCACAAACACAGATTGCATCTATGTCCTGTGTCGGAGCCTCAATGGCGTTTCAACACCGACATGAACCCGTCTACTTCCCCATTCACTGGTGATGAGCAGACTTAGTTCTGTGAGTGGGAGATCTCCCATTAAAACAGAATCATACCGTGTTTTATACACAGAAGAAAGGATTTCACTAAAGTATCTACAGGGAAAAGTACATGAATATTTGGAGTAAAACCTATTTGTGTCCCAGCAGCACTGATCTGTTGAAATAGTGGCCAACTTGTCAAGTAACTTGACCCAACCAAGTTTAAAACACTGTTGGCTCCATTTGTTCGTGAGGCTCCTGAGGTTCCACAGTAGTTACTCGTTTAAAATCTGTACACATTGTGATCCCAATACAAAGTGAACCAAATGTCTCCCTGGTGACTCCTCCTAGCCACAACTCTGACACTGAAAATATAAACTACTTACGACTCTGAAATCGCCGTCAATATCAGAATCATCGAGACCCTCTTCTTGTGGCACGTTTCTTCTCTTTAGCAGGTGTTCATCTCGCTTATTCTAGAAAGAAAGAGATTCAGCATAAAAACCAGACAGAAATCCTGCGACAAGCCCTTTATCAGCGCATCACTAACAGAATGTTTAACACAAAGCGCACTTGGGGGAAAAATTGTTCATAGCAAAACTATTAAAATGGATGGCCTTCCACCAGACTGGGTTGTTAGCCAATACCCAGAGGCTAACACATTAACCAAATCAGGCCAACTGCCCGTAAATTGCCAACGTAGCCCGAATTAACATCTAAAGTGAAAGTATTCCAACCAGGCAACACCGGGCAAGGATGTGGCACCAAGCTCAATGGCTGCTTCACAACCCTTGCTACATACATGATTTTATCTTCTTGGAGTATCGAAAGAAGGCACGTGCTATCTCAGAAGCAGGGCGGCACCGGGACGGGCCCTTGTGCGGCACCGGGACGCCCCGTCCTGCGGGACCAGGACGCCCCGTCCTGCGGGACCGGGACGCCCCGTCCTGCGGTATCGGCCTCAGCTCCCTGACGTGCGCCTAACTTCCTTTTGCTTTGCAGGAACCAAAAGCGTGAGCAGTTGTGGGGCTGAGACCGTTCCACTCCCAGGCCTGCAGGAGGGAAATTGCTGGGCTCTCTACCTTGAACAGCCAGAGCTAGTCCTTGATCTGGGAATTTGCTGATTTGCAGTCTGGCACCTCAATGTACTTGGGATATTACACTTGGAGCAAGTCTTTGATCAGCTTGCTGCTGCAGTTCATCTTTAGTGTCCATTGTAGGCTGACCTCCACTGTGCCTTTACTGGGAGATTGGCCTCTGCACTAATACCACTTAGTTACCACAAACACAGATATTACATTTATGTCCTGTGTCGGAGCCTCAATGGCATTTAATGGCCTTAACCTTGGCTGGAAGCACACTCGGAACAAACCCTGTACCTCGAGGTACTACTTCTGTTGCAGACCTTATTTTGTACTTGATCTCGGAATGTGAGCGACACTAACAAAGCAGCATTTACTGCCCATCCCCGGACAGCATTCCTGGTCACGCTTGCAGTCCGGGACTGGATCACATGTAGGCCAGATTGGGGAGGGGTGGCAGGTTCCACCATCGAACCACTGAAGTTTACGATGCAGGAGGAGGCCATTCAGACCATCGTGTCTGTGCCGGCTCTTTGGTAGAGTAATCTGAAAGTAATCCCACTGTCTCTCTCTCCCCATAGCCCTACACCGTCCTGCTTCAAATGATGTGGCTGGTCTCCTGAACATGGGATGGGGGAATATTGCTAGAATTCTGCTCAACTTGCAGGTGACCACACAAATATTCCATGGTGCATTGAGGGAAAATACTGAGCACTGCTAGTATTTGACATTCACTCTCCATCAAGCACACGGCTGTGAGGGTCCTGGCGACTGCACAGTCTCCAGTGCAAACTGCCTGTACAGCGATGTAGAGTCCATCTCTTCAATGTTTCTTAATTTATGCATTTGTTCATATCTCTCGGGTCGATAATGGCTTCGGATTTTGAAGTAGCTTAAATAAATTCTTTATTACAAGGAACTTCTCTTAATAACCAAGGAGTTAATGTATTTGAACGCGGGGTCTTCCCCTTCAGAGTGAAGGGAGTAATCAATGGCTAGCCACTTCAGCAAAGTGCACAATGCTGCCCCTAGCTGGAACTTCACAGTCCAGGGCTACTGTCGGAGCAGCGCTGGGACCTGGGGCTACTGTCGGAGCGCCGCTGGGACCCGGGGCTACTGTCGGAGCGCCGCTGGGACCCGGGGCTACTGTCGGAGCAGCGCTGGGACCCGGGGCTACTGTCGGAGCAGCGCTGGGACCCGGGGCTACTGTCGGAGCACTGCTGGGACCCGGGGCTACTGTCGGAGCAGCGCTGGGACCCGGGGCTACTGTCGGAGCAGCGCTGGGACCCGGGGCTAGTGTCGGAGCACCGCTGGGACCCGGGGCTACTGTCGGAGCAGCGCTGGGACCCGGGGCTACTGTCGGAGCAGCGCTGGGACCCGGGGCTACTGTCGGAGCAGCGCTGGGACCCGGGGCTACTGTCGGAGCAGCGCTGGGACCCGGGGCTACTGTCGGAGCAGCGCTGGGACCCGGGGCTACTGTCGGAGCAGCGCTGGGACCCGGGGCTACTGTCGGAGCAGCGCTGGGACCCGGGGCTACTGTCGGAGCAGCGCTGGGACCCGGGGCTACTGTCGGAGCAGCGCTGGGACCCGGGGCTACTGTCGGAGCAGCGCTGGGACCCGGGGCCACTGTCGGAGCAGCGCTGGGACCCGGGGCCACTGTCGGAGCAGCGCTGGGACCTGGGGCTACTGTCGGAGCACCGCTGGGACCTGGGGCTACTGTCGGAGCAGCGCTGGGACCTGCGCCTCACTCTGCTGGGACTCTGCAAACTGAAGCTACTGGATCTGTCCTCCAAGCTATCCAATAGCCAGGAACAGGTCAGCACATTTCAAGGCTTAGGGAGAATTAATTTCTTGCTTCAATAGAGCAATAGTCTCATTGGTGGGTCAGGGATCTCAATGAGCTTGGCCATTGTATTGAGACCAGGAACAGAAGTGTTGGCTGAATGTCTTTACTCTCACTAAAGATTATTCTACGCTTCCGAGCGACACTTTGTCAAACACTAAAGCTGCCGATGAGGCTGGCTGTCAGTGGGAAGTTCAGACTGGCAGGGCAGGAGAGGAGAGGAGGTAAACTGCCCAAGGAGCAGAGAGACGCAGCCAATGGTTGCAGGAGATTAAGAGGCAGTGGGAGAGGAAATTAGCAAAAAAAAACAAAGGGCAACAACAAAAGTTCTGCTTCCATCAGCAAGAGGAGAGTTACAGCAAGGGTAGGATCAGAGAGAGATGGAGGAGGCAAGCTTGTGACACAAAGTAAGGGAATGCATTCATACTAAATAAATACATTGCCTCAGTTGGCATGTTGTGATTCTAGAACCACCAGAAGTGGGTGTCGAACAGTTAATGGGGGATTACTCAGAGAGGTGGGACTAAAGAAATGACTCAAACGCAAGGTAGATCCTGTGGGAAGCTGAGGAGTGAATGAAGCTCCAATACTTGCCTTTCGTAATTCAACTGTAATTTCATTTCGCTGTTTTCTCATAGTCTGTAATATTAAAGGGACAAATAACGCAACATTATTCAGTGATTACAGAAACAATACATTTACCCCGAGTGATCTTTCAGGTTAAATGAGCCATGTCCCTCACAGTAACATGTTCATGACTTGCACAATGTGAAGTCTGGTTTCTCAAATCACAATACGTTTTTTCCAGAAATGCCACAGCAATCTCGACAAATACGAACCAATATATCTCAGCACTTGTTAGAGGCTGCTTGGGGAAGGCCTGGTCACTATCCCAACACAAGCGGCTGCATAAAAACCCTCTCCTACAATCGCACGCTCAGTTCCACTATTCCTGTATCTGCTTTAAATAAATCTAGTTTGTACGTTTTAGATCTTTAAGCTGCGCAGGGAGATGGCACCTGCCGTCTGCAACACTTTCCCTCTGGAAATAGGTTGCATTTTCTTAACAAACAAGACAGCGCTCCAATGGTGAGTCGCAGACAGATCCCGATTCAATCTCTGGTCGCTGACCCCAGCTAGTGAGGCAAAACACATCACATTAACAAAGAGCTTCATGTCACCTCAGAGATGCCTTAAAGTGCCTTACATACAATTAACTGCTTCTTAATGAGGAGCAGTGACTTATGTAAACAAATGCAGAAGCCATTTTCACAGAGCGAGAACCCACAAACAGCAGGGAGATAAATAACCAGTTGGTCTGTTTTTGGTGGCATTGATTGTGTCAGAAATATTGCCCAGTGCACCAAGAGAAATCCCCTGCTCCTCCTCCAATAGTGCCTCGGGATGTAACGTTGACCGGGGGGGGGGGGGGGGGGGGGGCGGGGCGAGACGAGGGGCAGGGCGAGACGGGGAGCGGGGCGGGGGGGGAGTGGCGGGACAAGGGGCGGGACAAGGGGGCGAGAGGGGACGAGAGGCGGGGAGGGACGAGGGGCGGGGAGGGACGAGGCAGGGGCGAGAGCAAGCTTTCTCTTCTATTCTGTCCTGGAGTGAGGGACATTGTGTCTCATCAGAGAAGGGAGCAGAATTCAAGCCTTGGACAGACTTGGGATTTATAGTGAGAATTGTTGGGGATGAAAGCGGGAGTTTTAGTAAAGCAAATGGTGCGAGTTCGTTTGATTCACAGGAGATGGCGAGTCCCAGAATGTTGCTGGAGGAAGGAGAACTGAAGGTGGAGCTATTGGGGGGAAAGAGGTTGGATTGACTTGGCAGACATGAAGCCAGTGCCTTTGAAGAACTACAAGAAATCTGAGGCTTCCTCCAGGTGCAAGTCGAGCATTTTCCAAGCAGCCTGTCTTAGACGTGGCCCCTCTCTACAGGAATTTAACAAAAAGCGCAGGTCTCGGAGTACGGGGTACGAAGAATATCCAGACACTGGTGAGGACGTCGAAACAGACAGCCCAGGATCAGGCAACCGGGTTATGGAGAGAGGCTGGAGGAGATGGGAATGTTTACACTGGAGGAGAGAAGGCTCGCGGTGATCGTGTAGAAGCAGTCAGGATCCTGAAGATCTAGTCAAAGACCTTGCTCATACCACCTTCCTTGGAAAGCCTCTGACTGTGCCTCCAAGCAGCTCCCCAAACTCATTTTTATTCTGAAATGCTTTTGGGCATTGTATTGCAAGCAGCTGCTTCTGTCCTGGATTGTCCCAAGAAAAAGGCCAGCCCAAGCCAGGAACTGAGAACCACCATCTAAAAGGTAAGGGCGCATTGGGTTGGGAGTAATATATTAGCATGGATAGAGGATTGGTTAACCGACAGAAAACAGAGTAGGGATAAACGGTTAGACCACACAGAGTAGTGCGTACAGTTCTGGTCGCCAGGTTATAAAAAGGATCTCGAGGCACTGGAGAGGGTGCAGAGGAGATTTACAAGGATGATACCAGAAATGCGAGGGTATAAATATCAGGAAAGGATGAACAGGCTGGGTCTCTTTTCTGTTGAAAAAAGGCGGCTGAGGGGTGACCTAATAGAGGTCTTTAAAATTATGAAAGGTTTTGATAGAGTGGATACAGAGAGAGTGTTTCCACTTGTGGGGAAGAGCATAACTAGAGACCATCAATATAAGATAGTCACCAAGAAATCCAATAGGGAATTCAGAAGAAACTTCTTTACCCAGAGAGTGGTGAGAATGTGGAACTCGCTCCCACAGGGAGTGGTTGAAGCGAATAGTATCGATGGATTTAAGGGGAGGCTGGACAAACATATGAGGGAGAAGGGAATAGAGGGTTATGCTGATAGATTTAGATGAGGAAAGACGGGAGGAGGCTCGAGTGGAGCATAAATGCCGGCATGGACTGGTTGGGCCGAATGGCCTGTTTCTGGGCCGTATATCCGGTGTAAAACATGGGTCATTTTCAAGTTGGCAGGCTGTAACTAGTGGAGTGCCACAAGGATCAGTGCTGGGCCTCAGCTATTCACAATCTATATTAATGACTTAAATGAAAGGACCAGGAGTAATGTGGCCAAGTTTGCTGACGATACAAAGCTAGGTGGGAAAGTACGCTGTGAGGAGGACGCAAAGGGCCTGTAAAAGTGGGCAATAAGGTGGCAGATGGAGTATAATGTGGGGAAATGTGAAGTTATTCACTTTGTAGGAAGAATAGAAAACAGAATATTTTTTAAATGGTGAGAAACTATTAAATGTTGGTGTTCAGAGAGATTTGGGTGTCCCCGTGCAAGAAACACAGAGAGTTAGTCTGCAGGTACAGCGAGCAACAAGGAAGGCAAATGGCATGTTGGCCTTTATTGCAAGGGGGTTGGAGTATAAGAGTAAGGAAGTCTTGCTCCAATTGTACAGGGCCTTGGTGAGACCACACCTGGAGTACTGGGCACAGTTCTGGTCTCCTTATCTAAGGAAGGATATACTTGCCTTGGAGGCGGTGCAACGAAGGTTCACTAGATTGATTCCTGGGATGAGAGGGCTGTCCTATGAGGAGAGATTGAGTGGCTTGGGCCTGTACTCTGGAGTTTAGAAGAATGAGAGGTGATCTCATTGAAACATACAAGATTCTGAAGGAGATTGACAGGGTAGATGCTGAGAGGTTGTTTCCCCTGGCTGGAGAGTCTAGAACAAGGGGGCAGTCTCAGGATAAGGGGTCGGCCATTTAAGACTGAGATGAGGAGGAATTTCTTCACTCAGAGGGTGGTGAATCTTTGGAATTTGAAAAGTGTCAGCTGTGGCTCAGTGGGCGGCACCCTCGCCTCGGAGTCAGAAGGTTGTGGGTACAAGTCCCACTCCAGAGACTTGAGCACAAAAATCTAGGCTGACACTCCAGTGCAGTACGGAGGGAGCGCTGCACTGTCACAGATGCAGTCTTTCGGAGGGGGCATTAAACCTCGGCCCCCTCGGGTGAAGTTATCCCTGGTGTCCAAGCCAATATTTATCCCTCAATCAACATCACTTAAAAACAGATTCTCTGGTCATTATCACATTGCAATTTTTGGGAGCTTGCTGTGTGCAGATTGGCTGCCGTGTTCCCTGCATTACAACAGTGACTACACTTCAAAAAGTACTTCATTGGCTGTAAAGCGCTTTGGGACGTCTGATGGTCGTGATAAGTGCTATATAAATGCAAGTCTTTCTTCTTTCTTTTACCGCAGAGGGCTGTGGAGGCTCAGTTGTTGAGTATATTCAAGGCTGAGATAGATCGATAGATTTTTGGATCATGGGGAATCACAGGATATGGGGATCGGGCAGGAAAGTGGAGTTGAGGTCGAAAATCAGCCATGATCTTATTGAATGGCGGAGCAGGCTTGAGGGGCCGAAAGGCCGACACCTGCTCCTATTTCTTATATTGTTACGGCACGGAGCAGACATCATTTTTTGACTCCCATCACTACAACCCGCACTATAAACAAAGCTTAGTGTTGCCGCGGAGAAACTATGCCACTCTACAGCAGATTATTAGTTATATATGACTACACCCGTCACAGCATCGAAATGTCCCAAACCAAAGTCACAAATAACATTCTCTATGACTATCGCTCCTCAGCCTTCTCCAGCTGTATGGCTGACCACACCATCCTCCTCCGTCCCCTGCCCTCCATTGTCCAGCGTGGTGTGACTGTCCTCCCTTGGCTCCACTCGTACCTACACAATCCCAGCCAGAGAATCTCTTCCTACACATGCACCGTTAGGTCCTGGGGAGCCTCGGGACCTATCGGGAGAAAGAAAGGGAGGAATTCAGATGGGAGGGGGAGGTGGGCCCAGGGTGGATTGGCGGACTGGGGGAGGGGAGCCCAGGGCGGACTGGGGGAGGGGGGCCCAGGGCGGGCGGGCGGGGGGGAAGGGCGGACGGGCAGAGAAGGGGAGGGCGGACTGGGGAGGGGGAGGGCCCAGGGTGGATTTCCTTTTATTCTTTCCCGGGCGTCGCTGGCGAGGCCGGTATTTATTGCCCATCCTGACTGTCCCTCGAGAAGGTGATGCTGTGGCTTGCTCGTCCATCGGCAGCAGCGAAGGGTCGACCACATCGCTGGGGGTCTGGAGTCACACATCGGCCAGACCGAGGAAGGGCGGTAGATTTCCTTTCCTAAAGTACGTTAGTGAACCAGATGGGTTTTTACGACACTCTGGTAGAGTCCAGCTTTTAATTCCAGTTTTAATTAATTAACTGAGTGTAAATTGTCGGCTGCCGGTGGTGAGGTTTGAATTCGGGTCTCGGGATCAGGAGTCCGGCCCCGGGGAGGCGGCGATGGGCGGCGGACACCGCAGGCCCACCGCCCCGGCCTCGCCTCACTCACTCACTCGGCGGCCACACACCC
The DNA here is from genome assembly GCF_052327205.1 of Somniosus microcephalus. NCBI lineage: Eukaryota > Metazoa > Chordata > Chondrichthyes > Squaliformes > Somniosidae > Somniosus > Somniosus microcephalus. The sequence continues at coordinate 463,043,011 of NC_140987.1, forward strand.
CGCTCCGCCGGGCTGGAGCCGCGGCCGCTCCCGGCAACAGCCGCCCATCAGGGACAGGCCGGCCGCGGTCTGGGCCTGGCCCCGGGCTCGGACTCCCCCGGGCTCGGGGTCCCGGCCCCCGGTACCTCCACCCCCGGGCTCGGGGTCCCGGCCCCCGGTACCTCCACCCCCGGCCCCTCCATTCCCGGCCCCCGGTACCTCCACATCGCGGCCCTTGTTCTTGAAGTTACGGATCCGGTGGTTCTCCAGCCGCTCGGGCTCCGACATGGCGGCCGCTCCAACCCGACTCAGAGCGCGCCCGCACAGCGTCACTTCGTCACCGCCCGGCGTGCGCGCCCCCGGCAGCCCAGCCCATAATACTCCAGCCCCACCTAGTGAGAGGGCACCCAATGACAAGGCACCCAGTGAGGAGAGGGCACCCAGTGAGGAGAGGGCATCCAGTGAGAGAGCACCCAGTGAGGAGGGCACCCAATGACAAGGCACCCAGTGAGGAGAGGGCATCCAGTGAGAGGGCACCCAGTGAGGAGAGCACCCAGTGACAAGGCACCCAGTGAGGAGAGCACCCAGTGAGGAGGGCACCCAATGACAAGGCACCCAGTGAGGAGAGGGCATCCAGTGAGAGGGCACCCAGTGAGGAGAGCACCCAGTGACAAGGCACCCAGTGAGGAGAGCACCCAGTGAGGAGGGCACCCAATGACAAGGCACCCAGTGAGGAGAGGGCATCCAGTGAGAGGGCACCCAGTGAGGAGAGCACCCAGTGAGGAGGGCACCCAGTGACAAGGCACCCAATGAGGAGAGCACCTAGTGAGAGGGCACGCAGTGAGGAGAGCACCTAGTGAGAGGGCACCCAGTGAGGAGGGCACCCAGTGAGGGAGCACCCAGTGAGGAGGGCACCCAGTGAGGGCAACACCCAGTCAGGGGGCACCCAGTGTGGAGAGCACCCAGTGAGGAGAGCACCCGGTGACAAGGCACCCAGTGAGGAGAGCACCCAGTGAGGAGGGCACCCAATGACAAGGCACCCAGTGAGGAGAGGGCATCCAGTGAGAGGGCACCCAGTGAGAGGGCACCCAGTGAGGAGAGCACCCAGTGAGGAGGGCACCCAGTGACAAGGCACCCAATGAGGAAAGCACCTAGTGAGAGGGCACCCAGTGAGAGAGCACCTAGTGAGAGGGCACCCAGTGAGGAGGGCACCCAGTGAGGGAGCACCCAGTGAGGGCAACACCCAGTCAGGGGGCACCCAGTGTGGAGAGCACCCAGTCAGATGGTATGCAGCCAGGGGGTACCCTGTCGGGGGCATCTAGTGAGGGGGCACCCAGTGAGGGCAGCACCAAATGAGGAGGGCACCCAGTGAGGAGAGCGCCCAGTCAGGGGACACCTAGTCAGAGAGCACCCAGTCAGCCGGCATCCAGTGAGGGCAGCACCCGTGAAGAGTGCACCCAGTGAGGAGGGCACCCAGTCAGGTGCCACACAGTGAGGGGCCACACAGTGAGGAGAGCACCCACTCAGGGGGCACCCAGTGAGGTGGCACCTAGTGAGAGGGCACCCAGTGAGGAGAAAACCCAGTGAGGGGGTACCCAGTGAGGAGAGCACCCAGTGAATGCAGCACCCAGTGATGGGGCACCCAGTGAGTGAGCACCCAAAGAGGGGTCACCCAATGAGGGGGCACCCAGTGAGGGCAGCACCCAGTGAGGGGGCACCCAGTGAGCGAGCACCCAGTTAAAGGGCACCAGTGAGAGGGCACCCAGTGAGATCAGCACCCAGTGACATAAGAAAACTACTAGGCACTTGGTCTAAGCGTTAAACAAAGCTTTAATCAACTGTTTTATAACATGGAAGTCTAGTTGTGTCCTTCACTAGTTCCTGTTAAAGAATGTTCCGAGCAAGCTGGGCCCATGCCCAAGTATTTATACACTCCCTGGACAGTGCCACCAGCAGGCCGCCCAGTATTATTTCATAAGTCATTTCCACATGAATGACAAGCTTCATGTCACCCAGTGAGGGAGCTCCTAATGTGGAGAGCACCCAGTGGGAGGCCACCCAGTGACGAGAGCACCCAGTAGGGGGCACCCAGTGAGTGGGCACCTAGTGAAGCCAGCACCCAATCAGGAGAGCACCCAGTGAGGTGGTACCCAGTGAGAGCAGCACCCAGTGCTGTTAGGGAGGGACTTCCAGGATTTTGACCCAGCGAAGATGAAGAATCGGCGATATATTTCCAAGTCAGGGTGGTGTGTGACTTGGAGGGGAACTTGGAGGTGGTGGTGTTCCCATGAGCCTGCTGCCCTTGTCCTTCTAGGTGGAAGAGGTCGCGGGTTTGGGAGATGCTGTCAAAGATGCCTTGGTGAGTTGCTGCAGTGCATCTTGCAGATGGTACACACTGCAGCCACGGTACGCCGGTGGTGGAGGGAGTGAATGTTTAAGGTGGTGGATGGGGTGCCAATCAAGCGGGCTGCTTTGTCCTGGATGGTGTGGAGCTTCTTGAGTGTTGTTGGAGCGGCTCTCATCCAGGCAAGTGGAGAGTATTCCATCACACTCCTGACTTGTGCCTTGTAGATGGTGGAAAGGCTTTGGGGAGTCAGGAGGTGAGACACTCGTTACAGAATACCCAGCCTCTGACCTGCTCTTGTTGCCACAGTATTTATGTGGCTGGTCCAGTTAAGTTTCTGGTCGATGGATGTATATTTGGATTTCCAAAAGGCATTCAATAAGGTGCCACATAAAAGGTTATTACACAAGATAAGGGCTCACGGGGTTGGGGGTAATATAGTAGCATGTATAGTGGATTGGTTAACAGACAGAAAACAGAGAGTAGGGATAAACTGATCTTTTTCAACTTGGCAGGCTGTAACTAGTGGGGTGCAGTAAGGATCAGTGTTGGGGCCTCAGCTATTTACAATCTATATTAATGACCTAGATGAAGGGACTGAGTGTAATGTATCCAAGTTTGCTGATGTTACAAAGCTAGGTGGGGCAGTAAGCTGTGAGGAGAACACACAGAGTCTGCAACGGGATATAGATAGACTGAGTGAGTGGGCAGTAAGGTGGCAGATGGAGTATAATGTAGGGAAATGTGAGGTAATTCACTTTGGTAGGAAACATAGAAGATAGGAGCAGGAGTAGGCCATTCGGCCCCTCGAGCCTACTCCGCCATTCAATGAGATCATGGCTGATCATCCAAACTCAGTACCCTATCCCTGCCTTCTCCCCATATCCCCTGATCCCTTTAGCCTTAAGAAATATATCGAACTCCTTCTTGAATATATTTAAAGAATTGGCTTCAACTGCCTTCTGTGGTAGAGAATTCCACAGGTTCACCACTCTCTGGGTGAAGAAATTCCTCCTCACCTCTGTCCTAAATGGCTTACCCCTTATCCTTAGACTGTGACCCCTGGTTCTGGACTTCCCTGCCAACGGGAACATCCTTCCTGCATCTAGTCTGTCTAGTCCTGATAGAATTTTGTGAGTTTCAATGAGATCTCCTCTCATTCTTCTAAACTCCAGCGAGTATAAGCCCAATCGACCCAATCTCTCCTCATACGTCATTCCTGCCATCCCAGGTATCAGTCTGGTGAATCTTCGCTGCACTCCCTCCATGGCAAGAATATCCTTCCTCAGATAAGGCAACCAAAACTGCACACAATACTCAAGGTGTGGTCTCACCAAGGCCCTGTACAACTGCAGCAAGACATCCTTGTTCCTGTACTCGAACCCTCTCGCTGCGAAGGCCAACATACCATTTGCCTTCTTAACCGCCTGCTGCACCTGCATGCTTACCTTCAGCGACTGGTGCACAAGGACACCAAGGTCTCGTTGCACTTCCCCTTCTCCCAATCTATTGCCGTTCAGATAATAATCTGCCTTCCTGTTTTTGCCACCAAAGTGGATAACCTCGCATTTATCCACATTATACTGCATCCGCTATGCATTTGCCCAATCACCCAACCTGTCCAAATCATACTGGAGTTTCTCGGCATCCTCCTCACAGCACACACACCCACCAGCTTTGTGTCATCTGCAAGCTTGGAGATATTACATCGAGTTCCCTCATCTAGATCATTAATATATATTGTGAATAGCTGGGGTCCTAGGACTGATCCCTGCGGTACCCCACTAGTCACTGCCTGCCACTCGGAAAAAGACCCGTTTATTCCAACTCTTTGCTTCCTGTCTGCCAACCAGTTCTTTATCCAAGTCAGTACCTTGCCCCCAATCCCATGTGCCTTAACTTTACACGCTAATCTGTTATGTGGGACCTCGAAAGCCTTCTGAAAGTCCAAATACACCACATCCACTGGTTCTCCCTTATCTATTCTACCAGTTACATCCTCAAAAAATTCCAGGAGATTAGTCAAGCACGATTTACCTTTTCTAAATCCATGTTGACTTTGTCCGATCCTGTCACTGTTTTCCAAGTGCTCTGCTATTATATCTTTTATAATGGACTCTAGCATTTTCCCCACTACTGATGTCAGGCTTACCGGTCTATAATTCCCCGTTTTCTTTCTACCGCCTTTTTTGAATTGTGAGGTAACATTAGCTACCCTCCAATCCATGGGAACTGTTCCAGAGTCTATACAATTTTGGAAGATGACCAGCAATCCATCTACTATTTCTAGGGCCACTTTCTTAAGTACCCTGGGATGTAGATTATCAGGCCCTGGGGATTTATTGGTCTTCAATCCCGTCAATTTCCCTAACACCATTTCCCTACAAATACTGATTTCATTCAGTTCCTCCCTCATTAGACCCTATGTTCCCCGACATCTCTGGGAGGTTATTTGTGTCCTCCTTTGTGAAGACAGAACCAAAGCATGTATTTAATTGGTCTGCCATTTTTTTGTTCCCCATTATAAATTCCCCTGATTCGGACTGCAAGGGACCTACACTTGACTTCACCAATCTTTTTCTCTTCACATATCTATAGAAGCTTTTAGTCAGTTTTTATGTTCCCTGAAAACTTACTCTCATACTCTATTTTCCCCCTCTTAATTAATCCATTTGTTCTCCTTTGCTGAATCCTAAACTGCTCCCAATCCTCAGGTTTACTGCTTTTTCTGGCCAATTTATATGTCCTCTTCTTGGATCTTATGCTATCCCTAATTTCCCTTGTTAGCCACGGTTGAGTCACCTTTTTTGTTTTATTCTGTAGTTCATCCATGTGATCTTTAAATGTTTGCCATTGCCTATCCACCGTCAACCGTTTGAGTAACATTCCCCAATCAATCCTACCCAACTCGCGCCTCATACCATCGGAAGAATAGAAAAACAGAATATTTTTTAAATGGTGAGAAACTTTTAAATGTTGGTGTTCAGAGAGGCTTGGGTGTCCCCGTGCAAGAAACACAGAAAGCTAGCATGCAGGTACAGCAAGCAATAAGGAAGGCAAATGGCATGTTGGCCTTTATTGCAAGGGGTTGGCGTATAAGAGTAAGGAAGTCTTGCTACAATTGTACAGGGCCTTGGTGAGACCACACCTGGAGTACTGTGCACAGTTTTGGTCTCCTTATCTAAGGAAGAGTATACTTGCCTTGGAGGCGGTGCAACGAAGGTTCACTAGATTGATGCCTGGGATGAGATGGCTGTCCTATGATGAGAAATGTAAGAAGTCACACAACACCAGGTTATAGTCCAACAGTTTTATTTGAAATCACAAGCTTTCGGAGCGCTGCTCCTTCGTCAGGTGAAGTGGAGAGATGCATAAAGACACAGCTTATATAGTCAGGGAATAATGCAGATGATTACAGGTAATCTTTCTAACTGCCATTTATCACACCTCGGCAGAGAGATAATCACAGCAATCAAAGGTGTGAATGGTGTCCAAACAGGTTCGTCAGGAAAACATTACATCAAAGAACAATGAGGTGGGGTCACAAGGGGTCAAATGTTGCAGATGCTGGGGTCTGTATGAAAAACAAAAAACAGACAAATAAACATTTTTTTTGCTGGAAATCACAGCAGGTCCGGCCGCATCTGTGTAGAGAGAACAAGCCAACGATGACTTGAGTCTGGATGACCCTACGTCAGGTGGGGTTACATGTAGCGTGACATGAACCCAAGATCCCGGTTGAGGCCGTCCTCATGAGTGCGGAACTTGGCTATCAGTTTCTGCTCTACGATTTTGCGTTGTCGTGTGTCTCGATGATGAGAGATTGTGTAGAATGGGCCTATACTCTCTGGAGTTTAGAAGAATGAGAGGTGATCTCATTGAAACATACAAGATTCTGAAGGGGATTGACAGGGTAAATGCTGAGAGGTTGTTTCCCCTGGCTGGAGTGTCTAGAACGAGAGGGCATAGTCTCAGGATAAGGGATCAGCCATTTAAGACCAAGATGAGGAGGAATTTTTTCACTCAGAGGGTTGTGAATCTTTGGAATTCTCTGCCCCAGAGGGCTGTGGATGCTGAGTTTTTGAGTATATTCAAGGCTGAGATAGATAGATTTTTGGACTCTAGGGGAATCAAGTGATATGGAGATCTGTGGGAAAGTGGAGTGAGGTTGATGAGCAGCCATGATCTTATTGAATGGCGGAGCAGGCTAGAGTGGTCGTATGACCGACTCCTGCTATTATTTCTTATGTTCTCTCTCTCCCTCCCTCTCTCTGTCTCTCTCTCCCTCCCTCTCTGTGTCTCTCTCTCCCTCTCGCTCTCTCCCTCCCTCCCTCCCTCCCTCCCTCTCTCTCCCTCCCTCCCTCCCTCTCTCTCCCTCCCTCCCTCTCTCTCCCTCCCTCCCCCTCTCTCTCTCTCTCTGTAGTTGTGTGTAAGTTAATGCTTGACTTATTTACTAGTTTGTTTTGCAATTCTTCAGATTAGGACATTCTCTATGAACTGACGATTACTCTGCTCTGGACTTTGGTTTAGTGCTGGCTGTTTTCCTCAGGCTGGGATATAAATTAAAAAAATAAAACAATTATTACAGGCTGAGGCCTAATATCGGGCATGCCTTGGGCAGGGATCGTGCCTGGTGCCCAGTTCCTACCGACCTGTGTCATAACTTGTCACCATTCCTCCCAACCTGATCTGCTTCCCAAACAGTCTGCTCACTGCCGTTCACAACACACGGAGTAGCTTGGCCATCTTCAGCCAGAAGTGCCGAATGGATGAACCACATCGGCTTCCTCCTGAGGTTTCCACCACCACAGAAGCCAGTCTTTAGCCAATTCAATTCACTCCACGTGATATCAAGAAATGGCTGAGTGCACTGGATACAGCAAAGGCTCTGAAACGGCACTTACTCACCAGTAGCCTGCTCACTGATGCCCAGTTTGGGTTCCGCCAAGATCACTCGGCTCCAGACCTCATTACAGCCTTGGTCCAAACATGGACAAAGGAGCTGAATTCCAGGGGTGAGGTGAGAGTGACTGCCATTGACATCAAGGCAGCATTTGACCGAGTGTGGCATCAAGGAGCCCTAGTAAAACTGAAGTCAATGAGAATCAGAGGAAAACTCTCCACTGGCTGGAGTCATACCTAGCACAAAGGAAGGTGGTTGTTGTTGGATCCGTGATTCAGAGGATATGCTGTTATAAAATAATCACACGGTTGCTGTACATTAACAATAAACAGGTCTTTACTGGAGGAGGGTCGTCTCAAGACAGGGGGTACAGAGGCATGCGCAAAGCTTATATATCGGTGTGGTCACTGCCGGTACTACAGTATACAGGAGCTGTAAAAGTAGTTCTGACTTAAAGGCACATACACTACAATTCCTCCCCTTTTAGATTAGTAGTACCCCTAATATTCAAATAACAATTAACATTTCAACATGTACATTAAACAACAAAAGTCCATTTATAGATTCAGTCTTTGGGGCGGCTTCCTGACCCTTTCGGGATAGCGCCTTTCCGGAGGTTCTTGTTCTTGGTGTAGAGGCGATTCTGACTCCTTTTCATCGGGTAGTTCATCGGGTTCCACTGCTAATGGGTCTGAAGTAGATGCTACCAGTATGTCGGGTTCATCCCCAGGTACTCCAGACATGGGGTTGACGCGTTCCTGTGACGCTAAGATCTGATCGACGTGGCGTCTCACAATGTTCTCCCCGACATCCACTGTGTACATTAATGGCCCCTGCCTTGCACATATCGTTCCGGGTTACCATTTCTCTGTTCGATAGTCACGGGCCAAGACTGGTTGCCCTACATTGAAGCTCCTTGTCGGCTTCTCATTGATGTGTTGGAATTGTTTGTCCTCAACATTTCTTCGCACATTTGGTCTGAGCAAGTCCAGACGAGATCTCAACCTTCGGTTAAAGAACATCATGGCCGGGGTCTGGTTGGTAACTGCATGTGTCGCGTTTCGGTAGGCTAATAAGAAATTGTCCATCTTATGCTGTAGTGGAATTTCATCGTCGCACATGGCCTTTATCGCCTTCTCCCCGTGTTTGCGTGGGTTTTCTCCGGGTGCTCCGGTTTCCTCCCACAGTCCAAAGATGTGCGGGTTAGGTTGATTGACCATGATTAAAAAATTGGCCCTCAGTGTTAGGGGGGATTAAATACGTGGGGTTACGGGGATAGAGCTTGGGTGGGATGGCTGTCGGTGTAGGGACCGGGTGTTAGGGTTTGGATGATCAGCCATGATCTCGTTGAATGGCGGAGCAGGCTCAAAGGGCCGAATGGCCTACTCCTGCTCCTATCTTCTATGTTTCTATGTTTAAAGGTTTGTACAAACCTCTCAGCCAATCCATTTGTGGCTGGATGATACGGGGCGGATGTGTAATGCCTTACCCCATTCCTTCTCATAAATTTTTGGAACTCGTCAGACACAAACTGTGGTCCATTATCAGAGCAAATCTGCTCTGGCAAACCGTTTCTGGCAAATATGGTCCGTAGGACTGCAATCGTTTTCTCTGTAGTGGTTGAAGACATTTTTATCACCTCAGGCCACTTTGAATGAGCATCCACTGCTATTAAGAACATTGAGTCCATGAATGGACCAGCGAAATCAATGTGCACCCGTTGCCATGGAGAGGAGGGCCACTCCCATGGGTGTAGAGGGGCATGTGGTGGTGCATTTCCCTCTATTTTAATCGTTGCTGTTATTCCTTTTAGTGTTCCTAGTCCCTCCTGGAACACTTCTTTTGCGTCGGTTAGCATTTTTGACAGTCGTCTAGGTGTGACGTTGTCATCCTTTTTGGCCTCAACCTTCAGTGCCTGTATGGAATGCCAATATAATTGTATCTTCCGGATCCATTCACGTCCTAGCAGTGGTGGTCCTCCATCTGGCAATACATATATATCCATTTTAGGTATTTCCTGGCCTTTATATGTCACTTTCACCCTTATTTTTCCTTTGGGGTAGACTTTTTGCCCCGTATATGTCTTCAAGACAATCTCTGTAGCTTTCAAGGGTATGTGTGAAAATAGCCGCTTGTAGTCTCTTTGATTTATGACTGTTAGAGCTGACCCTGTGTCCAATTCCATTTTCACTTGGACTCCGTCTATCTTGAGTGTAACCCAGATAGTCTGGTGATCCTCCATTTCGGTTACCTTATGTAGTTTCAGACAACCCAGCTCCTTGCTTCCGGAGTCTGTGTCACTTTTCTGTTCGTCTGAACCACTGTCCATCACCTGGTGTACCTTTTTGTACTTCTCCTGTGGAGATTTCTTACTGTTGGTTTTCTTCCCAGACCTGCAGACTCTTGCTATGTGTCCTGCTTTCCCACACTGTCTGCACACTTGGTCCTTGAACCAACAATCTTTCTGGTCATGTGTTGTTCTGCCGCAGCGATGGCACTTCCCTGTTCCATAGGACATTTCATTGGTGCCATATTCTTGCGGTCTCCGTTGTATCTCTGCAGCGCCCCTTGCGGCTGCTTCGTGTGATACTGCCATACTGAAAGCTTTGTCCAGCGTAAGATCCTTTTCTGATAGAAGCTGTTTCTGGGTTCCTTCACTTTGTAGCCCACACACAAACTTGTCCCTTAATGTATCTGCTAGTCCCGCTCCAAACTGGCAGTGTTTCGATAGCTTGCGCAGTTCCGTTAGGTACTCAGCATTGCTTTCGTCTTTGTGTTGGTTCCTTTTATGGAACTTAAATCGTTCTGTTATCAGCAGCGGCGTGGGGTTTAAGTGGTCCTGTAGGATTTCTACTATGCTTTCAAAATTCTTGCTTACCGGCTTCTCTGGGGTTATTAGATTTCGCAGTAACCCATAAGTTTTTGCACCCATGGAATTTAACAGAACCAGTGCTTTATTAGCATCTGGCACTTCATTCGCCCTGCAGTACACCTCAATACGTTCCACATATGTCGCCCAATCTTCGACTTCATTGTCGAACGTAGAGATACTGCCACTCTTTGGCATCCTTGGGTGTGAGTTAACTGTCAAAAATGGTGCCTCCCGCGCTTCCCCTTCTCCGCTGACACAAAATGGCGTCTCCCGCGCTTTCCTTCCTTCCTGCGCTCGCCCTTCTTCTCCGCCGCGGCTTCTAAAAATGGCATCTCCCACGCTCTTCCTTCTTCTCCGTGGCTCAATGGCGTCTCCCGCGCTCCCCTTTCTTCGCCCTGCGGACCCTGTTCAGCCCGTGAGCCCTGGCTGTGCACTTCGCGTTCTTCTTTTTATTTTCTTTTGACGCCGCTCAGTCTAGAACCCGGCTGTTTCTTTACCCTCTCTCTCTCTGGTTTGTTTTCTTTTTCTCGACGCCGCTCGGTGTTCAACCCCCGGCTGCGCCCTGCGCTCTTCACCCTTTTTCTTACCCCGTCGACGCTGCTCGGCTTTCTCTCCGCCGTCGGTCGGCTCCAGCCGCCGCTGCTCGGGAAGGGTCTGCGCTGGACCTGTCGTCGGTCTCTTGCTGCTCGTCGTGGCTGGGGAACCAAGCCCGGCTCTCCACAGCCTCCCCTGCGAAGTTCAATCTCTGCCTGACGGCTGGGCGGTTGCTCGTAGTCGACGCCCGTGTTCCTGGCCTCGACTATTTTTTTATTTTTTTATTTTTTATGTTGCAGGTAGATTCGAAGCAACACTCGTCGCCACTGTTGGATCCGTGATTCAGAGGATATGCTGTTATAAAATAATCACACGGATGCTGTACATTAACAATAAACAGGTCTTTACTGGAGGAGGGTCGTCTCAAGACAGCGGGTACAGAGGCATGCGCAAAGCTTATATACCGGTGTGGTCACTGCTGGTACTACAGTATACAGGAGCTGTAAAAGTAGTTCTGACTTAAAGGCACATACACTACAATTGTGGTGGTTGGAGCTCAATCATTGCAGCCCCAGGACATCGCTGCAGGAGTTCCTCAGGGCAGTGTCCTAGGCCCAACCATCTTCAGCTGCTTCATCAATGACCTTCCCTCCAACATAAGGTCAGAAATGGGGATGTTCGCTAATGACTGCACAGTGTTCAGTGCCATTTACAACTCCACAGATAATGAAGCAGTCCATGCCCGCATGCAACAAGACCTGGACGATGTTCAGGCTTGGGCCGGTAAGTGGCAGGTAACGTTCGCACTACACAAGTGCCAGGCAATGACTATCTCCAACAAGCGAGAGTCTAACCTACTCCCCAGAGAACTACAGGCCAGTTAGCCTGACATCAGTCGTCGGGAAAATGCTGGAATCCATTGTTAAGGAAGTGGTATCAGGGCACTTAGAAAATCATAACAGGAAGGCAGATTATTACCTGAATGGTAATAGATTGGGAGAAGGGGAAGTGCAACGAGACCTGGGTGTCCTTGTGCACCAGTCGCTGAAGCATGCAGGTGCAGCAGGCAGTTAAGAAGGCAAATGGTATGTTGGCCTTCATAGCAAGAGGGTTTGAGTACAGGAACAAGGATGTCTTGCTGCAGTTGTACAGGGCCTGGGTGAGACCACACCTTGAGTATTGTGTGCAGTTTTGGTCACCTTATCTGAGGAAGGATGTTCTTGCCATGGAAGTTCATCGAAGATTCACCAGGCTGCTACCTGTGATGGCAGGAATGACACGAGGAGAGATTGGGTCAATTGGGCTTATACTCACTGGAGTTTAGAAGAATGAGAGGGGATCTCATTGAAACTTATAAAATTCTGAAAGGACTGGACAGACTAGATGCAGGAAGGATGTTCCCGAGGGTCAGGGAGTCCAGAACCAGGGGTCACAGTCTAAGGATAAGGGGTAGGCTATTTAGGACAGAAATGAGGAGGAATTTCTTCACCCAGAGAGTGGTGAACCTGTGGAATTCTCTACCCCAGAAGGCAATAGAGTCCAATTCATTAAATATATTCAAGAAGGAGTTGGTTATATTTCTTAAGGCTAAAGGGATCAAGGGGTATGGGGAGAAAGCAGGGACTGGGTACTGAATTTGGATGATCAACCACGATCGCATTGAATGGCGGAGCAGGCTCGAGGGCCGAATGGCCTACTCCTGCTCCTATCTTGTATGTTTCTTCTATGCAAGATCAAAACCAATGCATCCACTATCTGTGCAGTCACCTCTTTTAGAACCCTAGGATGTAGGCCGTCAGGTCCAGGGCATTTGTCGGCTTTTAGTCCCATTAGTTTCTCAAGTACTTGTTCTCTACTTATATTAATTATGTTAATTTCCTCACCCTCATTAGACCCATGGTTCCTTACCATTTTTGGTATGGGAGTGTGAGGGATTGAGATTGTGAGAGACAGAAAGAGACTGTGTGTGAAAGAGAGGGGCTAAGAGTATGAGAGACTGTGAAAGAGACAGAGAGTATGAGAGAGACTGTGAAACAGATATAGTGCGAGACTGAGAGGGAGAGGGAGACAGAGGAAGAGACAGAGAACGACGGGGACAGAGAGAGAGGCAGAGACCGAGAGGGAGAGCAAGACAGAGCGAGGGAGAAAGAGAGGCAGAGTGTGAGAAATTGTGAGAGGGAGAGGGAGAAAGAGAGAGAGCGAGCGAGACAAAGAGAGACAGAGCGAGGGAGAGAGGGGGGACAGAGACACAAAGGGAGAGACTGAGGGTGAGGGAGGCAGAGACAGTGAGAGGCAGACTGAGAGTGTGAGAGACTGAGACAAAGCAAGAGTGTGAGAGACAGTGTGAGTGACTGAGAATGAGAGAGCGAGGGAGAGAGGCAAAGAGAGACTGAGAGTGAGAGATAGAGTATGAGAGGGAGACTGGACAGAGAGACGAGAGAGCGCGAGGGAGAGGAAGAGAGTGTGAGAAAGAGACTGAAAGAGAGAGACTGAGAGTGAGTGACTGTGAGAGAGACAGAGTGAAAGGTTAACTGAGACAAAGAACTAACACAAAGACTCGCATCTCGACAGCAACTTTCACGGCCTTAGAACAACTTAAGTTCTTCACAGCCAATGAAGTACTTTTTGAAGTGTAGTCACTGTTGTAATGTAGAGAGACAGAGACTGACTGTCTGAGAGAGAGTAACAGAGTGAGATAGACAGAAGCAGTGAGAGACTGGAGGGAGAGAGACTATTTGTTTAGGGACTGAGGCACAAACCTGCACTGTAATTTTGATTACAATGGATAATCACATCATGTGAAGGAATCGCTTCTGCCGCCTGTGTAAACACAGCCGATGTATTTTTAACTAGCTGAAGTGCCCGGCGGTGCCGAGGCTTTTTCGAGGGAATGTTGTTGTTGGAAGAGAGAGAGAGCGACTGGGGGGAAGAGAGAGCGCGACTGGGGGGGAAGAGAGAGAGCGACTGGGGGGGAAGAGAGAGAGCGACGGGGGGAACAGAGAGAGCGACTGGGGGGGAAGAGAGAGAGCGACTGGGGGGGGGAAGAGAGAGAGCGACTGGGGGGAAGGGAGGGCGGGGAGGGGAGGGGGAAGGGAGGGCGGGGTAGGGGAAGGGAGGGCGGGGGCGGGAGGGAGGGCAGGGGGAGAGGGAGGGGAGGGAGGGGCCCCCCCCAGGTGAAGACCACCGATTGCGCGCGCCCCCAGCCCCCCGAGGGTCGCCCCCCCCCCCCCCCCGAGGTGAAGACCGCCAACTGCGCGCGCAACAGGAGCTGAGACGCGGCGTCTCTCTCGGCCGGCGGGCCCGGTTGCCAGGGTAACCGTGACGCTGACCAAGCCACAGAGAGAGACGCCGCGTCTCAGCTGCTCCTGCTGCGCGCGCGGACCCCCACCCCCCGCCCGAGGGTCGCGGCCCCCTCCCCCCGAGGTGAAGACCGCCGATTGCGGCTGTGGGAGACGTCCGGCGGGCCCGGTTGCCAGGGTAACGCTGGACGCTCAGCAAGCCCCGCCCCCGGCCAGCCAGAGAGAGACAGCGCGTCTCAGCTCCTGCTGCGTGCGCACCCAAGCGGCGCTGGGCTGAGGCTCGGCCCTCCAGCCTTCGAGTGGGGCCGGGAGGTGCCTAGCTCGGGCGTGGGTGCGGAGGAGACGCCGAGGCTTCTAGGCCTACCTGGAAAAACGGGGAAAGGTAGGAAAATTAATGAGATTAGATAAGTTAATTACTTTCTAAATCATTTTTTTAAAAAACAATATGTGTTTTAAAAGCAACGTTTTTTTTAAGACGCAGAAAGCGGGAAAAAGGAAAAGTTTGGAATCAAGATGGCGGCGACTCACCTCGGTTCAGAACGATAAAGCCCGGCCACACACGCACCGATTGGCCCGGCGGCACACGTCAGCAACCCGGCGTACGATTGGTCGAGCTCAAGGTCACTCTGTCGCTAATGAGCGGATAATGAGATGCTAATGAGCGGAATGTTGAAGGTTTTTGGGATACCGCGGGCGCAATGTTAGCCCGGCCGAAACGTAAATACACTTAAAACCGTCTCGGAAGCGTAAGCTTTCTTTGGAGGTAACGCGCGCGTAGGTACACCCTGTAACTTTCGAGTGCATACCCGCAACGCACACGCGATGACAGACAGATAGACAGAATGACAGAAGTACCGATTTATATATATAGATTCATTCTCAGGATGTGGGCGTTGCTGGCAAGGCTGGCATTTATTTACTGAGAATGTGGTGGTGGGACTTCTTTTTAAACCACTAGCTTGGTACAGCTGGGTGTTGGTGCGGGTCTAGAGTCACATATAGGCCCAGACCAGCCCAAGACGGCAAGTTCTTACAACAATCCGACAGCTTCATGGTCACTTTTACTGATACCAGATTTTTATTTCCTGAGCAGGAGGTGTCCATTCAGCTCCTCGTGCCTGTTACACAGCAACAGGAGAGAAAAGACTTGCAATTCAACAGCGCCCCACACCAACCCTAACCCCACACCAACAAGAAAGGGAGGAGGGGTAGCATTGCTAGTAAAAGAGGGGATAAATGCAATTGAAAGGAAGGATATTAACTCAGTTAATACAGAATCTATATGGGTGGAGCTAAGAAATAGCGAGGGGCGAAAAACATTAATAGGAGTGGTATATAGGCCTCCAAATAGTAAAATAGAGGTTAGGGAGGGCATCACGAGGGAAATTAGAGAAGCGTGCAATAAGAGCACAGCTGTCATCATAGGTGACTTTAACTTACATATAGATTGGACTAGCCTAATCAGTAAAAATAATGAGGAGGAGGAATTCCTTGAGTGTTTAAGGGATGGTTATCTGGATCAATATGTCGAGGAACCAACTCGGGAACAGGCTATATTGGACTGGGTACTGTGCAATGAGAAGGGACTAATCAGTAATCTTGTTGTACGGGGACCCTTGGGTCAGAGCGATCATAACATGATCGATTTCTCACTCGAAATGGAGAGCGAAGAAATTGACTCAGAGACTAAGGTCCTGAATTTAAACAAGGGGAATTATGATGCCATGAGACGGGAACTGAGTAGGTCTGATTGGACAACGTTCCTGAGAGGACTGGAGGTAGATAATCAATGGCAAACATTTAAAGATAGAATGACAAAATTGCAAAAATTGTTTATACCAATCTGGCATAAAAGGAAATCTAAAAAGGTGACTCAACCGTGGATAACAGGGGAAATTAGAGACAGCATAAAATCCAAAGATAGGGCGTATAAAATAGCCAAAAAAAGCGCCAGAGCGGAAGATTGGGAACAGTTTAAGATAGAGCAAAGGAGGGCAAAGGGCATGATCAAGAGGGGCAAAATAGCTTACGAAAACAAGCTGGCGGAAAATATAAAAACTAACTCCAAAAGCTTTTATAAATATATCAAAAGGAAAAGACTGGTGAAAACCAAAGTTGGTCCATTGCAGTCAGATACGGGGGAATATATAATGGGAAATAAGGAAATGGCAGATCAACTAAATGCATACTTTGGGTCAGTCTTTACGAAGGAAGACACAAAAAACCTCCCTGGGATATCGGGAAAAATAGGGACATTGGCAAAGGAGGAACTGACGCAAATCAATATCTCTAAGGATATGGTGTTAAGGAAGCTAAAGGGATTGAAGGTGGACAAATCCCCAGGGCCTGATAACATGCATCCTAGGGTACTGAAGGAGGTGGCCCTAGAGATAGCGGATGCACTAAGGATGATTTTTCAGAATTCATTAGACTCGGGAACAGTGCCGATGGATTGGAGGGTAGCTAACGTTACCCCACTATTCAAAAAGGGGGGTAGGGAAAAAGCAGGTAATTACAGACCTGTAAGCCTTACATCAGTTGTGGGCAAAATGCTGGAGTCCATCATTAAGGATGAAATAGCGGAGCACTTAGCAAATGGGGACAGGATAGGACAGAGTCAACATGGATTTACAAAGGGTAAATCGTGCTTGACTAATCTATTGGAATTTTTTGAGGGAGTAACTGGTAGAATGGATGGGGGAGAGCCAGTAGATGTGGTGTACCTGGACTTCCAAAAGGCCTTCGATAAGGTCCCACATAAAAGATTAGCATGGAAAATTGAGGCTCATGGGATAAAGGGGAAAGTTTTGGCGTGGATAGGGAACTGGCTGTCAGATAGAAAACAGAGAGTTGGAATAAACGGCTCATTTTCTGAATGGCAGGCAGTAACAAGTGGGGTACCACAGGGATCTGTCCTGGGCCCCCAGCTGTTCACAATTTACATTAATGACCTGGATCAGGGAGTCGGATGCAGCATTTCCAAATTTGCAGACGACACTAAACTAGGAGGTGGGGTGGGCTCAGAGGAAGAGACCAGGAAGCTCCAGAGCGATTTGGACAGACTGGGCGGATAAATGGCAGATGCACTATAATGTGGACAAGTGCGAAGTTATCCACCTTGGGTGCAGGAACGGGAGGGCAAATTATTATTTAAATGGCAATAGATTGGGAGAGGGGGAAGTACAGAGAGACCTGGGTGTTCTTGTACACCAGTCACTGAAGGCGAGCATGCAGGTGCAACAGGCGGTCAAGAAGGCAAACGGTATGCTGGCCTTCATAGCAAAAGGGTTAGAATACAGGAACAGGGATACCTTGCTGCAGCTGTACAGGGCACTGGTGAGACCACACCTCGAGTACTGTGTACAGTTTTGGTCGCCTCATCTGAGGAAGGATGTTCTTGCCATGGAGGGGGTGCAGCGGCGATTCACCAGGCTGATACCAGGAATGGCGGGAATGACCTATGAGGAGAGACTATGTAGTTTAGGGATGTACACACTGGAGTTTAGAAGATTGAGAGGGGACCTCATAGAAGTGTATAAAATTCTGACAGGTCTAGACAGACTGGATGCAGAAGGAATGTTTCCCTTGGCGGGTGAGAACAGAACTAGAGGACATAATTTAAGGATAAGGGCTAAACCATTTAGGACAGAGATGAGGGGGAATTTCTTCACTCAGAGAGTGGTGAACCTGTGGAACTCATTGCCACAGAGGGCAGTGTACGCCAGCTCATTAAATATATTTAAGAGGGAATTAGATATATTTCTACGGGCAAAAGGGGTTAAGGGTTACGGAGAGAAGGCGGGGACGGGATACTGAATTAAAGGATCAGCCATGATCTCATTAAATGGCGGAGCAGGCACGAAGGGCCGAATGGCCTACTCCTGCTCCTATCTTCTATGTATCTATGTATAACCCGAGCCCCAATCCCACTCCACCAACCCGAGCCCCAATCCCAGTCCCACTCCCACTCCACCAACCCCAGCCCCACTCCACCAACCCCAGCCCCAATCCCCCGCCACAGTCCCAGTCCCACTCCACCAACCCGAGCCCCAGTCCCACTCCACCAACCCGAGCCCCAGTCCCACTCCACCAACCCGAGCCCCAGTCCCACTCCACCAACCCCAGCCCCAGTCCCACTCCACCAACCCCAGCCCCAATCCCACTCCACCAACCCGAGCCCCAGTCCCACTCCACCAACCCCAGCCCCAGTCCCACTCCACCAACCCGAGCCCCAATCCCACTCCACCAACCCCAGTCCCACTCCACCAACCCGAACCCCAGTCCCAGTCCCCCGCCACAGTCCCAGTCCCCTTCCACCCCCCCAGGTCCCATTCTCCGAGTGTGGAAGAATCCGTTTGATCCCAGCCCTTTCACAGAAAGGCCAAAGCCGGCGAGAGAATCTCTAAGAAAGGAGTCAGTCCCAGCACAGTATAAACAAGCACCATTCAAAGCGCCATAGCGCAAACTCTTGCTTTATCGTGACTTTTGCTATTTCAGGTTCCTTTACTGTTTTCTCACCAATTGTTTAATGTTTGTCAAAGCTTAGCAAGTATTTTTGTGAAGAGAACATAATTCAGGCAATAACTTCACAATGAAATGGAATGACAAACAGTGATGATAGATTCTGGCTTTATGTGTTACAATACAAAAATAAAACACTTCTTAAGCATGTTCATGATGGGCCCTTTAAATATCTAGATTCACAGACACAGTACATGTACACAGCAATGGGCGAGATTATCTTCGACAGAGTGCGTGCAGAGGTTTCAACCAACACAATCCGACATGCCCTTGATGTGACACCACCTCACGCCTTGTACTTCTCCTTTCCTTTTTCACTGATTACACAAATATGCTGAAAGAGAAAACAAGTAAAAGTGTCAAACACCAGGGATCGATGCCGGGACCATTACTGACACCAGGGATCGATGCCAGGACCATTACTGACACCAGGGATCGATGCCGGGACCATTACTGACACCAGGGATCGATGCCGGGACCATTACTGACACCAGGGATCGATGCCGGGACCATTACTGACACCAGGGATCGATGCCGGGACCATTACTGACACCAGGGATCGATGCCGGGACCATTACTGTCTCTAACCTTCACCAATGAGCTGGAGTCAGAAACTCAATGCAATGTGGTCAAATTAGCAGAGGAGACCAAACTGGGAGGGCAGTAGAGTCGACTGAGGCAGTTCAGAAATTACAGAACGAGTTGGACGACGTGTGTGGGGGCAGATCTTCTGATGGCAGATGAGATTTAATGTCGACAAATGGAAAATTCTTACACAGGAGGAAAAACACACGGGCTCCATGAATGGTGAAATAGCCAAGGATGGAGCCCAAGTGTTCAGCCAACGCACGGCAGCCAATAGAATGTTACCTAGATCGTCAAAATAGTGCAAAATAAGTTGGAGAAATATCAAACTACCGGGCTCTGGTCAGACCCACCTGGAGCACTGTGTCCAGTTCTGGTCAGACCCACCTGGAGCACTGTGTCCAGTTCTGGTGCGATTTTGCACTGAGTGCAGTTTGAACAGAGTGCTGCGAGTTGGGTGAGTCGGAGTCTTAACTGGTTGCTAAAATCAAACTTTTGTTTGTTTCACATTTACTGTTTAAAATCTAAGTTTCCCATCTTTAAGCAGGGTTATAAAGGGATATACAAGGCCTACAATTCAGAGCAGCTGAAGGCAGTTAATTAAGGAAACTAGATTAAACTGGTTCTCCTGCAGCTGGGCTCAGCAAGTCTCCTTTGTTTCAGGGCCTATAAAACAGGCTTTGAAGTGCGATTTTGCACTGAGCGCGGTTTGAACAGAGTGCTGCGAGTTGGGTGAGTCAGCTGAGGAGTGGGAGGAGGAGCGCCCTTGTTTCGACTTCGTCCTAACTTTTCACCCTGTAGGAATTGGTCCTCATAGACCGGTGTCGGGAGCAGCAGCACAGTGAGTATTTAAACTCCCTTTCGCGGGCTTTTTTCCTCAGAGTCTTACCAATCTCGCAGACCGGCGGCGGCGTTCCAGAGCCACGATTCAAAAAGTGACACGGGCAAGAGGAAGCAGCTGATTGGATGAGTACTTATACTACTCTATAGTTTGACAGTTAAGGTTAATAGTTTATAAAGTTTAGAAGCTCTTAATTTTTGTGGTTTATAGTTTCTAAGGTCTCTGTTGTGTCGCGGGGAGTGCTAGTAAACAAGGGCCCTTGAGTATATCATTTAATTGTAGTGTAATTAGTGGTATTGATTTGATTTCATTTAAATTAAAGGGTAGTGGCAGCTCGGCCCTGTGGTATGCTCCTCCTGCACTATGTGGGAAATCAGGGACACTGTGTCCCTGACGACCATGTGTGCAGGAAGTGTATCCAGCTGCAGCTACTGACAGACCGCATTGTGGCGCTGGAGCTGCGAATGGATACATACTGCAGCATTAACGATGCTCGGGACGTCGTGGACAGCACATTTAGGGAGTTGGTCACACCACCGGTAAAGGCTGCACAGGCAGGAAGGGAATGTGTGACCACTGTGGAAATATGATTTTGCCCTTACTAGTGCATGATGGGATACTTGACATCTAATGTATTTTTGTACCATTGCCTGTGGACTAAAACCAAGTCAGCAGCAACTAACGTAATCTTCTGACCTATTACAATTAAGTTAATCACAACCTGCCAGAACAATACATTGCAGAACTATTGGGTAACCGCACTGCTAATGACATCTGGCCAAAGAATGAAAACAATTCTGTTAAAGGTCAATCTCGTTTCTCTTTATACATGATCATATTGAACTTGTGTTCTTCACTGTATATGATAATCAGACATGAGTGAGCAAATCATTTTTTGGTAACAAGATTCAAACAAAACCTCCTGACAGAATATAATTAACTAACTTTGTCTGAAGACATTTCTGTCCTGCT